>NC_045773.1:53388502-53758502 GCF_008692025.1 Phocoena sinus | reverse complement strand
TTTTGTTGCAAATGTGAAAGGGCATATTTGGTAGAGAAAGAAGTAAAGAGCTATTTCTTAGGCAAACTGAATATACCAAGCAGAGCAGAAGAAAGCCCTCCAAGGTTTTGAATGGCAGTATCTGGGGAAAATAGGCTAATACACAATTTCAAAGACAAATGATTTGAGGGATGATCTTCCTCTCCCCCAGTCTATTTGTACTACAGCTGTGTCCCAGAGACATCAATAGAGGGACTGAGAAACTCAATTAGATTTCTGCTGCACTGACGCCCCCCACTGGTCTCACCATCTCACAGTTTCAGAGGAAAGCCCTTTAGAAAATTTTTCACAGATTTTTGTCACATGCAGGATTTAATTCAGCTTCCCTCTTCGCCCCCGGCCAATTTCATTCCCCTCTCTTTCCAACAAGTGAATGGCAAAGGGTAATGAGGCCAAGGATGAAACGGACAAAAAAAAAGAAAGAAAGACGTGTGATGGCTGTCCGTCTGAATAAAACAGGTCAAGGTTCTGAAATTAAACCCAGCAGGCAGAATTTTCCAAAGGCTGCCTGACCTGACGGCTGAAACCTCTTTCATCCAAGTTCCAAGTGCTGGTGTGGCTTCTCAGTACACACACACAAAGGGACCTTCACTGACACACCTGAGCTGTCGTCCTGCTCTCCGGGCTTCCTCAGGTAATTTCAGGGTCATTTCCAAGGGATGCAGAATCACAAACTGAGCACTAGCCCAGACTGGCATGAGACAAAGCAAACCGTTCTCTCGTTTCATACACTGTAGGGCCTGCCTTTCCTGTCTGACAGTCACGGTACAGTTTAAGTCAGGGTACAGTTTAAGCATAAAATTCATGTAAGTGATGCGCTGTGCATGAAGGTGAAGGAATTTATGGTACAAGAGGATGGGAGGAACAGTGGAGTCTGTGCCATGCTGACCTCAGCTTTAGCTAATGCCCTGCATCTCACAGTTACCATAATTACTGTGCATTTACTGTGCATCTCCATAGCCCTGGAGATGAGGATCACATGGAACTCTGTTTGCTTCTTTAAATCACCAGAACCACTCTGAGACCCAGTCACAAGGAGCTCTAAGTGACTCTTTCCTCGTTCCTTGTCTCTTCACCTCTCCCCCTTAACACATCTTATAGCTGCAAGAAAATGGTGGCTGGAACACACTCCACAGCAGATGGCAGGAGCAGAAGAGCACCATAGATTGTTCTAGAAGAAACTTCCACCATCTCCTAGTTCTCTTGTGGGTTTCTAGAAAAGATTTGTTTGTTAACATTTGAAAGATGTCTATCACCTGTTAAAACAACCCAACTGTTGGGAGACTAGTGCTTGCTTTATTTAAATTAATAGGATAATTATTTCTTAAAGTCTCAAAAAATAAATGCTAAAAAAGGTGGATGGAAGTCAAGCCAGTATAAGTGGATGACAGCAAACAGGTAAGTCCCTTGAAGTCAGCTAAGAATGTAGACTCTCATCCTCACCAACTTCAATCAGTGTAGGACACTCTATCATTAGAGCAGATGAAGTCTGTCTTTTTAAAAAATTTTTCGTTCTGAAGCATAGTTTTACAATGTTGTGTTAATTTCTGCTGTACAGGAAAGTGATTCATTTACACATATATATATATATATATTCTTTTCTATATTCTTTTCCATTATGGTTTATCACAGGATATTGAATATAGTCCCCTGTGTTATACAGTAGGACCTTGTCGTTTGTCCATCCTATATATAATAGTTTGCATCTGCTAATGCCAAACTCCCACTCCATCCCTCCCCTGATGAAGTCTTAAATTAAATTTCAAGTATATTCAGATTCATAGAGGAGAGTCATAATAGGCATCTTTGTAAACCAGCTTCCTTTAAAACAAAACACTGTCACTGCCAAAAAAAATGCAATGTTTTCTCTTATTGATGAGGCAGCAATTCACAGCCTTTGTGATGTCAATCTGCTAAATAGGCTTGTGAAATATTAACCACACTACAGAGACCCCACCCATGATTGCTCGCAATCGTGTGCGTGGGGATGGTTCCAGTTGACATTACATGCTGTGTCCATAACAGCATTTTTTCTCTGACAGTTATTCCTTCCATTCAGAAGTCTTTCCTCAAAAGCAGCTTTCCTAGGTCCAAATACATCTTTAAAGATGCCAGGGAGAGATTTGCATACAATATGCATTTTGCTTATTTATCTTGGTTAATTGGGGTTCTTGCTTATTGTCTATTTTTAAGTTTTCTTAATTTTAATATTTAGGGAAAACAGAATATAATACTCTCTCAAGTGGTGATTTTTTTCCATTTAAAAAGAAATTAGACAGCAGAAATTAAACACAACATTAAAAATCAACTCTACTTCAATAAAATTTTCTTAAAAAAGAAAGCAAACTACTTCTGTTAAGGAAGGGTGGTTTCTTATTGAAGGTGATTAATGAGAAACCCTTTTCCCCACCCACCACCACGGAGCTCATCCAACATAACCAAAGACCACAGACGTTAAAAGGATAACTGGTTAGTCCTCCTGCTGAGCAATACTTAAACTCACCCTCTTAACCCCATGTTTACCTGTGGGTCGGGACCTACAGGAGGTCCCGCTGACATGTGGGTAATCATATGAGGAAACCAACGTGAATTTAGTACCACGAAAAATAAACAATGACAGTCTCATTTGCTTCTTAACTATTAAACCTGGAAGGCATGTGTTTCTAGGTAAGATTTAGCTAATTCATAAACTGCAAGAAAACAGGCAAGTTTCTTTGATGCCTTAACCCACTTATGAGGTTCCCGACTCAGTACTTAGTTTTAGTGGTCTCTGCAAAAATAGGTAACTAGAACCTTGACTAATCAGAGAAGAGGAAGCAATTGCTTAAATGACATCACTAGCTGCTAGAAGCACGCTGAAAGTCATGGAGATGCACACAATTTCCCCAGGGGCGATGAGAGCCATTTGCATTACCAATTTCATTTTCTGTCTTGACTTTCAAGTGATAAACTCAATTACTGACACAGGCTCTTATAAAAAAGTAGCTGATTGATATGTGGTTTCTAAATGATTAAAACCCCTTTCAATAAAAAGAGAAAAGAAGGTGTATTAGTTTGCCTTTGAAGTGTGACTCCATCCTTTTCACTTTCTCCAGGGGTTACAAGTCCAGTGTAGTGTAAGGGGCAGGAAGTCCACCATTTATTTTTAACAAGATGTATAAAAAGGGTCCTACACGCGAGCCTTTTGGGACACCAACTATAATTTTATCCAACTAATGAAATAAAAGTTATCAAGTAATATTACCTTCTGGATTCCTTCAGGAAAGAAAAAGGGAGTACGTTGTGACTGCATTTTGAGAGTCATGATGCAGTGACGATGATAAACATTATAAAGCCTAAATCCTAAAGGCATAGGGAAAGAGAGAGCTCCACAGGGTTGCTGATGACAAACTTTTGAAGCTACAGGAGCCTGGGAGCATCAGGAGTATGGAGTCCAGCTTCTACGGCTAAGCTGACAGATGATAAAGTATATTACCTCAATGGGTAAATATTTAAGCTTCATGGAGTGTTAGATATTTGACTGTAAATGAGCCAAGAATACAAAATTATAAGGAAAAAAACTGCCTGTGAAATTATACTGCAGACACAAACCCTCAACTGCCTGAGAGCCCCAGTTTTTTAAAAGCTGTGGTTGACAGAACAATTTAAGCAGTGAGAGGTTTACTATGGTTAACAGAGATAAACCAGCACATGTAAAAGGTGTAATTACCTAGCATGTTTTCCTAACAATGGCTCTTAACTCTGGGCCATGGGAGCACTGGTTTCTTTTCCTTTCTGAAAAATCATCTCAGGTGCTTGGGGAAAATTTTTTAAGTTTTCTTTAGAAACTAATAAGATGGTTAAATATTGAAAAACTGAGACTTTCATCGAGAAAGCATTATAGCATCTCTGAAGAGGATTTCCTGGATGAAGAATACTATTTAAGCTAGCAAGAAATCCAGAGAATTCGCATTTCTATCAAGGACTTACCTTTCCCTTAATGTAAATTACATCCCAACTAGATATGTCTTGTATTATAATAGGAGATAATAATTATTTATTGACTTGAAGGTATACACACAGAGATGTTTACATTATGAAACCATAAACCTGATTTATTAAAGAACGTGGGTGGTTTTTTCTCGTTATTAAATAGCAACAATAAAAGAGGACAGTTCCAATCTAGCTCTTGGAAGAAGAGAACCACTATAAATAAAGTTTTCTACATAATGAAACTTTTAATAAGTCAAAAATTTCTCTAAGCCAACACTGGAGTAAATACAAAGATAACTAGTCACACATTAAAAAATATATTAAGTTAAAGTCTTGGTGAAGATTCTACCTCTCCATTGGGCATTTCTTGAGCCTGTCCTAGGGTGGGGTTATCTCCTCTGCAATACTGGTAAGACAGGAAATTGTCAGGGGGCTTTTGTTAGGGTGTGACTTTGGAGAGAATATAAACTTTCTGAATGATGGTAAAGTTATAGTTATTTATATGTTTATCTGTATATTTATATGTATTAATGTTTATATTGCATATATACACACATACATGTATATATGGTATGTATTTATATACACAAATGTAATGTTATTTATTTGTCTGTTCATCTGTATATTTATACACATATAATATGTACACATGTGTATATATACATGTATATACACATGTAAATATATATGTATATATAGTATATTTACATGTTTGTCTGCATCCTCTATTAGACCTTAAGCTCATCGAGGACACAGAACCCTCCGAGAACAGAGCCTGACATATTGGAAACACTCAATAAATATTTATTAAATGAGTGAGTGAATAAGATAAAGGCTAAATGTCCAGAAACATATGTTATGATAGAAAATGATTTAAACATGTGCCAAAGCACTCTCTTTGCCTACTAAAAGAAAGTGCAAGGCACTCGTCTGTATACCCAACATTCACACAGGTAACCCCAAGTGAGCCTTAAGGGGCTAGTTCCTCTGGGAGAGCCATGCTGCCTCACAGGTAGACCTCCGGCAGCCCTCTCCTATGTGATATGAAGAGCCCCCCATCCAGACCATCCATAAAGGCACCATGCCCAGGCCTGGCAGCAGAGACCTAGCATGGGTCAGGAAACACTCACAGCCAGAGGGAGCTTCCCAAGATGCCTCAGCAGCGTGGAGCCAGCAGCAGCAGAGACAAAATGACTCACCACTCTTTGGGCACACATGATCTAGCTACGTCAAGAGCATTTCTTTTCCCTTCATCCTTTGATGTAATCATCTTCTCATGTGCCATGAAAACCACATGGGACATGGTTACAATAAGAACTGTATTTAAGTCTTGGCTCCACCTCAACTCTACCTAATTAACTACCTAATGAACTGATCTGGGCCTCAGTTTCTTCATACGTAAGATGGGAATGATCATAAGAATGAAACTGACTTTACAGGATTCTTAGGCAAGTCAAGTGAGACTGTGGTTGTGGAAACACTTGTCAAGCCACAGAACACTCTGCAATACGCAAAGTTATAAATAAAGGGGTCTGTGTGGTAGAATGCTAATTTCTATCCCTCTGCCATGCTTTGCAATGTGACTTTTAAGTTCCCCCCATCAGCAGTGGTGGCGTCTATTCCTCCACCAAACCTCTTCTCCAATCTGTCTGGCTTCGCAATTTGCTCTGATCTATAAAAAACAGCAGAGGGCTTCCCTGGTGGCGCAGTGGTTGAGAGTCCGCGTGCCGATGCAGGGGACGCGGGTTCGTGCCCCGGTCCGGGAAGATCCCACATGTCGCGGAGCGGCTGGGCCCGTGAGCCATGGCCGCTGAGCTTGCGCGTCCGGAGCCTGTGCTCCGCAACGGGAGAGGCCACAACAGTGAGAGGCCTGCGTACCGCAAAAAACAAAACAAAACAAAAAAACAGCAGAGGTGATGGTGTGGGAGTACTGAGCCCAAGAAGTCCTGCAAACTTTAATTTTCTCTCTTGGAACGCTACCACTGCCAGAACAACGCACCCAGAATAGCCTGGTGAGGATTAGAGTCATTCGGAGGACGGCTTGGTTGTCCCAGCCAAGGTCATCCTAGTACAGCATCCAGCAGCAAACAGAGCCACGATGAGCAGAGCTGCCTGCCTGCCCCATAGCTGACTGTAGGCGTAAAGGGAGCCCAGCCAGGACCAGCAGAACCGCCAGACCATCTGTAAATTCATCAGGACTGGTGACAGCTTATTGTTTGAGACCACTGGGTTTGGGGGTGGTGCGCTACGTGGCAATGGCTCACTGACCTGGCATCATAGCTGCCTACCAGAGCCCTTGGGGACACGTCCAGAGAAGAGGGCTCACGTGGTTGGAAAATGTGTAAGTCAACGACAACTGCATGGTACAGCTTTTCCCTTCAGCTTCCTTCAGCATTTCCAGGGTGGTTTTAACCACAATTTCTGGCTGACCTCAGGACTAAGGCTGAGAGCTTCTGATCTCAGCAGAAAGCCTGCCCTGAGTTCACAGGATACCATGTGAACAGCTGTGCTTCTGCTTCCAAGATGCGATCTAAAAAGAAAATAAGAAATGGCCTCCTGGATCTCATCCCTCTTTAAGTATGCTGTCCCGGCAAAGAGCCAAAGATGCAGGCAGGTCTCTTTTTAAATATAGCTTCTGAAATCAACCTACCCAGACTGACATTTAAAAATCGGCTGATACAGGAAAGCAGGAAGGGATTAGTCAGCAGAAGTGGAAAAGGGAATAGATCAGAGGCTAGATCATCAGAAGCCTATAAAAACCATAACTGTTCAGGATGATTTGTGTGGCAAGGGGAAAGGTAATTAAGAAATAAATGAAAGGGTAAAAGCCATCAAAGTCTTCTTTATGACCAACTATGTCTTTGCTCACAGAGCTTTGGCCACCATAGCCAAGGCTAATGTGATGCCCTTCGTGAATATTCTGAGGATAATCACAGGCCCATGGATTAATGTTTCCCTATATTTTTGCCTTATTCATGGGAGTTTTGTTTATTTCCTAGGGCTTAACTCTCCCACCGAGTGTGCATAAGCATGGGATGAGGGCCCAGGACTCCAATCATCCAAATATATCTCATGATTAATAGATCAGGTTCACTAAGTTATGAGGACTTGAAGGAATTCTACAACTCCTACAAATATATCCCCACCCTTGCTTAAAGGGTTCTCTTTCTATACTGTAACTTCTGGATACCCAGCCTTCTCTCTTTCTCCTTTATTATCAAAATACACCAGCAGCAAAGCTGTTTAAACAACCAACAGATCAGCAAAAACTAAGAAAAGCATATGAGCTTAAGATCAGAAGGCCAAGTACCCATAAACAATGACTGCAGATACCATTCATGGGGTACTTTACAATGTACTAAGCACCATGGTGTTCATACATTACCTCAAATTTGTCTCTCAACAATTCCATGAGTCAGGTATTGTTAAGCCCATTTACAGATGAGAATTGGCAAGATGCAGTGGCTTGTCCCAAAAGTCTCATAGCTACTTACTGGCAGAGCTGAGAGCAAAACTAAGTCTGGATGAGACCAAAGTACTTCTCTCCCAACAACCACTTGAACCTCAAGCTTTGACTCCAGCCAAAATTCTTTGCATTTGAAAATAATGCTTATTCAACATGTTACAAACTGCCAAGCATTTTGTCAGCTGCCTGAACCAAATGTTTCACCTTCCTGAGTGCATCCCCTTCCTTAGCAGAGCTTGGTCCAGCTCCCTGCAGAGCCCCTCCTGGATGACAATTTTTCTTGTGGCCACTTTTTGCAGCCTCTCCCAGCTCTGCCTTTTGCCCAAGCTCCATTCTCTAGACTTTGCTTTTCATCCTTTTTGCTCCCTTCCCTTTACCAAGAGCCACGGTGCCTGGGCTTAAGAACTTTAGTGTTAGACTAGCTCTGTCATTAACTAACTAACTGATTAACATGAGATGTTTGACAAGTAACTTACCTTCTCTGAGGGTAATAACAGAACCTACTTCATAGAAAAGACTAAATGAGTAGAACAGAAAATTAGCCTCAACAAATTTAAGAGGTTATTTCAAGCATCTTTTCTGACCACAATGGCATGAAACTAGAAATTAGCCATGGAAAGAAAAATGAGACAAAAATGATGACATGGAGACTAAAAAACATGCCACTAAAACACCAATGGGTCACTGATGAAATTAAAGAGGAAATTTAACGATAATTTGAGACAAATGACAATGAAAACACAACCATACAAAATCTAGGGGATGCAGCAAAAGCAGTCCTAAGAGGGAAATTCACAGCAATACAGGTCTTCCTCAAAAAACAAGAAAAATCTCAAATAAACAACCTAACCTACCACCTAAAAGAATTAGAAAAAGAGGAACAAACAAAACCTAAAGTCAGCAGAAGGAAGGATATAATAAAGATCAGAGAGAAAATAAATAAGATAGAGATTTTTAAAAATTAGAAAAAATAAGTAAAACCAAGAGCTGGTTTTTTGAAAGGATAAACAAAATTAACAAACCTCTGGTCAGGCTCACCATGAAGAAAAGAGAGAGGATCCAAATGAACAAAATAAGAAAAGGCTAAATGAAATTATATATGTACTGGGCTTAGTACAGTGTAAGGTAATATAGTAAAAGCTCAAAAATTGTTATGGAAAAATAAATATACGCCTTCCAGGAACATATAAATTTGGTGGAAGGAGAAAGCCAAAACTATTCCTAGATTCTTGTTACTGAGAAAAAGGTCTCCATGGTGACTCCATTCAAGAGGACTTCATTGGAAGTGCATAAAGCAAGCCTTCTTTATATTTGTTTGCTGCTTTACAATTTATAAAGTACTTCCATAAACAGAATCTTATGTCACCCTTGACATGAGGCAGCACTTTCCAAGACGTGGTACCAATGCCACACTCTCGATGACGTCTTCCCTGAACTTCCCGTAGAAAACATTAGGGATTGATTCAGCATCATCCAACCTCCTTCTAATAAAGTCTCTTTTGCAGCTAGGGTGTCTGATGTGATTGAAGGTTAGCCAACTATTGGAACGTGTATAAGCCATCATTTCAGAATCGACTGGGAGAAGGGGCATAATGGCAGGGATCCGTCTTTGCCAGGAAGGTCATGGTGGGGTAGCTGGTTCTGGTGCTGGCATCTCTTATGGCAGATTCACAATTCAACAGGCCACTTCAGACTCGGGAAGGAGCAGCAGTCCCCTGTGTGGCCCAGTTCTGGGGCAGGACTTTGAAACATGTCTTTTCAGCCCTTCAGTGATTATGTAAGACTTTAATTTTCTATAAATCTCTTTATTCTTAAATTAACCAGAGTATGTTTTATTTTCTGAACTTGATCTCTAAGCAGTCACTTAGGAGAGGAATTCTTCTTGACCTCCTTTCTGTACCCACAGTCCTTTGTTCCGGCCCATAATTCTTGTGACATTTGACTTTTCATTATAGTAACTTTTATACATGACTGTCTCTTTTTCCAATTGAAGGCAGCTTGATAGAAGACATCATTTTCATCTTTGATTTTCCCCACAGCACTCAGCACAATGCATGTGCTGAATGGAACTGGGACTTCCCCACAGCAGCACCGTGGCTGGCGAAAGACTGATTTTGAAATATCACTATGTTTTATTATTCCATGTTTGATCTCTTGTTAAATTACGCCTAAATGTAAGTTTTCAAAGTGGCCATCTTTATTTGTGGTAGACTAGGTAGCTCTTCAGAAATATTTCTTCCCACTGACTCACTTCCAAGGGAGTACTATATTGATTTTGATCACATGGCTTGATTTGGCCTCACACTGAGGTAGAGCATATCTCCACCATCTTTTCATGTCGGGTTCAGTTACATGATTTGCTTTGGTCAATCATCTGTTAGCAGACATGCTATGACAGAGACTCTGGAAATGCCCTTACGCAGTAGGTTTGTGCTCTTGGGTCTCTTGTCACTGTCATAACAACATGCCCCAGAGGGTCCACTGGCTGAAGGAGGAGGATAAGGGATCCATGGAGCACAGCGCCCCCTCCAAGAGTCCAGCTTAAATTAGCACCCCCACCTCTCCTTCCCCTCTCATCTGCAGATGCATGAGTAATACATGCTTACTGTTTTCTATCACTGAGGTTTGTGACACAGTGTTGTTGTAGCAATAAGTCATGTTCCTGGAGAGGCAAAGAGGGAAATTCCCCCTTTCAAAGAAGACTGGATGTATTAGAAAGAGAAGGTGCCTCTTGTATGAAGTTTAATACTTTCCTCCACAACCCCCTTCCTCCTGGAGACTCATCTCCTTCATTTCCACCCAACACACATTGTGGGGTTGGAGCTACTTTCTGCCCTTCCCACCCCACCCTCCTTGTGCTTTTCAGTAGATGTTGGCTTCTCTTCATTGAGTCCTCTTCTCTCCTCTCAGTATCATTTTTGAGGACTTGTATCACTCTCTGTGGAAAATTCCCAAACTCTAGCCCCAGTCCCTAAGTTGTCCTCAAGTCATAGCCACTGAGTTCCAGCTGCCAAGAGCCTGTCTCCAGCTGGCACTCCTCACGGGATCTCTGACACGCAACTCCCAGACCACAGCCAGCAACTTCTTCTAATTCACTCTTCTGTCTCCTCTTCCTTTGACCATCTCCCAGGTCATCCATACACAAAAATTGCAGGAATAAATAGTTCTCTTCCTGTCACCAAATACCTGCCAGATACCTTGTAGGTGAACTGATGTGGCTTTCAAAAGCACTCAGAGGGAGTTATTTAGGTTCATGGAGCTTTTAAGTTAAAGGAGCTCTCTCTGGAATAATTCTGTAAAGCAGAGAGACTTTGGCAATGAGGCTTTGCCCTGAATGTGTTCTCTAATTTCAGGATTTTTACTGTATACATTTTCCTTGAATTAGGGGCAGGGTGGTGAGGGACAGAAGATGGAGCCTCACGTATAAAAAGACTGTGGGAACCAGTAAGGGTTTTAGTGGGACACAAAGGGCATAGGGAAACTGTGGCCACGCCCACTTCAATTATCAAAATTAAAGGCTGATATCCTGTACTGTCCTATTCAAAAATCAATGGCTAATAAAAATGTAAGCAATATTAATTCAGGCTGGCAAAACAGGGATTAAAATTTACCATGCAGAACACAGCCCATAAAAATTTTGCAACTAGATTTTTTTTGCCATTCAAAAAGGATATCACACTCTCCAGCTTATAGACAGGCATTTAACGAAAGACTTCTAAAGAGACCCTGGGCATAAATCTCATGTTGGATGCTTTTTTTTAAAACTCATTTTGTATAATTCCAGCTTTTCTTCCAGTCTGGCTGGCTTTCTACCACACTGTCTGTTACTGAGATCTGTCGGGCAGGGACAGTAATGAGAATTCTGGGCACAGCCTCTAGGGAGGAGACGACGAGAGCCTGTCAGAGCCCCTTACCACGTTGCTGAGTTAAAACCGATTCAGAGAATATTTGTTTGGTGGATTCCAGGAACGAATGACAACTGTTTACTAAGTGTGTGTGTGTGTGTGTGTGTGTGTGTGTGTGTGTGTGTGGGCTTATTGACAAAACAAGTGGCTACGTCTTCTCCCAGGCACCCAGTGTCTGTAGCAAACACATTTTCACATCCCATTAACTGCAGGACTTGAAGTTTTATATGTTTATTTTTATTGCATGGTATATTTTAGCTCCTGTGCTGGCCAAGTGTTTTTGTGCAGATGGAAATTGGGCAAGCTTCCTTCCCTGACTCTGTAGTTGATCCTTGTTCTTTACCCCCCAAAAAGTCTTTGAGTCTAGATTAAACTTTGTCCCATTGAAAATATCAATATTTAGCAGACTGCAGTAATCAAAAAGGGGACTGGGATGAGATTTTCAGAGGTGTGTAGGGGGAGAAAGGGACAGAGAGAAAATGACTTTACTGGACCAGCATTAAGTCAAAAAATCATACTGGAACTCTTATTCTACACCATACCCACAATCGAGCATGCAGACATGTACCAACTGGGGCCAGACGTAAGGTTAATATTTTTAAGACAGTGTTGAAATAGTACAGCACATCAGTATGCTGTCTTTGGCCTTATATATAATAAGAAATGTTTACATGTGTGTACACATACACATACGTATATACGTATGTGATATTTCAGGAAGATGGGATGATGAGTGCAGTGAGATTCTAAGAAAAGGGGGCAACTGGGACTAAGGTACAGAATAGAGAGATGAGACTTTGAGCTTGGAGCTCTGGGATCTGAAAGGAACTCGTGCAGCCAGGACAGGTGGGAGGTGTAGCTGCAGGAGGAGGCAAAGCCACACCCCCAAATGCCTCTATGGCCCTGCTCAGGAACCCGCATTTTCTAGAGAAGGTGGCGGGAAGGTCGTTAAGCAGTGGAGCACAGTGATTCATGGCCATTTATGCATGGCCCTCTGACAGTGTGAGGACAGGGGCTTGGAGCAGAGGCAGTGCCGGAAGCAGGTGAGTCAGGTGGAGACATCTGTGGCAATAATCTACATAGGAAAAGTGAGAACATAGGTTTAAAATAGCTTCCAGTTCACCCAGTACCTCAATATAATGTCCCTTTGGAAGGCTATAGTCAAAATTTCCATGTGATTTTTCAGAACTGCCATTACTTGAAAAAATACACAAAACATATCTGAGTTCTCCAGTACAACAAACTGACCTCCAAAATCAGAGATTAGAAATTTAACAAAAATATTTTTATTAGCTTGTAAACTGTTTTTTATTCAACATACTTTCCACCCTTTGACTTCCATTAAAAGTATGTGTGTGGCTGGTCAGGATGGCTGTTATCAAAAAATCTAGAAACAATAAATGCTGGAGAGGGTGTGGTAAAAAGGGAACCCTCCTGCACTATTGGTTGGAATGTAAATTGATACAACCACTATGGAAAACAGTAAGGAGGTTCCTTAAAAGACTAAAAATAGAACTACCATATGACCCAGCAATCGCACTACTGGGCATATACCCTGAGAAAACCATAATTCAAAAAGAGTCATGTATCAAAATTCATTGCAGCTCTATTTACAATAGCCAGGAGATGGAAGCAACCTAAGTGTCCATCAACAGATGAATGGATAAAGAAGATACAGCACATATATACAATGGAATATTACTCAGCCATAAAAAGAAATGAAATTGAGTTATTTGAAGTGAGGTGGATGGACCTAGAGTCTGTCATACAGAGTGAAGTAAGTCAGAAAGAGAAAAACAAATACCGTATGCTAACATATATATATGGAATCTAAGAAAAAAAAAAAGTCATGAAGAACCTAGGTGTAAGATGGGAATAAAGACACAGACCTACTAGAGAATGGACTTGAAGATATGGGAGGGGGAAGGGTAAGCTGCGACAAAGTGAGAGAGTGGCATGGACATATATACACTACCAAACGTAAAATAGATAGCTAGTGGGAAGCAGCCGCATAGCACAGGGAGATCAGCTCATGCTTTGTGACCACCTAGAGGGGTGGGATAGGGAGGGTGGGAGGGAGGGAGACACAAGAGGGAAGAGATGTGGGAACATATGTATATGTACAACTGATTCACTTTGTTATGAAGCAGAAACTAACACACCATTGTAAAGCAATTATACTCCAATAAAGATGTTAAAAAAAAAAAATTGCAAGAGGACTACAGAGCTTCCATACGCCCTTCTCCCAGTTTGCCTAATACTAACATTTTATACTACTGTAGTATAATGATCAAAACCAGGACATTAACATTGGGAACAATATTATCAATCAAATGACAGGTTTGATTGAATTTCATCAAGTTTTCTCTGCTAATGTTGCAAAAATTGAATCTACCACCCGGTATTGTATTTAGTTCCCTTGTCTTTTATGACCTAGAAAAGTTATGAACTTTTGGAGTATTGGGCAAGTTATTTTACAAAAGGGTATTCATTTTGGGTCTGCCTGCAGTTCCTTCATTATTAGAACATAGTTACACATGTTTTGGTGAGAATACTACCCAAGTGTTTGCCCTTCTTAGTGCATCACTTTGATGCCAATGTCCCACTGTTGGTGATTATTTGGTTAAAGGGGTGTGTGCAATGTTTTATCTTTGTAATTAAATACTTGGGAGAGATACTTTGAGACAATTCTAATATCCCATTTTTTCCTTATACTTTCACCTTCAACTCTTACCATCCATCAATGGATTTTGTATATAATTACCACTATTATGGTGATTTCCTATTTCCCTCATTCCCTTTACATTTATTAATTAGAATTCTTCACCATTAAATTGAACCAGAATCCAAAAAAAAATTAATTTTATGATAATAGCATAGAAAAATTTAATACAAGTATTTTACAAAGATGTAAATTGATATTTCAGATATATATTTATATATTTATATTTGACATATTCACATTTATCTTTAATAATGTAATTACTGAAGCTATTTCATATTTAAACTTCATACCAAAAAATAAAATAAATTGCTTTAAGAAATTTCAAAATTTAGTTCTCTTAAATAATAACTGAGGATATGAAAGGGGAAAAAATCTCAGTGGAATTAAGAGTGTAAGATTTTAGATCCAAGACATTTTCTCTGTTCAGACTATAAGAAGTAGAAAAGAAGTACACAGTAGAAACTAGTTTCTAAGACATGATCTGATAGATTCTGGTGTTCAGAGTATAAAAGAAATCATAACTCAGTTTTGCAACATTTATGTTAGATTACACTTACAATGTAATGTATGCCTATAAGAATAACAGAGCTGCAGGACCACTGCATTATAAACTAAAAACCAAGCTGAACCTTCATTTGTAAAAACTGAGGAGTAATTCAGTTTTAATTTTTTAAATCTTTCCTGTTATCCTTCATAAAACCTCAGTCTCTAATTGTAATTTTTCTAAGCTTTGATCACATTTTATTAGAGAAACTACTCAACAAAAGAGATGTACCCCAAGCACCTAGAAGAGTCTGGTGCATGGTAGGTGCTAGATACATATTTTTTGAATGAATAGGCAGATTCAAATGAGAATTCTGAGTCCCTGATTGTCTTTTTACCCTGAAGCATTATTAACCCATATGAAAGACATGATGAAGACCCAATTCATTACCAACAAGATTCTAACCCAGGCGTCCCCAAACCCTGGGCCACGGACTGGTAATGGTCTGCAGCCTGTTAGGAACCAGGCCACACAGCAGGAGGTGAGCAGCCTGCAAGTAAGTGAAGCTTCATCTGCCACTCCCCATCGCTCCCCATTGCTCACATTACCTCCTGAACCATACTCCACACCCCCGCCCTCCGGTCCATGGAAAAATTGTCTTCCACAAAGCCAGTTCCTGGTGCCAAAAAGGTTGGGGACTGCTGTTCTAGCCCGTTGTAGTACCACCTGGAAAAGCAGCTCCCCCCGGGTTGTAGACTGAAAGACAGTCTCAATTCTGAGTCAGACAGGTGGCATTACAATCAACTAAAGCAAGCTCTGCCGCTGTATTTCTAACATTTGAATTATCCCTGCCCCCTAAAACAGTGGAGTGCTATTCTTTCTAGGACCTCCTAGATAGGGGGATATTTTCATAAGAAGCGGAGCATGATTCAAAGATAGGTAGTATGAAAAGTCTGAACTAAAATCTAGAGAGCTATCTGAAGTCAGACTTTAAAAATTTTGACCTTCGAAAATTTCTTTTTGCATTCTGAACTAATGATGATTTGGTGAACAAAACACAACTAACTAGACAGCAAACTACAACACCAACCCTGCTAGATTCACATAGAGACAGAGGAGGTGGCCTCCTCCAATTTATCTCCTCACGATATCTTCATTATTAAGCTGCCCTCATCCTGAGAATCCCTTACACAGATCATTCATAAGATGTGATGGTTCCCAGTCCTTCCTGCATATCAGAAACCAGATAAAAAGGATGATCCCAGCGCTTCACTCCAGACCAACCCAATCACACTCTGAGAATGAACACTCTTAGTTTTTAAAACTTCTATGGGTGAGTGGCTGGGCAAGAAAGGTAAGAACAACTAATGTCTCTAGGAAACCACTATAAGCACGAGAGTCAGTCACCCAAAGGCCATGTCTTTACTCACCGATTCATTCATTTAGCCAACATTTATTGTGCATCTACCGTGTGAGACCAGCGTGAGAAAATGCAAAGAAATAGTAACACTAGCAACTTTCCCCTTATTAGACACTCACACCACATGAGTATACAACCAGGCTGACCTCGTAAGTGTGCAACCAGTGTAGCTGCACAGGGCCCTGGGTGTGGAAGAGCCCCGTGCTGTCACCATCTTGAAATTCTTGATAATTTTGGAACAAAGGGCTCTGCATTTTCATTTTGCTCCAGTATAGAGCTTTAAGGGCTCTATACTAGCCTGGCTTGGGACATTGAAGCTCAAATATGGCCAACCCCAGTGGGACATGCTGCCCACTTTCTTCATCTCCCCTCCATCAACAGTGTCACCAGTACAAATAAGTGAATCTTTGTTGATAACGGGGGTTATCAATGCATCTTCCTTGTGCTAAAATCCATCAGCTATTTCCTGCAATGGGTGACTTCTCACTGCCTACTCCCCTCCTCCCTGGCTTGCCACCATCTTTTCCATTCCCCACCCCAAATGCTGCTATCTTACGGTAACAGCCAAGACAGGGTAGCAAAGATGTCACAGGAGTATATGGAAAGGGTACTCATACTCAAGTGTCAGAAAATGCCTTCTGGGCAAGTTGAGGTGTTGCCAGCCTAATTGAAGGTCGACTCAGACCCCTAGATTCCCTATACTATATTAGGTTGAAAGCTATAAGAGGCTTTGAGAAGACTAGGTCATAGTCATAATACTTCAGAGGAGGAAACAAGTACGTATCTCTGGGGCCTCCAGGAGAAAACTGTACATGAAGAGGGTTAGCAGGAGACAGGGCGTGGAGGCTGAGTTAAATCATATCTCTGCAGTCCCTGAATGTTTGCGGACTCTTTCCTTTGGTACAAAGGGAAAACATAAGGAGTGACATGATCAGGGTTGTATTTTAGAAAGTTTACTGTTGTAATAGTATTTAAGGTAATTTGAAGGGGAATAAGCAAAAAGGCATGAAGAAGACATTTAAGGCTCATACAGCCCTTCAAAAATGAGGAAACAGGATTAATAATAATGCAAGATAATATTTAATGAACACTTACTCTGTGCCAGACACTGTACCTGGATTATGCCATTCAACCCTATCAAAACCCTTTAAGATAGGTGCTTTTTATTATCCCCATGCTATTGAGGAAAAAGAGGAGGTAAAGGGACTTTAAGTAACTTGTCCCTGGTTACACAGCCAGTGGCAGCGAAGGTATTATTTATTTAACTCCAGATTCAATGATTTTAAACTCTGATAAAAATCCTAACAAGATGTCTTTAACTAAAAAAAAGTTCTACAATCCGTACAAAAAATTTTAAATGTAATGTTAAAGAATGCTCTTTTAAAAAAGAACCAGAAGGGTGATATTTTAGCAGCCTTGAGAACTCATTATAAAGCAACACCATTTAAAACCTTTTGTTCCTGACACAAAAACAGAAACACAGATCAATAGAACAGATTGGAAAATCCAGAAATAGACTAAAGTGTTTTAAAAAGTGTAACACATGATAACACAAACTTCCCATAATAAAAAGTGTTAGGAAGAATTATTAAATAAATCAAATTGGAATAACTGGATAATAATTTGGGTGAACTGATCAGGTTAGATACATATTTTACACTGTACACATTCATAGCCTCCACATGAATTGAGTTAAATACAAAAAAAAAAAAATGGCATGACAGAAAAACCAGCAGGAGATGGAACAGAATATTTATCAGATTTGTGAAAGAACAATAACTTCAGCTTTGAAGCAGTGGAATAAATCATGAAGGAAAGGACTGACACATCTTAATACATAAAAAATCTAAAACTTCTGTACAATGAAAAAACAGCAAGACTAGAATAAAAAGCACATTATACTAAGGGCATTATTTGCATTCCACCTGACAAAAAGGGCTTTAAAACTCAAACTATATATATCCTCATTCAAATTTATAAGGAAACCATCAGACCTCAAAATACAAACACGTAAGATAAAAAACAATGGATACACAGAGAAGCACCAACAGTAAAGAAAAAAATAGAAAATGGTTCAAACCACCAACAACTAATACAATAAAAGCAAAAAAAACTTAAGATAGTATTTTTCCCCTTTCTAAATAACATTTTCCCCCAAGCAGGCAACACACAGTGTTGCCGCAGTTAGACGGAAGGCTGTGTACTGGTGGAATGCAACCTTCTTAAAAATCAGTATCCTAATACACAGCCAGAGTCAGGCTCCAAACCCCAATGATTTCTATAATCAGCAATTACATACCGAGCACTTTATCTTCTGGAAATAATAAATGCAAAAGTGGATTGGGGATGGAGATGGTCATTCGTTACCGCTCACAAAGGGGAAATGTTGGAAACAACCTGAACACCCCAAATTATGGGAATGGTTTTTTTTTTTTTTTTTTTCTTTTTGCGGTACGCGGGCCTCTCACTGTTGTGGCCTCTCCCATTGCGGAGCACAGGCTCCGGACGTGCAGGCTCAGCGGCCATGGCTCAAGGGCCCAGCTGCTCCGCAGCATGTGGGATCTTCCCGGACCAGGGCACGAACCCGCGTCCCCTGCATCGGCAGGCAGACTCTCAACCACTGCGCCACCAGGGAAGCCCATGGGAATGGTTTTATAAACTATGACACAGACTATTATTCAGGGTGAGACACTTTAAGCTATTATTTTCATAAGTTTAGTCCAAAGGGATGGAGAAAGAGACAGGGATGTATCTTGAGGGGACAACAGTATTAAGAGAAAAATCATAAAATTATTTCCTTTAAGGTTGTCAGAGCCTGGATGTGCTTATCATTGGAGGGGAGCAATATATTAGAGAAAAAAGAAGAAGGAAAATGTGAGAAGGAGTGAGAGAGAGAAGTAAGGAGAAGAGAGGGTGGGAGGGCAGAGAAGGAGAGGGAAGTGAGTGGTAAGATTGCAGGTGGGATGAAGTCCAGACAGCAGACGCAAAGGTAAGCACAGAGGAGTTTGCCGTGGAAACGAGGAGTGAAGACGAAGAAAGAGCAACAAGAAACACGTTTGAAGTGAAGACACACAGGTCAATTTTATCCTTCGAGAATTCCTCACTCAGGTGAGCTGCTCTTGGTTTGGCAGAATCCAGAAGCCCTGACCCCAGTGATGCTGTAATTCTGTAACATTTTATAACCGCATTTATTCAGTCAGCTTTTAGTGTCACTTCCCAGCAAGGAAAGGAAAAATGAGCAAAAGTGCCACCAGGGGGCAGGTTTGGTACTGGAAAAGGGACTTCAAAGACAGCATGCAAAAAACTATATATATTTTTTCTTTCAGCACAGGATCCATTCTTTGTTTTGCAACAATAAATATTGCATCAAGTCCAGAGAAATTCCTTAATGGATATGAATTTCGCTCAGGTGTGCAAGAAATGTCACAGTACTTTATATCCTTTAAATAAAATTAAATCCAACCTCAAGCCGCTATCCTACTAGGTCAGGTTAAAAGTCAATTTCAGTCATTATTATGGCTCCCACAGCCTCATTGGGTCCTGCAGAGGTTCTTGGGGGTCTCAGCCAGGGCTAACATTTAGGTCATTGGTTCAACATGTGAAATGCTTATGGTCTGAACCAACATGATCCCTTGATAGTCTGTAACTTGTTAGGAATGGGCAGACATTCCATCACCTGGAACACACAAACACAAACACACACGCATGCACGCGCGCGCGCGCGCGCGCACACACACACACACACACACACACACACCTCCTTAGGGCACTCAGAGAAGGGAAGCTGGGATTCATCCTTATCTTTAGAGCTCTTGTCTCCAGCACGCCCCTTTCTGCTCCTCTCTCCTGTGCCTGCCTCTCCGCCTCCAGACTCCTCGCCTTCCTCTATGGGTTTCATCTCTGGCCAGCTGAGGCTTTCAGAAAATCTAGGAAGACAGATGTCTTCAATGCTACAGAAGCCTCAAGAGAAGCATGGAGCCCAGAGGCCAGGTCCAGTGCTCAGGACAGGGAAAGGAGAAAACACAAGAACAGCAAACACCCGTATATCCTAATTGTATTGCCACACTGACCACAAGACCACAGTTCTTAAAACCCCATTTACAAGTCTGACAGCGTGCAATAGTGAGCTGTCTTTTTCTGGTAGATGACACAGAACTCGGACATCTCTCAAAGTTGATGGCGGGCCAGGACTGGCCATCAGATTAGTTGCCCTGGGGGAACAAAGACAAAGACGGGGCACACCCTCATCTCAAGGAGCTTCTGGTGACACATAAAGAGAAACAGGTGATAGGGCATTAATGGATTTAGGTAAGAGTTGCAAACTAAAAGCCTGAAGGACAGAACCTGTCAACCTTAGTAATTTTTCACTTGCCAACATTTAAAACATTAAAAGCAAAGGACGGTTTACATAAATTTCTATAAATCTAGCATCTCTTTAAAAATAAGAAGACCTGGCAACCCAGACCTGCATTTCCACATGGCAGCCATCATTAGGAGCTGAGTAGAGGCTGCCCCCTTTAGCTGGGGCCACTGCTTTCCAGTTGTCCACAGTCCCCACCACTCCCTACTGTGTTATGCCCCGTCTATTTCCCTCATGTATGCTACTGGCCTAGCTTCTATAGGTTTTGAGTCTGTAACTCCTGACTGAGTGAACTAAATAAAATTATACTCAGGGTACAGTGGTAAGTGTTCCATGAAACTAATTAAGCTTCTGCATTTCTTCAATTCACACTCTGATAGATCTGGAAATTCAGAATTATTTCAGATGGGCCTGAAGATTTGAGCAGAGACTGAAGAAACTGTTGTACTTAAGTGATTAACTTGGTTCTTATGCAAATGTTACAGACAAGGCCAGCCATACTCCTGGCATCAAGTAGACTCATTGCTTGTGTGCTAAAGAGTAAACCCAAGGCACAAAAAGATACTTGTGAAATGCAGCTTTAGCTATGTTCTTTGGCCTCATTTCCCATTACTGCTATCTTGAGTGCCCCCTGGAGTGTGTGCTGGTGTGAGTGAGCTACAGAAGGCCACACCCATGGACATTCCTCTCAGACCCAGTCCTGTCCTGACCTCAGGTCCAGGACAGTTCAGCCCCAGCCTGCAGAGACACCCAGCTTCATTTTGCTCAATTTTAACTTTCAATAGATCATTCCAAGTTTAGAACTTCTTGCACAGTCAATAAACTTAGGGGAGAAAAATAAAGGAAAGAAAAAATAACTCTTTGTTGAAGACATCTGGACTTGTCTGGCTTTCCTGGGGATTCAAGTAACTATCCATGGAAATTCCTCTCTATGTGTCTGAAAATAATGTTTAAAAGACTAAAAAGCAACATACGAAATAAATTAACAACACCAACTTGGCAAATGTATTCTACATGTTGAAAGGTGTTGTTGAATACAAAGGTCAACTCATGTGAACTTCTCCATAGTACACGCATATCCAACAAGGATGCTGTTGGAATCTTTTACTGCTTGAAATTTTATTGATCCAATGGAGTAGAGCTATTTAGAAAGCTCTACTTTCTAAAGTAGTAAACAACTGGGGAAGAGAGATGGGCATAAAAGCTATAAGACAGAGTATCCCATGTCCTTCAACAGAAGGGACACCCAGCTTCCCCAGCTGATTTCTGAAGAAGGCCAGACACACAGGACTTACCGAAGTAGCTCCTTGACCCTTAATGACACAGAAGAAACTGATTATAGCTAGTAGAATATCTGACAGATTGTAGAAAATAACATCTCTCCCTGAGAGAATAGTTAAAAGAACAGCATTTTATCTCAGGTCTTAATAATTTGGGGAAAGAGAATATAGTATCTGCAAGAAATAGTACCTTAAGTATTTAGTACATTAAGCATTTTCAAAATCGACATCCCAGCCATCATCAGAAGGAGAGAGTCTCAAGTCACACTCAGAAATATTTTATTTTAAGATACTTCTATATTACATTCTCCTTAAATATAATTTTTTTAAAGTAGAGCTTTAAAATGAGGGATATCCACTAGCAAACAGGATTTTTGAAGATGTTATAATTTCTATATTACAGGGTTAAAAAAGAAACTCATCTTTGAAAATTAAAAAAAAGAAAACAAAACACTGTCACACCTTTAAAGAAACGGGTTTTTTTTTTCACAATCCAAAAACGAGTGCTTGCTAAGCAAATGCTGCAGATGATGAGGGAAAGAAAATCAGAATCAAAGTCCTCAAAATACATAGAAGACCTCAAAATGTGTATGGACTCATATGCACTCATGTGAACACACATGCACATACACACACACAGCGGAAACAAGTGAAGCACAGCCAGGGGCACTGAGGCCCTCCCTGATCCAAACCCAGAAAGTGGGCATCCTTGAAAGCACACAACCCTACCCAGTCTACGCTGTCTCATCTTCAAGTGCTGTTCATCAGAAACCCGCCAGGGAGAACACTAGATTCTCTCCAAAGATATTTGGAATACCATATCAAGTTATATCACCAAATAAGCAAAACAACAAACCAATCTAGTAGTTTCTAAAAGATTTATTCTTTGCCTACTGTCGAGGAGAAATGAGCCTATTATAAATGTCTAACATTAGTCACAAATCTGCAGGCCAGTGAATGAAAAAAAAGTTGAAATGACCATGCTTAAGTACAAAGAGACACCTTGGTAATTACTTTTAAGAATGTAAATTATGTTGGTGGAATGCAGGACTGTTTATGAAATGTCGACAAAAGAGGAAATCTTCTGCATCAGAACATTGAGTAATGATGAAATAAAACAAACTGATGAAATTTTCAATTACATTCTCTGGGTCTTATGCTCTCAGCTTTATCTTTGCCCTCTCTCCCCGACTCCCTCGCCCTTCATACCTGATCACCAAGGGAGAAGAAACAAATATACATAATCTTATTTGGGGCAGCCACCTTAGCGAGTGAAGCCTACCTCGACCACAGAGCAGGCAGCTTTCAGGAAGCCCTGGGAAGCCTGCTAAAGCTCTCACCGTGGACCCCAGGGGCAACGTCTCTGAACTTGAAATCAGTGCAGATAGTGTAGGT
The DNA here is from genome assembly GCF_008692025.1 of Phocoena sinus. Lineage (NCBI taxonomy): Eukaryota > Metazoa > Chordata > Mammalia > Artiodactyla > Phocoenidae > Phocoena > Phocoena sinus. Next base: position 53,735,456 of record NC_045773.1, on the reverse strand, counting down.
GTTTCAGTAAGGAGAAAAGGAGAGAGAAAAAGAGAAGTAGGAAGGGAAGACAAATTATATACTATGTCTGGGAGCAAGTCATGAGAGAAATTAGTTTGCAAACTAATTGATTTGACTATGGTATAAACATGGTCTCCAAACAAGACAATCCCTTTGGTATAAGAAGAAAAGATTAGAGCATCTCTGAATAATTAAATATTTTAAATCCATCCTTAAAAAAACTTATTTTGTGCATTTTTAAAATGTACATACTATATTTAAAAATGAATACATGTAGATAATTTAAAATAATAAATACATATTGGGGTAAATACTCAATTAAAAAAATTTTTTTTAACTATTAGGAGATTGTGGTCAAAACCTGGGTAACCTTTGCCTGGATAAACACTCAAGGAACTCTAAGGCTTCGTTGGGTCAATTATTCTATACTTTGGTTTATTATTATTATTGTTGTTGCTGCTGTTATTATTATTTTCACAAGAGCAATATATATTAATTGTAGAAAATTAAGAAATTGCAGAGGAATACAAAAGAAAGGAAAAATCATCTGTAACTCTATTTCTAAAATAGTTTGGTGCCCCTTATCTAACCACATATACAATATTGTATATGTATATAAATCTCTATATATATACAATATAGTGACTGTTCTATAACCTATTTTTTCAATTAATAATAAATTATGACTACATTATTTTGGAAGAAAATTTTGATTGTCTACACACTACAAATTTGCATATAAATTATGTACCACATTTTAATCAACTCCGTATAGTTGAATATTTAAGTTTTAAAAATTTTCTTGCTCTTTTAATGCCTGAGGAACAGACATGGAGGCCTTTGGATGCCAAGCAGAATGAACTAGATTTTATACTGTGGACCAGTCATTCTCAAGGAAATGGTATTATACCTCCAGGCAATATCTTCAAAATTTGGGCAGACGTTTTTGGTTTTCATGATGTTTGGGGGTTGCTCCTTGTGTTTAGAAGGTGGGGAACAGGGATGCCAGCTGCCTTGCACTGTGGAGAGCAGTCCTGAGCCAGGAAGAGCTGCCCCATGTCCTGTACAACTTTGAAATGTCCTGCTGGAAATGCAGGAGGCCAGGAGCCTGATTACAATTATCCAAGCCCAGAATTTAACTCTGGTTTACATGCAAATGCAAACTATTCTGTGCCCATTTTAAATAAACATTAAGTTTTCTACTACCATGTAAATCAAGGGGAAAATGTTTTCTTCAATGCTTTACCAAGAATTGTGCACCTTTTTTGAAAATTATGTCACTAACATCACCCCATTCCTATTATTGGCATCAGCAACATCACCTACTTCTAAGAGTCTGCGTTTGAAGATGGCTCACATTCACAGTGATTCTAAGAGGATGTGTGAGCATCTTATCACTTCCTTGTGTCTTCTGATATTGTCATGCCAAACGTTTATGTAATGAAATACATATCTTTATTATAAAGATTATTTTTCCTTCATATGACATGTAAGGCCTTCTATTGCCTTTTACAAAATTCCGTGTAGGTAGGTCCTATTTTCTATTGGTTTCATCTTAGGAGAATAAAGAGAACATTTAACAGCATTTATTATAAACAGGTGGTCATTGGTCGATTGGGTTGAAAGCTGCGAGTGTAAAGCATTTGGAGGCTTCCAGCAGGAAAATGACAGATAAAACAGGGCTGCAGGTATGACTGTGCGGAGAGGAAGGAAAATAAATAGGAGGCAGAGACCAGAAAAGAAGCGAGTACAACCTGGGCAGGGAACTAATGAAGACCCAGAATGCTGCAATGCCTGAAAAAACCAAAAAGAAGAACTTTCATGGAGGACATTTTAAAAAGAGGAGTTGCTGGAACTCGGTGGTTGAACACAGTGTCAGAGAGGGGCTGTCACAGCATCCGTAGACAGCAGAGTGACTGTTCTCAAAAACAGTCTCACGTGTGTGCGCGCACGCATACACACACACACACACACACACACACACATACACATACACACACCCAAACTCCAGGTTCTTTATGAAATAATCCCGCTCCCCTCCTGCTGCCAAAGGGAAGACTTATCACACCACTGATTCTGAAATCTGACAGCTCTGCCTGACATGAGTCTGAATTGGAGGGGCGAAGCCTTATTCGGTTTATTTATTTGTTTGTGATTCTCCATCCAAGATAAATCCTAAAACAAATTTCAAGTGTGCTTTAAGTACACTCCAGGTTATAAATCATATACTTGCATTCTCATACTACAGTAAGCATGAAACCACATAGATCAACAACAGATATATATGCCTCCCTTCCTTGCCAAATTCATGCACACACACCCATGCCACGAGAGAGGATAAAAGGAAACTAAGACAGAACCAATGATGATTCACCTGCGCATACATGTTTAGGAATCAGAAGCAACCAGAACAATTAAAATAATATGATATTAGACTGGGCAAGGGCCCCATGGTTCTAAATGGCAGAAAAGTGTTTCCAAAATGAAGGGATGGAGAATCATGTATGTCAATCATGAGAGAACCGATGCTGGAGAATACTGGGGAGAGAAGAGACTGTCCTGACTCATATTTGATCTCCAGTTAAGATTAAAAGTGTATTATATGCTGATTTACCTGATTTTAGCTTATATACCCATCCTCAATTTCAAATTTTCTGAGACTAGATAATGTAAATATTTCTTTAAACAATGGAAGAATGAGTCCATAGTATCTCCAAACATAAAGAGACTATTTACTTATCCTGATCCGTGTCCATGCAACAGTATTGAGTCCATAAAACACAAATATCAGCTTCTCGGTTGCTTTTCTTAACAATCAGAAAGTGAGAAGGATGGCAGCCATATCCTTCTCAACATCACCAAACAACGTCTGATGCATTCCATCAAAGTGCAAAATGTCCCTGGAAACATCACAATTAAATTCTCACATTGTTTCTTTTTGAGTCACTTACCATCTGAAATGTATTCTTTAGCACTTTCTCATTTACACTGTGTGACAAAAAGACAAACCAGATCCAAGGACCATGCTAACTGCCTGATATGGCCAATGGAGGGTCTGTCTAGGCAAAGGCACAGGTAACTCTGTCCATCTCTCCCCATCTCTGCTGCCTGACCTCAGGTTTAACAAGAGGTAAGACATTTATATATTGAGTAGGTATTGTGCTACCATGAAGGAGGCTAAATGAGCCATGAATAAACAGAAAGTGGCCTAAGGCTAAAGAAGATGCTGCAGGTGAGGATCCAGGTGGCTATGACTTAAAGGCCATGGTCTTCCCACCTCTACCTAACTAGGCACAAATTCCAAGCACCTGTCATGGAAGATGAGGCCTCCGTGCGCTCCCGTGCCTGCTGCTCTTGTCCTACTCCTAGCACTGCCCCCTGCCCCCACTGTGGTCTTCGATCACACCCTCCCCCCTTAGCCTCTGGGCCATGATGTTGTGATTCTTCCTGGAACCCACTTCTTCACAGTTGTCACCGACTCACACCTACTTATTGTCCAAGACTCCAATCTAGTGTCACACTTTGGGGTAGATATCCTTTCTCTCTGCCTTTACAGGGTTTCTCTTCATCTAGGCACCTACTAGTTACCTGGTGATGATCTCTTTACTCATTTGTCACCTAGAATACGAGTTTCCCAGGGCAGGGACCAAGTCTCTTTGATGTTTATATCTCCAGTGCCCGGCACAGTGAGTGCTAAATGTCTGTCCCTTGCATGACTGGCAAGTTTTTCCTTTTCTTCTAGAGGGCAAGGAGAAGGGCTATCACCTATCAAAGCTGTTAAAACTATCACTGATTTCCACACTGAGGGTAAGGAGGGGTTTGCAAGTCACATTTAGTTCAATGATCAATTGAAATTCATTGCTGACATTTCTTTTCTTTTTTATCACATAAGCCCCTTGGTGGAAAGAAGAGAAAGTCTCACACTCACAAAGGGTACCAGATTTAGACTTTAACATTATCTGCTAGTGAAGTGATGCAAGCAGTCACAGTCATGCACCAGCAGAGTTTAAGGAAGAAGCCATTCATCATACGACATTAACCATTACCAGATCATGTGCTCTGAAGTGCACTGTGAATTAGAACTTCTGATAAATTCTACCACTCTCTTGCAAACAGCACAATTATTTTGAATATGTGTGTGTCAAGTATCTTGATTTATTTTAACAAATGCTCACAACTGTTTGGCATGTCATTAACTTTTAATATACTAAGAACAACCTCTCTAGATCCTCAAGAAGTTCTTGCAAGTACCAAATCATTTATAGGATCAATAGACAATGGGCATTGAATCTATTTCATCCAAAGGAAAAAATGCAATATCCTTATCACTCACCAAATGAAGTTTTGCCCAGAATTCAGGTCCTTCCTCCATCTCTCTGAGGCTCGGTGGAATGTACCAAAAGCAAACATTGGCATATTCAGGCTGAAGATGAAGAAAGTTTGAAAGGTTTTAATTAATCTTAGAATGCAATTCAACTCTTAGCTAGTTTCTTTGAGTCATCATGTGTGTCTTACGTTGATAACATCAGAATCTGATAGATTAGACATCTGTTCAGCCTTACTTTTGATAACAGCTTATTGAGAAATTTTCTTCTCAGTTGGGTGCAGCCAGAGAGTGCTCTCCCCTCTGGGTAAGGAATGTGCACAAGATCAAAAATAAACATAATGAAGTTTGAAGCTAACTCATCCCAGCTCTTACTAACCATTAGTTAGCACCTCATACATATATACCTAGAGATACCGTGGTTCATCCCTCTTCAACCCTAATCCTTAAGTTATATCTCACACCACCATATCGTTCCAATAATTTCTTCTCTACTTAAGGTGGCCAAAGTTGTCTTCTATTACCTGCTACACTTGACAAATACAAAATCCCCAATTACCTGTGAGTCGTTAACATATGATGTACTTGGGCTCCACTTAACCAGCCCTGCTGTGACCCTGGCCAATACAGCATCAGAAGGAAAAAAAAAGCCATCAGTTTGACTACTGGCTTTCAAGTATCAGTATCAGGAAGGGTGTGAGTCTGCTAGATGGCTTGCTCAAAATGAAGACTCTCAACAACAGGGCTCAGAACACCCAGACCTGAATAAGTCCATCATAGAAATGGCTGAAGAACTGGGTCATGCTGGGTCATGCCCACCCACTCAGCACCTTCCTCATCTGATTTTTCATGCTGATAGTTTTTGAAATGACTGCCATTTTCCCACCACAAACACAGTTTGTAGGTAATAACTGGTGTTATAATAGTTCTCAATAACCAAGTTATGCTCCATTGTCAGTATAAAGTTTCAAAGTATTTCAGAGAGAAGAAACAGCTATCACCTTACATCTTAAAATCAAAACTGGTACTATAAAGAGTTTTGATTTTAGTGGATTTTAAATTACAACTGATAGCCCAGAAACATTCAAGCTCAACAAGGTAAGCTCTTGATCTGATCATCCCTTCACATTTGAGGTTTGTAACAGGCTTATTGAATTTGACTAAAAGAAAAAAAAGGAGCTACAGAAAGAACAAACAAACAGATGAGGAACCAAGATGGCGGACCAGAAGGATGTGCTCTCACTCCCTCTTGTGAAAACACCAGAATCACAACTAGCTGCTGGACAATCATTGACAGGAAGACACTGGAACTCACCAAAAAAGATACCCCACATCCAAAGACAAAGAAGAAGCCACAGTGAGACGGTAGGAGGGGTGCAATCACAGTACAATCAAATCCCATAACTGCTGGGTGGGTGACTCACAGACTAGAGAACACTTATATCACAAAAGTCCACCAACTGGAGTGAAGGTGCTGAGCCCCATGTCAGGCTTCCCAACCTGGGGGTCCAGCAACAGGAGGAGGAATTCCTAGAGAATTAGATTTTAAAGCTAAGTGGGATTTGATTGCAGGACTTCGACAGGACGGGGGAAAACAGAGACTCCACTCTTGGAGGGCACACACAAAGTAGTGTGCACATCGGGACCCAGCGGAAGGAGCAGTGACTCCATAGGAGACTGAATCAGACCTACCTGCTAGTGTTGGAGGGTCTCCTGCAGAGGCGGGCGGTGGATGTGGCTCACCGTAGGGACAAGGACACTGGCAGCAGAAGTTCTGGGAAGTACTCCTTGGTGTGAGCCCTCCCAGGGTCTGTCATTAGCCCCACCAAAGAGCCCAGGTAGGCTCCAGCGTTGGGCTGCCTCAGGTCAAACAACCAACAGGGAGGGAACCCAGCCCCACCCATCAGCAGTCAAGCAGATTAAAGTTTTACTGAGCTCTGCCCACCTGGAGCAACACCCAGCTCTACCCACCATCAGTCCCTCCCATCTGGAAACTTACACAAGCCTCTTAGATAGCCTTATCCACCAGAGGGCAGACAGCAGAAGCAAGAACTACAATCCTGCAGCCCGTAGAACAAAAACCACATTCACAGAAAGATAGACAAGATGAAAGGGCAGAGGGCTATGTACCAGATGCAGGAACAAGAAAAAAACCCAAAAAAACAACTAAATGAAGTCGAGATAGGCAACCTTCCAGAAAAAGAATTCAGAAAAATGATAGTGAAGATGATCCAGGACCTCAGAAAAAGAATGGAGGCAAAGATCGAGAAGATGCAAGAAATGTTTAACAAAGATGTAGAAGAATTAAAGAACAAACAAACAGAGATGAACCATACAATAACCGAAATGAAACTACACTAGAAGGAATTAATAGCAGAATAACTGAGGCAGAAGAACGGATAAGTGACCTGGAAGACAGAATGGTGGAATTCACTGCCGTGGAACAGAATAAACAAAAACGAATGAAAAGAAAGGAAGACAGCCTAAGAGACCTCTGTGACAACCTTAAATGCAAAAACATACACATTATAGGGGTCCCAGAGGAGAAGAGAGAAAGGACCCGAGAAAATATTTGAAGAGATTATAGTCGAAAACTTCCCTAACATGGGAAAGGAAATACCCACCCAAGTCCAGGAAGCACAGCGAGTCCCAAACAGGATAAACCCAAGGAAAAACATGCCGAGACACATAGTAATCATATTGGCAAAAATTAAAGAAAAAGAAAAATTCTTCAAAGCAGCAAGGGAAAAAGGACAAATAACATACAAGGGAACTCCCATAAGGTTAACAGCTGGTTTCTCAGCAGAAACCCTACAAGCCACAAGGGAGTGGCATGATATACTTAAAGTGATGAAAGGGAAGAACCTACAACCAAGATAACTCTACCCAGCAAGAATCTCATTCAGATTTGATGGAGAAATCAAAAGCTTTACAGACAAGCAAAAGCTAAGAGAATTCAGCACCACCAAACCACCTCTACAACAAATGCTAAAGGAACTTCTCTAAGTGGGAAACACAAGAGAAGAAAAGGACATACAAAAACAAACCCAAAACAATTAAGAAAATGGTCATAGGAACATACATATTGATAATTACCTTAAACGTGAATGGATTAAATGTTCCAACCAAAGGATGCAGGCTTGCTGAATGGATACAAAAACAAGACCCATAAATATGCCATCTACAAGAGACCCACTTCAGACCTAGGGATACATACACACTGAAAGTGAGGGGATGGAAAAAGATATTCCATGCAAATGGAAATCAAAAGAAAGCTGGAGTAGCAATACTCATATCAGATTAAACAGACTTTAAAGAATGTTACAAGAGACAAGGAAAGACACTACATAATGATGAAGGGATCAATCCAAGAAGAAGATATAACAATTATAAATATATATGCACCCAACATAGGAGCACCTCAATACATAAGGCAACTGCTAACAGCTCTAAAAGAGGTAATCGACAGTAACACAATAATAGTGGGGGACTTTAACACCTCACTTATACCAATGGACAAATGATCCAAAATGAAAATAAATAAGGGAACAGAAACTTTAAATGACACAATAGACATGAGAGATTTAATTGATATTTATAGGACATTCCATCCAAAAAGAGCAGATTACCCTTTCTTCTCAAGTGCACAAGGAACATTCTCCAGGATAGATCATATCTTGGGTCACAAACCAAGCCTCAGTAAATTTAAGAAAATTGCAATCATATCAAGCATCTTTCCTGACCACAACACTATGAGATTAGAAATGAATTACTGGGAAAAAAACGTAAAAAAAACAAACAAGTGGAGGCTAAACAATACGTTACTAAATAACCAAGAGATCACTGATGAAATCAATGAGGAACTCAAAAAATACCTAGAGACAAATGACAATGAAAACACGACTATCCAAAACCTATGGGATGCAGCAAAAGCAGTACTAAGAGGGAAGTTTATAGCTATGCAAGCCTACCTCAAAATACAAGAAAAATCTCAAATAAATAATCTAACCTTACACCTAAAGGAACTAGAGAAAGAAGAAAAAATAAAACCCAAAGTGAGCAGAATGAAAGAAATCATCAAATCAGAGCAGAAATAAATGAATCAGAAACAAAGAAAACAATAGCAAAGATCAATAAAACTAAAAGCTGGTTCTTTGAGAAGATAAACAAAATTGATAAACCATTAGCCAGATTCATCGAGAAAAAGAGGGAGAGGACTCAAATCAATAAAATTAGAAATGAAAAAGGAGAAGTTACAACAGACACCACAGAAATACAAAGCAACCTAAGAGACTACTACAAACAATTCTATGCCAATAAAATGGACAACCTGGAAGAAATGGACAAATTCATAGAAGGGTACACCTTCCAAGACTGAACCAGGAAGAAATAGAAAATATGAACAGACCAATCACAAGTAATGAAATTGAAACTGTGATTAAAAATCTTCCAACATAATAATGAAGTGATCACTGAAGAAATCAAAGAGGAAATAAAAAAATACCTAGAAACAAATGACAATGGAGACACAACGACCCAAAACCTATGGGATGCAGCAAAAGCAGTTCTAAGGGGGAAGTTTATAGCAATACAAGCCCACCTTAAGAAGAAGGAAACATCTCGAATAAACAACCTAACCTTGCACCTCAAGCAATTAGAGAAAGAAGAACAAAAAAGCCCCAAAGCTAGCAGAAGGAAAGAAATCATAAAAATCAGATCAGAAATAAATGAAAAAGAAATGAAGGAAACGATAGCAAAGATCAATAAAACTAAAAGCTGGTTCTTTGAGAAGATAAACAAAATAGATAAACCACTAGCCAGACTCATCAAGAAAAAAAGGGAGAAGACTCAAATCAATAGAATTAGAAATGAGAAAGGAGAAATAACAACTGACACTGCAGAAATAAAAAAAATCATGAGAGATTACTACAAGCAACTCTATGCCAATAAAATGGACAATCTGGAAGAAATGGACAAATTCTTAGAAATGCACAACCTGCCAAGACTGAATCAGGAAGAAATAGAAAATATGAACAGACCAATCACAAGCACTGAAATTGAAACTGTGATTAAAAATCTTCCAACAAACAAAAGCCCAGGACCAGATGGCTTCACAGGTGAATTCTATCAAACGTTTAGAGAAGAGCTAACACCTATCCTTCTCAAACTCTTCCAAAATATAGCAGAGGGAGGAACACTCCCAAATTCCTTCTACGAGGCCACCATCACCTTGATACCAAAACCAGACAAGGATGTCACAAAGAAAGAAAACTACAGGCCAATATCACTGATGAACATAGATGCAAAAATCCTCAACAAAATACTAGCAAACAGAATCCAACAGCACATTAAAAGGATCATACACCATGATCAAGTGGGGTTTATCCCAGGAATGCAAGGATTCTTCAATATACGCAAATCTATCAATGTGATAAACCATATTAACAAATTGAAGGAGAAAAACCATATGATCATCTCAATAGATGCAGAGAAAGCTTTCGACAAAATTCAACACCCATTTATGATAAAAACCCTCCAGAAAGTAGGCATAGAGGGAACTTTCCTCAACATAATAAAGGCCATATATGACAAGCCCACAGCAAACATCATCCTCAATGGTGAAAAACTGAAAGCATTTCCACTAAGATCAGGAACAAGACAAGGTTGCCCCCTCTCACCACTCTTATTCAACATAGTTTTGGAAGTTTTAGCCACAGCAATCAGAGAAGAAAAAGAAATAAAAGGAATCCACATCGGAAAAGAAGAAGTAAAGCTGTCACTGTTTGCAGATGACATGATACTATACATAGAGAATCCTAAAGATGCTGCCAGAAAACTACTAGAGCTAATCAATGAATTTGGTAAAGTAGCAGGATACAAAATTAATGCACAGAAATCTCTGGCATTCCTATATACTAATGATGAAAAATCTGAAAGTGAAATCAAGAAAACACTCCCATTTACCATTGCAACAAAAAGAATAAAATATCTAGGAATAAACCTACCTAAGGATACGAAAGACCTGTATGCAGAAAATTATAAGACACTGATGAAAGAAATTAAAGATGATACAAATAGATGGAGAGATATACCATGTTCTTGGATGGGAAGAATCAACATTGTGAAAATGACTCTACTACCCAAAGCAATCTACAGATTCAATGCAATCCCTATCAAACTACCACTGGCATTTTTCACAGAACTAGAACAAAAAATTTCGCAATTTGTATGGAAACACAAAAGACCCCGAATAGCCAAAGCAATCTTGAGAACGAAGAAAGGAGCTGGAGGAATCAGGCTCCCTGACTTCAGACTATACTACAAAGCAACAGTAATCAAGACAGTATGGTACTGGCACAAAAACAGAAAGATAGATCAGTGGAACAGGATAGAAAGCCCAGAGATAAACCCACGCACATATGGACACCTTATCTTTGATAAAGGAGGCAGGAATGTACAGTGGAGAAAGGACAGCCTCTTCAATAAATGGTGCTGGGAAAACTGGACAGGTACATGTAAAAGTATGAGATTAGATCACTCCCTAACACCATACACAAAAATAAGCTCAAAATGGATTAAAGACCTAAATGTAAGGCCAGAAACTATCAAACTCTTAGAGGAAAACACAGGAAGAACACTCTATGACATAAATCACAGCAAGATCCTTTCTGACCCACCTCCTAGAGTAATGGAAATAAAAACAAAAATAAACAAATGGGACCTAATGAAACTTCAAAGCTTTTGCACAGCAAAGGAAACCATAATCAAGACCAAAAGACAACCCTCAGAATGGGATAAAACATTTGCAAATGAAGCAACTGACAAAGGATTAATCTCCAAAATTTACAAGCAGCTCATGCAGCTCAATAACAAAAAAACAAACAACCCCATCCAAAAATGGGCAGAAGACCTAAACAGACATTTCTCCAAAGAAGATATACAGAATGCCAACAAACACATGAAAGAATGCTCAACATCATTAATCATTAGAGAAATGCAAATCAAAACTACAATGAGATATCATCTCACACCAGTCAGAATGGCCATCATCAAAAAATCTAGAAACAATAAATGCTGGAGAGGGTGTGGAGAAAAGGGGACACTCTTGCACTGCTGGTGGGAATGTGAATTGGTTCAGCCACTATGGAGAACAGTATGGAGGTTCCTTAAAAAACTACAAATAGAATTACCATATGACCCAGCAATCCCACTACTTGGCATATACCCTGAGAAAACCAAAATTCAAAGAGAGTCATGTACCAAAATGTTCATTGCAGCTCTATTTACAATAGCCCGGAGATGGAAAGAACCTAAGCGCCCATCATCGGACGAATGGATAAAGAAGATGTGGCACATATACACAATGGAATATTACTCAGCCTTAAAAAGAAATGAAATTGAGATATTTGTAATGAGATGGATAGACCTAGAGTCTGTCATACAGAGTGAAGTAAGTCAGAAAGACAAAGACAAATACCGTATGCTAACACATATATATGGAATTTAAGGGGAAAAAATGTCATGAAGAACCTAGGGATAAGACAGGAATAGAGACGCAGACCTACTGGAGAACGGACTTGAGGATATGGGGAGGGGGAATGGTGAGTTTTGACAGGGCGAGAGAGAGTCATGGACATATACACACTAACAAACGTAGTAAGGTAGATAGCTAGGGGGAAGCAGCCGCAAGGCACAGGGATATTAGCTCGGGGCTTTGGGACAGCCTGGAGGGGTGGGAGGGGGAGAGTGGGAGGGAGGGAGACGCAAGAGGGAAGACACATGGGAGCACATGTATATGTATAGCTGATTCACTTTGTTATAAATCAGAAACTAACACACCATTGTAAAGCAATTATACCCCAATAAAGATGTTAAAAAAAAAAAAAAAAAAAAAATCTTCCAACAAACAAAAGTCCAGGACCAGATGGCTTCACAGGTGAATTTTATCAAACATTTAGAGAAGACCTAACACCCATCCTTCTCAAACTCTTCCAAAAAACTGCAGAGGAAGGAACACTCCCAAACTCATTCTGTGAGCCCACCATCACCCTGATACCAAAATCAGACAAAGATATTACAAAAAATGAAAATTACAGACCAATATCACTGATGAATATAGATGCAAAAATCCTCAACAAAATACTAGCAAAGAGAATCCAACAACAAATTAAAAGGATCATACACCATGACCAAGTGGGATTTATCCCAGGGATGCAAGGATTCTTCAATATATGCAAATCAATCAATGTGATACACCATATTAACAAATTGAATAAAAAACATATGATCATCTCATTAGATGCAGAAAAAGCTTTTAACAAAATTCAACACCGATTTATGATAAAAACTCTACAGAAAATGGGCATAGAGGAAACATACTTCAACATAATAAAGGTCATATATGACAAACCCATTGCAAACATCATTCTCAATGGTGAAAAACTGAAAGCATTTCCTCTAAGATCAGGAACAAGACAAGGATGTCCACTCTCACCACTACTATTCAATATAGTTTTGGAAGTCCTAGCCACAGCAATCAGAGAAGAAAAAGAAATAAAAGGAATCCAAATCGGAAAAGAAGAAGTAAAACTGTCATTGTTTGAAGATGACATGATACTATACATAGAGAATCCTAAAGATGCCACCAGAAAACTACTAGAGCTAATCAATGATTTTGGTAAAGTAGCAGGATACAAAATTAATGCACAGAAATCTCTTGCATTACTATACACGAATGATGAAAAATCTGAGAGAGAAATTAAGGAAACACTCCCATTTACCAATGCAACAAAAAGAATAAAATACCTAGGAATAAACCTACCTAGGGAGACAAATGACCTGTATGCAGAAAACTATAAGACACTGAGAAAGAAATTAAAGATGATACCAATAAATGGAGAGATATACCATGTTCTTGGATTGGAAGAATCAATATTGTGAAAATGACTATACTACCCAAAGCAATCTAGAGATTCAATGCAATGCCTGTCAAATTACCAGTGGCATTTTTTACAGAACTAGAACAAAAAATTTGTAGGGAAACACAAAAGATTCCAAATAGTCAAAGCAATCTTGAGGGAAAAAAATGGAGCTGGAGGAATCAGACTCCCTGACTTCAAACTATACTACAAAGCTACAGTAATCTAGACAATATGGTACTGGTACAAAAACAAGAATATAGATCAATGGAACAGGATAGAAAGCCCAGCGATAAACCCACGTACCTATGGTCAGGTAATCTATGACAAAGGAGGCAAGGATATACAGTGGAGAAAGACAGTCTCTTCAATAAGTGGTGCTGGGAAAACTGGACAACTACATGTAAAAGAATGAAATTAGAACACTCTCTAACACCATACACAAAAATAAACTCAAAATGGATTAAAGACCTAAATGTAAGGCCAGAAGCTATAAAACTCTCAGAGGAAAACATAGGAAGAATACTCTTTGACATAAATCACAGCAAGATCTTTTTTGACCCACCTCCTAGAGCAATGGAAATAAAAACAAAAATAACCAATTGGGACCTAAGGAAACTTAAAAGCTTTTGCACAGCAACAGAAACTAGAAACAAAACGAAAAGGCAACCTTCAGAATGGGAGAAAATATTTGCAAATGAATCAACAGATAAAGGATTAATCTCCAAAATATATAAACAGCTCAAGCAGCTCAATATTAAAAAGACAAACAACCCAGTCAAAAAATGGGCAGAAGACCTAAATAGACATTTCTCCAAAGAGATATACAGATGGCCAAGAGGCAAATGAAAAGCTGCTCAACATCACTAATTATTAGATAATGTAAATCAAAACTACAATGAGGTATCACCTCACACTGGTTAGAATAGCATCATCAGAAAATCTACAAACAACAAATGCTAGAGAGGGTATGGAGAAAAGGGAATCCTCCTGCACTGTTGGTGGGAATGTAAATTGATACAGCCACTATGGAGAACATTATGGAGGTTCCTTAAGAAACTAAAAATAGAACTACCATATGACCCAGCAATCCCACTACTGGGCAAATACCCTGAGAAAACCATAATTCAAAAAGACACATGCACCCCAATGTTCACTGCAACACTATTTACAATAGCCAGGTCATGGAAGCAACCTAAATGCCCATTGACAGACGAATGGATAAAGAAGATGTGTTACAAATATACAATGGAATATTATTCAGCCATAAAGAGGAATGAAACTGGGTCATTTGTAGAGACATGGATGGACCTAGAGACTGTTATACAGAGTGAAGTAAGTCAGAAAGAGAAAAACAAATATCGTATATTAACACATATATGTGGAACCTAGAAAAATGGTACAGATGAACTGGGTGGCAAGGCAGAAATAGAGACACAGATGTAGAGAACAAACGTATGGACACCAAGTGGGGGAAGGTGGGGTGTGGTGGTGGTGGTGTGATGAATTGGGAGATTGGGATTGACATGTATACACTGATGTGTATAAGATAGATAACTAATATTGAACATGGGAAAAATAAACAAATGATTAAAAAAATAAAAAAACAAATAAGGTACTTTGTAATTCAAGTCAATTACATAAACATTTATCATGAAACTACAATAGTCTTTACAGATCTACACAATTTATACTTGGTTTTCTAGTTTATGATTAATTTGGTTTCTCTAGAATAGAATGTCCTGGCCTTCAAATTGTTTAATCATCTAATGTGAATAAATCTTTCTGTGAATAAATAAAGTCACTATGGTTGATTAGAAAGTAGAAAAAAACAGTTATTATCTGTCACTAGATTCTAGGAATTTCCGTCTTTATATCAACCAAGATTTTTTTCCAGGTGCCATTTATGTCAGTTATCAATTTATTGCCTCTCAGCTCCGAATCCACCTGTTCTTTATGTTCTCCAATAATGGAAGTGGACTCTATAAATATTTCTCCTTGCCATCTGGTCCAATCGGAGACTTTATCACCAGAGGGTGCTGGAGGGACACGGAGAAGGAAGAGGTGTCTCCTCCTGGTCATGTGCACTCATCTCATGGGGCTCCTGCAGTAGGAGGGGCTCTTTTCAGCAGTTTTGGTGACCAGCAGCAAGTGGCCCCTGACAGCTTCCCCCAGCACCATGCCCTGTGGCGGCTTCACAGCAGCCTGGTCACAGGAGGATGACCATAAATGGTTTTTCTTGCACACTCTCCTCCGGGGACTTCATAGGGAGGGCTGCCAGCGATGCACCTTGCCTTGGATGGCTTGAGTGAGTTCTAAAATATGGCAGTGCCCTGATATCAGTGTCCTCCAGCACTCCAGGAGGTGGACTCCTAGAGACCCCACCTGTGTGACAACTTGGGGGACTTCCCTGTCATCTTGGGAGCCACACTGCACCCTCTCCAACCTAGTCTGGATCTCAGCCCTGGGTGGGGGTGGCCTCTTGCTCAGTGCTCCATCTCCGTTCTAGGAGTGATGTCTGTTCTTTACAGTATCTACTATTTCTGTATTTTTTAGGGTCTCTTGCGAGGCAATCTCCCATGACTCCAATCAACTGTTAATAATTCTTTTTTTAAAATATGGAACTCTTCACAGATCTGCATGTCATCCTTGCACAGGGACCACCCTAATCTTTTCTGTATTGTTCTAATTTTAATATATGTGCTGCTAAAGCAAGCACGATAATTCTTTACATTGCACTTTCCCACTTCAGATTACTGTGCAGCTTTTGTCTTTTTATTGGACCCTAATACATCATTAAATAAGCCATTCTTTTTCATTTGCATGGCAACATTATGAATCATTTTGTAATAGTTTCTATCTGCTACCAGATCTGCTCTATATATTATGTTAGGACCTAGTCCTTTTGAACCACCTTTTATATTTTCTTCCTTGAATAAGTTTCGGTTTATATATATATATGTGTGTATATATATATATATATATATACACACATATATATATATATATTTTTTTTTTTTTTGGTACGCGGGCCTCTCACTGTTATGGCCTCTCCCATTGCGGAGCACAGGCTCCGGACGCGCAGGCTCAGTGGCCATGGCTCACGGGCCCAGCCGCTCCGCGGCATGTGGGATCTTCCCAGACCAGGGCACAAACCCGTGTCTCCTGCATCGGCAGGCGGACTCTCAACCACTGCGCCACCAGGGAAGCCCGGTTTAGATATTTTGGAAGTGACAAATCTGTGATATCTTTGCCCAGTCTCTTTTAGAATGGTGTGGCTCCAGTGCTATGATATTTGAAAACTGGTAAAGCCTTTTTGACATTTCATTTCATTGGAGGAAATTTGATGCTCCATTTGGTGGAATACCTTTACTATAGGCATTCCCCAAATTATTAAAACTTGGAAAAAACATCCCTTGAATATCCACTAGGAACATATTTGAGTTTTCCTGTCTCTTTGCCTCTGTAGCTTTTATTTTATATAGACTTTCTTCAAGTAGCTTCAAAGCAGTAAAGTGTATTTTCAGAGTAGAACCATTCACATGCCACTTAATTCCCTACATATATAAAAGTCTGACCTCTTGGGCGTCTGAGGACCACATTTAGTCCATATTGTCTAACACCACAACATTGAGAAGGCATAAAAGGGAATCCAAATGTCTAGACCAGACGGATGATAGAGAAGGGTACAAAAAACCTGTAGCAGTAAAAGCATTGTCACCATCTTTAAAAATTCATGGAGAAGTAGAGAAATGTCACCAAAGAAAAGATGGGTTCATTCTATCCTGATTTTCAAAGAGAAAGAAAGGAGATATATTCCAAGAAATAAAGCCAGTGCTTTGATGTCAATTCCAGCAAGGATTATTGAGCAAATAATATGAGACCCTTGGGGGAAAAAAAGTCAGTGGTCACCAAGATCCAGTAGCTTGTATTCTCTAAAACTGAGCCTTGTCAAAAGAAATTCATCTCTATTGCTGAAATATCATTAGATCACAACGATGATGATGATTAATAATAGTAAAAACTAGCAGTATGCTTTTTAATAAGTATAAATGTAGCCTCTAGCACATAGACTGAAATGATCAATCATGCAAATATAGAATGGAGAAGGGGGTCATGATGGATTTTACGTGACTCCAAGCTCACAAGTTTTAAGTAACTGATTAGACTACTGAAAAATTCCAAAGGCAGCACTTAGTAGCACAAAAAGCCTGGGTTTTGGAGTCACATGGATGCAGTTTGAATCCCAACTTCCCAGGTCTTTGCTTGGACAAGTGTCAAACTCTCTAAGCTTCAGTTTCCTAATCTATAAAATGGAGATTATATTGTCTACCTCACAGAGTTGGTTTGATGAGTAAAGAGATTATTTCCAACATTTACCACCACATCTGGCACACAGAAGGCACTCTACTAGTGTAGTGACTATTATTTGGAACTATATTGGTAGAAAGATGTGCTTTTCAAGTGGATAAACAGTCCCACTTGAAAATCTTCACTGGGTGAGACACATCACTGTGTTAATTTCTGCCTACATATTAGAAGGGGAACATAAAAAAGTTATAGCATGTCCAAAGAAGGGCAACTGAAATGTTCAATTTCATATGGTTTAAACAAAGAATATAACTCAAAATTTTTATATGTTCTAGATATTGGACCAGGCATTGGGATGAGAAACATGACTTACATTTTATGCTTATCTCCAGGAGCTCAGAGAACAGTAATAAAGCTAGGTACAGGCAATCAAGCTGCAATGGTATGGGTATTTTAAAAGAAGAAATTTCTCATAATCCAAGAAATATTCCTGGCAAAGCGAATAGTACACAGGTAGAAGCTGGTGTATTCAGGGTGATGGCAAGTACTTGGAATGACTAGATGGCAGGGTGTGCTGAAGAGGGGTTATGCTGGAAACAGAGATGGGCATCCTTTCACAAAGGGCTTCCTCACTGGCCATGCTGGGGAGTCTGGGCTTGATTCCAGAGGCAACTGGAGAGTTTCAGTCTAGGGGACAGATTTCATTTTATTAGAAAGCCCACAGGGTGGCTGCAGTGTGGAGTTGGGATAAAGGGGTCTAAGACTGGAAGCAGCAGATGAGTTGGGAGACAGCAACAACCTGAGTGGTAAGGGGAGCCTGAACTAAGGTGGTGGCTTTAGGAGTAGAGAAGGGAAATAGGTGAAGACAACATCGAGACTTTGGTTTAGATAAATTATAGTTCTAATGAAAAAGAAGAAGATGGATCATAGTTCTAATGGAAAAGAGTTCCAAAAATTCATCTGGAAAATGAATTTATCAAAATTTTGGTAAAGAAAATGGCTACACTTCAGCTTTAGAAATGATGAATTTGAGGTGACTGTGGGAGTCTGGAAAATTCCAGGACATACCTATATACAAAGGACTGAGCTGAGGAGACAAGTCAGGGATGGAGACATTATTGAGACTATTGATGACAAAGCTCTAGACATGGATAAAACATTTCAGGGAAATGGACACAGGAAAGGGCCAAGACAAAAGAATGGAGAGCATTTAAGCAGTCCCCAGATGAAGAGACCTTCACACAGAGACTTAGAAGAGAAAGTCACATGGAAAGGAGAAAAACTGGGAAAGAAAGTTAAAGGAACCAAGACAGGAAAGAAGTGGATAATGGTGCAAAATGCTGCAGAAGTCCAAGAAGAAAATTAAAGGATGTGCACTGAATTTAGCAAATAGAAGGTTGTTATGATCTAATAAAACTATATAAAAACTATATTTAAAAAACTGTAAGTTGCAATATGCTTGATACATATCAAATCCTAATAGTAGGATTCAGTAAGTATTAGAATATGAATATTTAGAGCTCCCTGGAAGAGGAATAAACTGTGAATTCTCTTACACAGGAAGTGTTCTGGCAGAAGTTGACTTCCTGTTACAAGAACTATCAAGAGAGGTTTCCTGCACTGAGCAGGAAGTTGACTAGATGTCCTTGAAGATCCTTTGTAACTCAGAAAGTCTATGAAACCTACATAACTCTTTCTAAGGCAGAACTCAGGAAGAGAAAAACAAAAAGTTGAATAATTAGGACTCTCCCAAGAGATCAAAATAAACATGTGAATGATAGTATATACTGCTAAGAAAACATATTAGATCTTAGATCCAACATGGAAAAATAAAGATAGGATTTTCAGGGGCCTATGAATAATGCAGAATTCCTTTGAAATGATAAGTTTCAATCATCTTCAAGAAGATATGCATTACTTTTGTTCTTTTCAGGGAAAGATATTCAAGTACTAGATACTCTGTGTGGTTGTGTTCATTTACTGTTTGTAATGTTCCACTTGACACTCTCACTGCCATCTGCTTCACAGTGAAATATACGTATATATCATTATAGACTTTGTTTTTTCCTAAATTGAAAACCTTGCAGTTTTACAGACCTGGGCTCTCATCAAACCTGTGTATCTCTTCTCTAAAGTATGCATTAGGGTTATATTTAATCAGTGCAAGAAAGGCATTTGTTATCAAAAAGAGGCTAATCGATTTGACACTTATATGTGAAATTCAAGGTCTAAATTTACTTTATTTCTCTAAATGGATAGAGAAAAGAGGCAAATGCAGATCACATACAAAATCCCTTATAAGTAGGAATTCTGGAGGACCATTGAAGGAGCCACCTTCCCTGCTTTGGGGCCATCTGGCTCCCACAGATAAAATATCCAGGGCAGAAGGCTGCCTAATACTTAAAATCCACCTTAACTTTCATTACAAAGATGTGAATGTTTGCATTTCCCTAAAGATGATGGCAAGAGGTTCCTCCCTCAATTTTTAAGCCTTTAGGAAGGTATAAATAACATTTAAATCAGTTCATTTTTCTCGTCACTTTTTCTCTCAGCTCTATCAAAAGACTGTGCAGTTCTGAGGTGTACAGCTCTTTTCTTAAGACCTATACCTCCCACAGCTAGAGAAATAAAAAAGGCAATTCAAACTTGAGAAAATAAAGAGGTAATTCAACCTCAAGAAAATAAAAAAGGTGATTCAAACTCAAATTCAATCCAGTCAGATAGCTCTTGTTTCATCCTTACATGGTAAGTGTGCATCTCTAGAAAATACAGACATTTTCTTCTGTAGTTATAATGCCATTGTCATGTCTAACAAAATCAGTGATAACTCCTACCAGTTCATATTAGAAATTCCCCAACTGTTTCAAAATTAACTTTTTACAATTGGCTCCCTCAAACTAGGGTTCCAACAGGTGCATATGTTGCCTTTGGCTGTTCTGCCTCTTAGGTTTCTTTGACCCCGGAAGTGATCATCATCACACTCTCCTTTATTTTTCCTCATGCCACTGACCTGTTGAAGAAACCAGGTCAGCTGTACTGTGGGATGTTCCACATTCTAAACTGGTCTTCTTGCTTTTTAGTGGTGTTACCAGAAAGTCATTTAAATATGGACTCTTCTGCTCTTTTTGCAAGTTCCTTTATATCCGTAGTTTTCAGAGAGTCTGGATTCTTAGAACCTTCTGATCAGATGCCCCCTTTGCAGACAGTGGGAGAATCCACGGCCAGGAGTCTCCGGAGCAGTGTTTCCCGAAGTCATCTGAGGACCACCATCACATCTCACCCAAGTTACTGCAACAGTCTCCACCTTCTCTCGCTTATTCTTTTCTTGTCCTCCCCTCACCACCACCCCCTCCCTCTCTTCTCATGATATCCAGCACCATCTTTCAAAATGGAAGTCAGACTCCTCCCTGCTGAAAACTTCTCCAAAGATTACACTTGGAATAAAAGGCAAAGGTCTTTACCATGACCCTCCTGGCTCCAGCAGATCTGGTCTCTGCCAACCTCTCCACACTATCACCGACTATCTCTCCTCCTTGCTTAATGCACCTTCTTTTGGCTCCTCAAACACACAAAACTCTTCCTCTCACTGTTGTGGCCTCTCCCGTCGCAGAGCACAGGCTCTGGACGTACAGGCTCAACGGCCATGGCTCACGGGCCCAGCCACTCCACGGCATGTGGGATCTTCCGGGACCGGGGCAGGTGGACTCTCTACCACTGTGTCACCAGGGAAGCCCGCACACGGAACTCTTTTCAGCTTCAAGCCTTGGCAGTTGTTTGTTGATTCTATCTAGAATGCCTTTCCCTCAAGCATCTGTGTGGCACGCTTCTTACCATCATTCAGCAGGTCTCAGCGCAGAGGCAACCCCAGAGGGCCCTACCTGCATCCCAACCAAAAAGGCCACCACCATCCACACCCCCCATTTCAGCATTTTACCCTATTTATTTCTATTATAGTACTTCCCATATCTGGAACTGTCTAATGAGTTATTTGTAATTACTTATTATCTTTCATGAATCTGTTCTATTGTTTTCTTAAGACTTCCCCCAACTTGATGTTTCCCATGTAATAATTTGCTTGTTTATTGCCTGTCACTTTCCTTTGGAATGTAAGCACCATGAGAGTTGGGAACTTCCCTGTCTTATATCTCCAGCACGTAGCAGTTGCTCAGTAAATCTTGTCAAATAAATGAATACCAAAAACTAGCCAGATTGCTTATATACAGGATACACTCCAGGCTGCAGTCTCTAAGTGATTTTTATTATGTTAAAAATTGCTATAAAGTATATGCTATAAGAAGAGCTAAGCAAACCTCACACGCTGTATTTCTTAAAAATCAGAATTAAATAATATTCTTCATATTTTCTAACCATATATTTTAGAAAAAACCCCCAATAACCTCTATCTTTGTAACCACCATATTTCTTATATATAGCGAACAATCCAACAACAAAATGCCTTATTTTCCCATTGCTCCAAAGCTAATATGCTCTCATTATTTTATAAAAAGAGAGAACGATATGCATTATTGTACATTCACTTAATTGATTTTTCACAGAAGCACCACTATAGCACAGCTGAATATTTGCAGTACAAGCATTATGCAATTTATATATCAAGATACAGGTCATAATTTATTCAGTATTATCCTTGGTAATTATTATTGAGCACTGTAATTTTCAATACTTAAAGGCAAGTGTGTTCTCTGAATCCAACAAAGGAAAAATACTCACTAATAGAGTAAATTAACATAATGGACTCTATGAATTAAGCTAATGGCTTGTTTCTAAGTCTGCAACACAAAAACCAATGAAATGTAATAGATTAGAAAATTACCACCTTCATCACTGTTGACTGACAAAATCACAAGCACAATTCTGTAATCACTTACTTCCATCAGTAATTTGAATCCTTCTCTTTTCTTGATTTCTTCTACTAGGTACCTAAAAAAAAGTCACAATAATATTTATAATCTTCAATCTAAAAAATCCATGAACATGGCTGACATACAATAAAACTATAATTTCTGATGCAGAGACAAGGCTTAGAAATAAGTAAGGGTACATGTACAGGCACAGGTCTGTATTTAGACGGATACACCTGAGCCTACTGCAATCCACTGGGGCCTGAGTAAAAAGGTACATCTCTTTGATGAGATGATGTCTATCTTACATGTTAGCATCAGACTTCAACCCAAGTGTGAAAGCCACACAAAGCAGATTGGATATATATCTCATTCATATTCTAGATGGGAATTTAGCATAGGTACTTAAATTATCTAGCTGGCTTGGTGGTAAAAGTTTTTGGTGTTTAGTCTTGCTTGTGTGTTCTTTTAAGATCAAGGAAGTGCAACACCATCCTTCCCAAGGCCAGGCCAGAGGGAGGAAAGACTGATCACTGGTATCATGCTAAAAGTAAGTGGGTTGTAGCCATTGATAGAATGTCTATGAAGTTATCTTGAATGTCAGGGAAAAAAGAATTATCATGCCATAAGCAAAGGGCACGGCTACATGAGATATGGAATGTGATGGAGAAAAGACTAAAATGACATTGAGAATGTAGAGTAAATGAACACTGACTCTGCCCCACTGGGCTTGGTTATTGTCTAAATAAAAAGATAAACCTTCTGAACAATTGGCCTTGAAAACTAGTGATTTGTTCATGAGCTTTGAAAAGTTCATAACACTTGACCCAGTATTTCAAACTAGGGTGTCAAATGTAAGGAAATGATAGGAGGTGCTGACAAAAATGTACTTTCCAGGGTATTTTGTAATTTTATGTTACAGCCAAAAAGAAAGGAAGGAAGGAAGAAAGCAGGCAAGCAAGCAAGCACTGGCTTTGAAAATCTTGTCCAGTCATATGGAATTATAGTACCATCATACTGAATTGATTGTGTAAATAAATTACATATATTCAATTAATACTTAAGGACAACAAAGAAATGCTCCTCTTTGGACCTCAATTCCCTTACCTGTAAAACTGGAATAACACATTCTGATTTTCCAATCTCAAAAGGACGTTGTAAAAAAATTAAATAAAATCATATGTAAAAAATTGTATAGAATATAAACTGTGGAAATGGGGGATTATTATTACTATGTTTATTTACTAAAGGATATTCTAGAATGTGGATATGAAATACACCAGTTAATGGGATGAAGTTCTTTTTTCCCAAACAATTTTTTTAGCTTTTTGCATAAGGTTAAGTATTGGTGCTTAGCATACAGATTATATCATCTTTAAATTATAAAATATATTTAAAAATCCTATCGGTATTAACTGGATAATATGAATCTTTTATTTTGAGCAATAATGTTGTGACACCACACACGTGTGTGTGTGCACACACGCGTGCGCACACACACACACACACACAGATTCACAAAGTATTTGATGTTTTTTCTACATACTCCTTTCCCTGAACGTTTTTTCAGGAGATGTCATGTAGCTGTAAAGTTTTTACACCGTTAGCACACTGCCTAACTTTCGATAAAAGCAATTCCAATGGTCAATAAACATTAGAAAAGATGCTCAAGATCACTGGTAATCAAAGAAGTGCAAATCAAAATAACAATACTAAACCTGTTGCCCACAGGACACTGGAAACAAATTTAAAGAGGGACAACGTCCAGTGCTAGTGAATGTGATAGAAAGCTGCTATAAACCTTTCAAAATTAATAATACTCGTAGCTTCTGATCCAGCAAACCACTTATGAGATGCTGGTCTACCAGGAAAACCTCATCAACACTAAGACAGATAGATAGAGAGATAGAGAGAGAGATAGAGATAGATAGATAGATAGATAGAGAGAGAGAGAGAGAGAGAGAGAGAGATGCATACACAAATGTTGCTGCATCTAAATCTACATGTGCATGTGTATGTGTGTGCATTCCATACGGAATAATTAGAAACAAGATTAATATCCAGAAATTGGCAAAGGGTAAAATAAAATGTATTATAGCAACACATGTACTATGATGCAGCTATTAAAGAGGATGGATTATATCTACTTCAATTAAACCACAGGGATGCTCATGATGTATTAGTAAGAGATGAAAGCAAGGGACTGAGAAACGTAGATAATATGATTCTGCTTTTTAAGAAAATGTAAAAAAAAGAAAAAGCATAAGTGATCCCTCTCCACATGTATATATGATCATGGAATGAAGTATGGAAGACCACATCCTAAAGACATCCTTGATGTCTACCTGAGGAAGCAAGAAACAGGATGCAGTGGGGAGGTAGAGACTGTTTACTCTCTTTTTATATCTCTGCAAAGCTTCATAGGTGTGGTGACTCATAATTTTTGAAAAGGAAATTAATAAAAGAAAAAAATACAAATCACAAAACAAAATAAATAGACATATACAATCTTTATCTATACAAGGAAAGCTTCATGAACCCTATTTTTTCTTACCTTTTAAGGCACAAATATAATGACAATCTGCTAACTCAGTGCCATGATTCCATTCTGAGGGGGCCTGCACTAATCCTGGATACCCCCAGGTTATGAAATCCAGGCAACGACTCTAGAAGATTCTAGTTGTGCAGTTGATCAACTTTGTGATTCTAGGCAAACTCCTCAGACTCCCTGAGCCCTCCTCAGTTTCCTCATGCATGTAATGGAGATGTGGAACTAGATTTGTAAAATCCTTCCCCAACATATAAGACTGTTAAGATGAAACTTCGACACACTGCCCATAGTCTCAGTTTAAAATATCTGTCAAGGGCCTCCCTGGTGGCGCAGTGGTTGAGAGTCCGTCTGCTGATGCAGGGGACACGGGTTCCTGCCCCGGTCCGGGAAGATCCCACATGCCGCGGGACGGCTGGACCCGTGAGCCGTGGCCACTGAGCCTACGCATCCGGAGCCTGTGCTCCGCAACGGGAGAGGCTACAACAGTGAGAGGCCCGCGTACCGCAAAAAAAAAAAAAAAAAAATCTGTCAAACTGTCTAACATTGCTCCTGGGAGAAAGGCATCCTAAGGCAGAGCTGAATCATTTCAGTTAAAACTCTGCCTTTTGCAAACCACGTGGATCAATGCCCCCGTGCAGTCACTCTCAGAACCTGTAAAGCCCAGTGTAACAAACACTCCAACTGAACTGAGGGTGGAGGTGATTTGGATAAAGAATTATAACAATAATAAAAGGTTTACACCAGAGTTCCCAAACTATGTTCCTTGGTATACCATGTTAATAGGTTTCCCACATGAAAGTGTTCCATTCAAATAAATTTGAGCAATGCTAGGCATATCCATTAGATTGCTTTTGCTTAAAATTAGAAGTATACTTGGCTGAGTTCATGAGAACATTTATTGAGCTGGTTGGAAAGTTCAGTAACGTCACCAAGAAACAGGCATTTTCTATTATTTCAGCCTGCCATGTTCAGAGTGTTAGTGAATTCACTTGTGTTCACAAGATGGCAGCCACAGCTCCACACATCACATCCATATGTGACAGTGTCCCAGGAAGAAAGAGAGGAGGCTGGAGCAAAATGCATTTTCTCTTAATTTCTATTTAGGTAAGAATATTTTCCTCAGAAGCCTTCATAGAATTCTTCCTGTATCTTATTGACTGAACCTAATTCATATATCCATCCCTAAGCTAATGACTGGCAAAGGGGATACGCTTAGGTCAATGTTCCCAGCTGGAATGTTGCTATCTATATAAAATTGAGGTTCTGTTGGCAAGGAAAAAGGAAGAATGGTTTTTGGATGAACAGTCAACAGTGTCTGCCTACTGGCTAAAGTTTAAAATGTTCCTATATTACAAGCCCCTCAGAGCCTTTAATGTGCTAATGAACACTTTGAATCTCCAAGAGAGGACCAATGTATTGGTTAGCATTGTCAAAACATATTTGACCATGGAAACATTTTTTGGAAGAACATCTATTAAGATCTTCTGGAAGTCTATTATCCCATGGAGCGTAGGTTCAGAAATGCTAGCATAAAGTGCCTCTTCTATAGGGTACCTACCCTCTTCTTAAATAAATGCTTAGGGACTTCCCTGGTGGTCCAGTGGTTAAGAATCTGCCTTCCAATGCAGGGGACTCAGGTTCAATCCCTGGTCGGGGAACTAAGATCCCACATGCCGCAGGGCAACTAAGCCTGCACGCTGCAATTTCTGAGCCCGTGCCACAACTAGAGAGAAGCCCATGCGCCACAACAAAGATCCCGCACGCTGCAACTAAGACCCAACACAGCCAAACATAAAAATAAATTAATTAAATTAAACAAATGCTTAAATGAAATGAGTTTTGGGGGAGGGGATCCAAATAAGGTTTAAGTCACTTCTGCCTACATTCATAGGATGATTTATTCCTCGCAACTTTTCAGTATATGGAAACAGCCTAAAGATAAAATACATTAAAAAAAAAAAAAAACTCTATTCTTATCTGATACAAGCCAGAAAAAAAAAGATATACATTGAGTTTTTGGATAAAACTCAGGAACCATAAAACACTTCTACCAAAAGGCATCCAGGTAAATGGGTTCAAAAAGCAACAATAGGGCTTCCCTGGTGGCGCAGTGGTTGAGAGTCCACCTGCCGATGCAGGGGACATGGATTCGTGCCCTGGTCCGGGAGGATCCCACATGCCGCGGAGCGGCTGGACCCGTGAGCCATGGCCGCTGAGTCTGCGCGTCCGGAGCCTGTGCTCTGCAACGGGAGAGGCCACAACAGTGAGAGGCCCACGTACCGCCAAAAATAAATAAATAAATAAAATAATTTGTTTCTTAAAAAAAAAAAAAAAAGCAACAATAGTGTCATAAAATTCACAGTCCTTCCCACTAAGCTTAGCAAAAAGAGAGAAGAGAGAAAAAAAATACGTATTAGTAAGTTTTCACCAATCCTACTGGGTAAAAAACTCATTTTATTAAGATCCTGGCTTAGTTTTGAAATGTACATTAATGAAATCTTGCTCTGAAACATTTCCCTCCTTAGTTCCATGAGTCCATTTAACAGTTGTGCATTTCACTTGCCCTTTTGCAGGACATACATTCCTTTCCAGAAATAGCCTTTCCAGTCCCTTTCTCAATTCACCAGCCACTTGGAGTCTCCCTGGAGCGCTCTGGACCAAGTGCCTCTCCCAGTCTCGTCTCATTTGAAATTTCTTCTGATGCAATGGAACCTCCCAGAACTCCTGGGATTTTTTTCCATATGCTTTCTGTATGCTCTGCATATATGAGAACATATTGCATGGCATGTGTGATTCATCACAGACACCTACATGCTACATTTTACAGCATTGTGATGTTTTTAAAATTACAAATATAAAGAATAAAATGAAAACGTTGGCCCTTCTATAGTCTTCTAGACTCTCTCCCTCTCCTCACCTAGAGAAATACACTAGCACAAAATTGCCTTGTGTTACTGCTTACCTTTTCCATACTGGTACCAATAAATCCCTCAGTGTTCATGCAAGTCAGTGAAATGAATTCCATCTCAGAGATTAAAGAGATTGTGTGTCAGACGAATAGATAAATGATACACTGGAGACCTAGCAACATAGCAGAATGGGAGTTCCTGACCTGTTCGTTGTTCTTGAAAAGACTTATGCACATGACTCTTCTAGATTTGCTTTAAAAATTACCACTTAGTGAATATCCATTTAACTTGAGTGTTGTAACAAAGGCCTACAAGGTGCCCTCAGCAACCAGTAGCCCTGGGTACTGTAACACATTTTCAACTCTTCTAACTAGATATCAGAGATCACAATCACCTTGTGCCCGAAATGGTGGTTTTAATAAACCTCAGCCTTCTGGGTTTCAATTATGCTTAATAATCACATGCTGCTTTAGGTTCCCAATGTCACTGGTTTTCCAACAACCAAAGGAGAAAGCAAGTTTTTTGTCATTAATATTTCTTGAGAGAAAGGTTATCTCATCCATTGGAATGACAAGGGTCAAATGGAAATTAGGGAAAGCCTCAGAGATCTTCTAGGAACTAATTAGTTCCTTCTTGCTGGATTTCTGACAACTCATAAAATAGGAATCATTGTCCTCTTGAAAAGGTCTGCTCTTGCTTTCCCAAGGGAAGAGGGAACATCTGATCAGGGTGATGGCTGCCCATTGGTCCATCAAAATCTGGTCATTAAATCTTAAGGTCAATATACAAATTTTAAAACTAAGTTCCATTTAGATTCAGGAACATGGAAATGTTGTTTCTATGGAATCACTGCAATCCTTACTGCAATATGCCAGGAGAAAAGATTTGCACAGCCTTCTCTGTGTTTAAGAGACCTGACCTAGGTAGGGCCTGTGGGAATGGGCATCTTATCTCCCTTAGGCTGCTGCTGACAGATGTGTACCACAAATAGTAACACAATTGTCATCTGCAGCTTTACTTTGCTAGAGTTGTTACCTACTGGAGAAAATCATACTTCTTGGAAACAAAACAGTGTTGGTCTGACCTAGAAATTAAGCCAAATATAGTCTTTTGACAGTGGATGAGAATCATTTTTATTAGGTAAACTGTAAAACAAGTGGCTGCAGGTCAGTAGGCTTGATGAGAAATGGTATTTTAACTCCCACCAGCCAGTGGTTTGAACCGATTATGCTGGCTCATATAATCAATGGTAGTATAGAGTTAGTTTGTACTGGCTAGTGAGAGCCAATTGTTAAATAATCAGAAATTTACCAGCCGCGAGGGTTGGTAGCTTGCAATTTTCCACAGTGGGAATATTTATACCATGGAAATTGGCAGACATTACAAATTGGGGCCTTTTTCCCCTCCTGAGAAACAGTTTACCAGTGCACAACTGCACATAGGCTCCAACTAATAGAATAGACCTCAGAATTCAGAAAATGTTTCCTCTTTCCTAAAAAGCAGAACCACATTCAATTTGAAAAGACGTAAAATCATGAAAATAAAGCACTTGTGTTGCTAATGCGAAATAATTCTTAATCCCAGAGAAACGTTCTCCAAGTTTATAATTTCACATTCATTCCAAGTGACATGCCTAAAAGGACTCTTCCTTGGCACCTGTCACTGGGGATGGGGGAAGACAATGGCTTTT
The DNA here is from genome assembly GCF_008692025.1 of Phocoena sinus. Lineage (NCBI taxonomy): Eukaryota > Metazoa > Chordata > Mammalia > Artiodactyla > Phocoenidae > Phocoena > Phocoena sinus. The sequence goes on along the minus strand of NC_045773.1, from coordinate 53,705,891 downwards.
GCCCACCCCAGGAATGGACTGTTGGATATCAAGAATGTGGAAAGTTAAGGCAAGAAAACCATTATGACTAATGGCATGACAGAAAAGGGATTATTTTAAATATAGGGCACAGAGTCTGCAGTGATGCTCGCTGAAATGTTAATTCAATTCAACTTGACAAACATTTACAAACAATGTGCTGTTGAACTGAATTGAAATGTTTACATTTATCCTCCTGTGATATTTCTCTGCAAAATTAGGAAGTAACCTTAGACTATAAATTAAATTCCACCCTGAGATGAATGTTAACTTTGTAATAAATACGATCATCAAATATTTACATCTAGCCTTGTTTCAAGACACCTGTCATCGAATTACTTAGCAGCTTTGATAAAATAATGCAGAGTCTAGCATACTTAAATAGTATGAGAAAAATACAAACAAGGGAACAGAGCTTCCTGAACTTTTAGTTTAATGGGCAACTATGGATATTTGTGGTAGACAGTTTCATGTTTTCACCACTGTGTAGTTATCTCCCCACTTCTGATGAAGGCACTTTATCCCTGCTTCTAACGGAGGTACACTCCTCACCCAGTGTCAGTATATTCTATATACGTAGGAGGAGTCGACAGTCTTCCCAGTGCCAAGGGAGAGCATGTGACTCAATAGCACATTTCCCTGGCAACAGTGATTGATTCAGATATGGACATTTGCCTCATTCAGAAGGAATTAAAACTCTCCCTGGGATTGTTGAGAAAGGAGCACTCTTTCCTTTTGACCTTGAAGTTGAACCTGGGAGGCTATAGATCTGACCCTCCAGGGAGCTACCTTCCTACAGAGGAATAAACTGAACATGGAGGAGAGCAGACCTGATTGATGAACAGAGATTAAGGCCTGGTGATCTTGTTTAAGCCCCTAGAATAAGCCATTCCATAGTCATCACTACACTGGCTTATCAGTAACATGAGCAAATAAATTACCTTTCTTTGTTTATAATGCCCTGAATGAAGGTTTCTGTTGCTTACCAACAGACAGAGTATTTACAGATTTTTCAAACTACTTTTTAAACCAAAATCACCAGAATTGCTGACTTCTAATAGTCTTCTGAAAGTGCCAAAGCCGTCTTTTTCCCTGTCCTTATATCTAAGCCCTTCGCCATGTAACCTTGCAGTTCTTTCTGCCTCTTGACATTGAGTTTGGCCATCTGACATTGAGTTAGGCCATCTGATCTCCTTTGGTCACTGGAATGCTAATAGACATGATGCAATCAGGAGCTTAAAGTATGCTTGCCTTCTTGGGCTTCTGTTACCAGCATTACAAAACCAGGCTCTGGCTGGCCTGTTGGTCCAAGGAAGATGCAAGACATGCAGGCAGGAGACCCAGACCCTCCTCCTACCCCCACAGCCGCCGCAGGATGAGATGAAGCCACTCCAGCCAACTTGCAGTCCTCTTAGAATAAACGACTGCTGCTTTAAGATATGGGCTTTTAGACAGTCCTCAGTGATGCTCAGAGCATCACTGGCACACAGAGAGGCGTATAGAGCACCCATACCACTTTCCTATAGAGAGAGGAAATTGTTTAAGTCTCTTAAGGAGACACTGCAGGTTTTTGCAATTGAAATATGAACAGGGAGTAAAGAAGGAGAGATTATCCAAACCAGAGATCACAAACTCTGATGCTTCTAGTGGCCAAGCAAGTAAGAAAATAATAACTAATAAAACTCATATAGCATGTGGCATATGCCAGGCACCATCCTGGGTGTTCTACAAATATCAATTCATTTAATTCTATTAACAGTTGTTTGAGTTCGAAGCTGTTGTTACTTCCATCTTACTGGGATGCAATGGAGGTAAAGAAAGTTTTAGCAACTTGTCCAAGTCACAAAGCTTGTAAACGGTGGAGCTAACTTTTGAGTCCCGGCTATTAGCATTCTGTGCCACAGTAAAATAGGCTCAACAAAAACCAGGGGGCGTGGGGGGCACTGTGGGTCTCCAGAGTCAGGCATCACCATGTTCAGTGCCTTGTCATCAGGTGGGACTGAGAACGCTCTGATCTTTTGAGAGAAACCACAAATCTAGATTTTTGACAGTCTCCCTATTAAAAAATATTTGGAATGTTTAAATGTTTGATATTTTAAAACACAATCCAGGTTAACCCAATGGAGCTCAGGCCCAACGAATCACATTCAAAACTACATTTGGCCATGGGCTGCCATCCACACACACTGGTCCACGCTTACCAGCAGAGTCCTGCTCTGGTGGCAAGCACCCAGTACCTGTATCTCAAGAGCTTTCCTAGTGTCATTGAAAGTGGTTTCAAAAGCTTTGTCCTTACGTTACAAGAAGGCAGCAATGACGGTGCTTCCACATCACCCTTACCTGTATGTCTTTCCACCAGCCCCACATTCTCACAGACCATCTTTTTGGGTCCTTGAAGTCACCAGGATCTCCCCCACACCCAGAGATTTGGGCCTGGTGCTCCCTCCTCCTGAATCAGTCTTCTCCCCTTTCTTCATTGGGTCTTAGTTGAATGCCACTTCCTCCAGGAAACCTCTGACAACGTCCCTCAAGAACATACTAGGGAACCGTCCCGAGTGCTTCTGGAGCACCGTGTACCTCCCTTTACCAAAAGCTAGGTGCACCTGTATTTTATCTGCTTTGTCACTTGGATGTATCTCTCACTAGGTTGGGATACTGGAGGGCAGAGGGTAGAGCTGCTTTGTTGGCAATTCCTAACACATACTAGGTACTGAGAAAATGGTTATTAGATGAAAGAAGGAATACATATATGGAAGAACATCTTTCTATTAGACACCCATGGACACACACACATACACACAGAGCAAGTACCTAGATAAAGCAAGAGCGCGGTTAACTTTTTCCTCAAGGCCTAATGTGCCCAGGGCCTTCCAGGTCATCCAGAACTTGAATGCGTCCGGTCTTCTGCTACATTGGATAGACTTGTCTCCCGTATCATAGCTGACATCATAGAATTTATCCTGTTGGAAGAGGTAAGATGCCTTGGCAGAGTAGCATTTCTTAAGAAGGTCCTTTCGGGGAAAAAAAAAAGGAAGAAAGACAAACTGTAAGACTGTCCATTTTAGAATGCAGTTGATTTCCAAAACACATGCCCACCAACAAAACCTGTATAATATTCTACCACTTTATGCACAAAGTATTTGGCCTCGCTCTGTGACTGCCCTACGTCAGGAACATTAGGTGTGTATTAACTTTGAGACACAGATGACCCGTTGTGTTTTCAAAAAAACCAAAAACCCCTCAGAGTTGAGAATGCTAAGTCCATCTTCACAGTTGTATTGATGAGTATTAAGAAGCTTTGAAATGATCATATCATCATCTGTATAACATATGACATCAAGATGGGCCAATTTCTCAAGATGAAAAAAAAATTGTCTATAACTCACTCAAGGCTCTGTGTTAGAAAAAAAATACCCAACATATTGTACATACTTTATACAATTTCATAGGCAAAAAACTAGGCTTTTAAATCCAAATCCTTTTTTCAATTCATATCCATATTGAAAAGGCCAGAATTGACAGTAACCCAGAGATTAAAAAAAAAAAAACCTGAGGAAAGAGCTTATGGAAGAGTCAAACAAGAGTCAACACGTTTTAACCACCACTAAACAGCACCTACAATTCCATAGAATTGTGGAGGGGGGGGTTGGTCTCACACAGGTTTTATTTGCAACCAAATTCAATTTGCATTTACTGACTGGTTACTTCTCTCTATGATTTACCCTGGGTGACAGTTTGCCCTGTTTATTACCATTCTAGAGTCTTTACTGTGACCTCAAATTATGAGAGTTTAAGCCCTATTTCCTTCAATGTCATGTGGGATCTAAGAAATCCCAGGTATCCTAGCCCATCCTTCACAGCCCCACAATCCCCTGAGCATCTTCACTCCTAGAGAATACCCATTAGAACCTTCTGCTTCCCTAGCATAACCAAACTGCTCAACGCCCCTTAATCACTAGATCATGCCCCATTTGTATCTCTGTTCACACAATTTGCTTCTCTTTGTCTCTGTTTTAATGTATTTGACACACTTGAAAGAATAAATGCAGCATATTTATAAGTTGTGAAGTTTACTACCACTGAACACAGTCGCCTCTCTTTCTCTAGGCCTGCCTTTCCTTTGGGTCCCATCTCAAGTTCTGCTTCCCCTCCAGCTTCTTTATCTGCCCATCACGTTGGACTACCTTCTTCTTTTCACATTTGACTGCATTTGTTGCCTTTGCTCCTGTGCTGCCCCTACTAAGTGAGCAGCCCCACATATTTTCTCCTCGTGAGGCCAAGCAGCTTCTTGAGGGCAAGAATCATTTCCTGTCCATGTCCACATCCACAGAACTTAACACCATTGGGCACAAAGACCCTCACTAAGCAGTTAGGGTGAGGACACCACCCCCCATATTCTGTACTTCTCTCACATCCCCCTGACGTTTAGTATGAACAAAATAAACACAGATACAAGAACTTCTCATTTGGTGCATCTTCCAAACTTTTAACAATGCAGAACCATCAGTGTTGTACAGGAAGCTACGGAGAAACTCCCCACGAGTCACGGAAGTCCTAGAAAGTGATCCCTCCTGAAGAAAGAATGTATTACATGCCTCATTTGAGAGATCATCATGTACTTAAAGAATAAGGAGAAAATCTCAAGGTATCACATTCCAAACAAAAGCACACATTCGTTGTCTTAATAACAATACTGTCTTGAGTGGACACTAATCTGGGTATTATATGCTCCAATACCAAAAAGTATGATTCTATAATATGTAAAAAATGATATACCAACTATAGTCAAGAACTCCAAAATCTGGCTCATCCAGTATCCAAAAGTAAACTGATTTTAAACTAATAAAGGAATACTAGTAAGCCCTCAGCCTGGCTCTGATGGGTAATATTGGTAGACACAGGGGAAGAGGAGATTGCCCCGACCTGATCAGTAAGGTAGAAAAAGCCCTTATTCTTTAATCTTTACTATAATTCTATCATCAATCTCTCAACTCTGATCACAGCTGTAACCACTGCATCTCCCTACCCTCAAAGGTCAGGAAATTTGGTTACTGTTTCCATAGCAACTACAGCCTGACCATATATTATAACATTAAAAGACCACTGCAGTTTAACGACAAACCACACGCGCGCGTCCGCGCGCGCGCACACACACACACCACACACTTATACTTGCATCATCATTATAAATTTACTTTCATCAACCATGAAAGATTCAAAAATTCCCAAAGCAGATGACCTTTGGACATGTCTTGGGCAAGTTTCAGTGCCTTCTGCTAGTGACTGAAAGGGAGAGGAAGCCCATCCATTAGAGGAAGACAAATGGCATCATCACAGACAAATGGAGAAGCAAAGAGCCCAGAAAGCATATCACTGAATGAGTGATTACCCTGTAGTCATGACACTGTTGATCTCGCTGCACTGAAAAATCCTCCTGTCTTGGGAAGGTTTCATAAAGAATAACTAAAAATATTTCGGTATTTACTTTATCAAAATAAATGAAAACTTTCCTCCCAAAGTCCCTGCTTTGCATTTTAGTTTCTATCTTTGTATTAAAACGGATGAGCTGTCTTTAGTTTTTTTTTTGTTTTTTTTTTTTTGCAGTACACGGGCCTCTCACTGCCGTGGCCTCTCCCGCCGCGGAGCACAGGCTCTGGACGCGCAGGCTCAGCGGCCATGGCTCACGAGCCCAGCCGCTCTGCGGCACGCGGGATCCCCGCAGACCGGGGCACGAACCCGCACCCCCTGCATCGGCAGGCGGACCCCCAACCACTGCGCCACCAAGGAAGCCTGTCTTTAGTTTTAAGATAGACATCAACTAAGAGAAGGTGTTCAGATCTCCAGAGAAAACATTTTAGAATAAGTATGGTAAAAGTTAACATTTTTGAAAACATTTAATTAGTCACTGCTGTGCTATCAAAGAGAAGGACCATGTTCATCTTGCTCATCTTTATATTCTTAATCCTAGCAGGACAGTAAATACTAGTTATCCGAATTCTAGAAACAAGTATTCGATGAGAATGCCAATTGCTCCATATTGTGATAGCGTCTCAAACAGTTCTCAGGAATTAGGAGACATTGGGTTAGGATACACACAGTGACAAGTGAAAGAAATGCAATCAAAGTAACAAGCAAAAAGGAGAATTTTTATAGGCGCATATATTTAACAATCCAGTCATATATAACCTTCAGGCACAGTTGGATCCAGGATTAAATCTACAATCTGTCTTTTTCCTCTTGTTCTGTTTTCTTCTGTATTGGCCTCGCTCCTAAAGCAGAAGGCTGGGAGGAAGCCTTGGAACAGTGTCTTCCAGTAGGACCTGTGAGCCCAGGGGGAGGCTCTGTTTAGAGAGTGATGAGAAACGTAAAAGAGGTAGCCTCGGCTGGTGACGCTACCCAAGCCGAGAGACCACTGGCTCCCAGCCTCAATCTCTTCTGAAGCCAGTGGGCAAGGGAGCCCAGGAAATGTGGTTCCCAGCAGTCAGGTCCCTTGCAGAGCAGAGCTGAGGAAAACTGGAGAATGAATTATACAGTAAAGAGAAATGACAAATGACAAGCACACTACATGAGTGCAGAAGCCACAACACTCCTTTTCACCAAGCATGTAACAATCATGACCAGAGCTAACATTTATGGAGTCCTTACTGTGTGTCAGGCACTGTGTGTGGATGAATTCATAAATCTCATAACAACCCAACAAGGTAGTTCTATTATTTTTCAGTGCCATTGCACAATGTGTGGAAACTGCAACCCAGGGAGGTTCAGTTAATGACGTCAGATCATGTAGCTACTGAGTGGCAGAGCTGGGTTTCAAACCGAGGCTGCTAGGATTCAGGGCGTGAACTCTTCACCCATTATATCCTACTCACTCTGCACCGGAGCTTAAATATTTGTGGAGGAGAGGGACCTGTAAACGCTCATGAAGAGTTCTTGAACATGGCAGCAGAGAACATACCACAACAGAGGTCAAAGCAACCCACATCCTGTTTCAGCTTCTTTTTTTTTTGACGGTATGCGGGCCTCTCACTGTTGTGGCCTCTCCCGTTGCGGAGCACAGGCTCCAGACGCGCAGGCTCAGCGGCCATGGCTCACGGGCCCAGCTGCTCCGCGGCACGTGGGATCCTCCTGGACTGGGGCACGAACCCGTGTCCCCTGCATCAGCAGGCGGACTCTCAACCACTGCGCCACCAGGGAAGTCCCTGTTTCAGATTCTTACTTTGTTCCTGTAAATACGACTTCTAGTCTTACTAGTGTAATATCTTCTCTGTAAAGCATTTTGAGATTTTTTCTAAATACTTGTGACTGGTGATACTTAATTTATCACCAAAAATACATCCTGGATGATGAGGTTACGTATTTTCATTGTCAAAATTAGCTAAGCCATCTTTGATTTCCACAGGCCAGACCAGATCTGCAGGCTCTTTCCAAGGAGTCAGTGACCACTCCCAGTCCTCACTTCTCGCAATCATGTTTTTCAGCTTAACAAAATCTCCTAAAAACTCTTCCCGTATGGCTTTTCACATAATCTGTCCCATATCACCATTATTTACATGCAAGAAATTGCCTAGATGCCTTAGGAAGTGGGTATATTAATCATCTTTGTACTAATTAAGTCATTCCAAAATTAGGTATTGAGGACTTTTATAACAAGCACTATGATGCCAGGAGCTTAGATATATAACCCCATGGAGGTACAACACATCTAGGCTCACGCTTGTTGATCGAATGTGCAAAACTAAATTTAGACTATGAATAGCAGGAAGGCTTGGTTGCAATCTAGAATACAAAAGTGAATTTTAAAAATGATTATAGGGCTTCCCTGGTGGCGCAGTGGTTGAGAGTCCACCTGCCGATGCAGGGGACGCGGGTTCGTGCCCCGGTCCGGGAAGATCCCACATGCCACGGAGCGGCTGGGCCCGTGAGCCATGGCCGCTGAGCCTGCATGTCTGGAGCCTGTGCTCCGCAACGGGAGAGGCCACAGCAGTGAGAGGAAAAGATTATAGCTTCTGATGTTGTCTTTATTTATTTATTGAGGAAACATTTTGAGAGCCTGAATATATGCCAAAAGCTGTGCTAGGCACTGGGGCTGTAGTGGTAAATGAGAACGCCACTATTCTTAAGAACTTTAATGTGGAAATGGGAACGGAAACACAGTCAGTTACAGTACAGAGCAAGAAGGAAGGTCATCTTTCACTAACTTAGAGACATTAGAGGCATTAGCCCACACCACTCCCATATTTTCTTCTGAAATGTAAATCTTCCTTAAATTCGCCCAAACTATGGGTTAGAATGAGCGGATTCAGAAATGAGGAGGCTGAACTAAAAGACATTTTTAAGAAATGCAACTTAATACTTTTAAGCAGTGATGGTACCTACAGGAGAGGGTAAAGTCAGGCTCAGTGTCTCAAAGAACGTGTAAGGGCTTCTATAAATAGGCAAGAAACATTTGATAGCACAGAGAACACTTGGCAATACCTCTGCATGCCCTACACGCATTTAAAAATAGTTCTATCAGGCTTCTCTCTTAGGACAGATGGAGATTTTCTGATCTTCCCCAGGCAACTACCAACATACCTTCTCTGTTAAAGATGATCTAAAACAGTGTTTTTCAGTCTCTGACTACAGCCCACAGTAAGAAATTATTTTTCAATAGTGACAGCATCCACTCTAAAATACATGAAACTGAAACAAAAGTTTCTTGATAGAGTATCCATCACTTCTACATGAAATGCATACTGATATTTTCTATTCCATTTTATTCTCACTGTTCGTTAAAAGGGAAAATAAAACCCTGATGTGACTCACAGTTGACTATATAACTCAAGACCAGTTAGTATGGTGGTTCTTAACCCAAGTTAATATTAGAATTATCTGAAGAGTTTTTTGAAAAATAGCAATGCAGGGTCCTTACTCCAGATCAAAAAATCATAATCTTTGATGTGGGGTAAGGGCAATGCTATTTATTTTAAAAGCTTCCCAGGTGACCCCATTGTGCAGCCATGACTGCAAAGCACTGCTCTGATGGGTCTTCACCTTATGTTGAAAATCCTGATCTAGAAGTTTTGGTCGGCATTACATTCACATTGAATCTAGAAAACTCTCGAGTGTTGAGTTTTCACCAGAGCATATAAACCAGGCTGATTATCTGCCTTCTTTTTGTGCTGTGACTGCCAATCATCCAAGTTTTATTTGTGTGTGAGTACAAGTGAAGAATGACTTTAGTCCATGCAACTAAATAAAGAGCATACAGCTTCGATATGAATAATGCTGGAGTCTTCATCAGGGGCGAAAATGCTCCGAGCTATGAAACATATGTCCAAGGATTTGGTGTGGATGTGATGTGAAAAAAAAACCCCACAACCTTAATCTATTACACTTTTTGATTTGCTGGGTGTTTGTGATGGGAGACAAAGATTCACTTGTTTTTGGAAGCTTAATCATATCAACATGGATACGAGTAAATCTCACTCACTCAACTGAGATCTTGCATTACTCCCATCTCTGAGTTTCTACAATTCTACCTGATACATATCTATTGTCACCCTTCTTGTTGCAAAAGGGAGTTAAGGCAGCTTACAAAAATACGATATGGTGGGATTAGAAGAGAAAAGGAGGAAGGGGAGGCAAGACAGCAGGGAAGGTAGGAGGATGAAGGAGGTGGGGACGAGGGGGAGGGGGGGAGGACACGGGGTCCATTCCGACAGAAAAGGTGATGTGGAAACACGATGAAATGTGGAGTGACATCTGTGTACAAAAGGTACGCCAGAAGGAGAATGAAAGGGGACAGATATTTGCCAAGGTCTCAGCACACCCGGTCCCACAGGCACAGCAAAAGCATCCAGGTGTCACTCGCTGCTTCTGAGCGCTGAGTCTTGACTGTGAACTGTCAACTACATCATGCTGCCCCATCGTCTCACTCATCATTCATCTGTAATTTGAGGATAATGACATTGTGTTGCATCCCACCTCCCAGGGATGGATATTCATGGCACAATGTTTAAGTGAATGTCTGGAAGGAAACATTTATTAACTCAAGACATATTTCTTCAGTCTAGATGGCTTAGTTGCCTCTCTCCAAAATAGGTGGACAGACATAGATGGAAATGGGGTCTTTCAAATTGGACAAAATGGACACTGAGCAAGTGTGCTGCTTTGGACGGGGGCTATGAGAGTGATTCTACAGCAGGAGCACAATATTTAACAAAATCAATCTATGTCTCCAGCTTATTGCAATGCTGTTCACAGGGGCACCTTCAGCAGCAAGGCTGCCGGCCTACATTTCTGGGAGTTTTAGCATCCTTGAGAGGTCTGGCCTCTGAGTCCTGGAGCACAGGTAAGAGATTGATTTTGCACAGGGAAATGCTACCCAGGAGGGCCATTTCTGAAACACAGTTCCCTGATTTTTGTAAAAATCCCATGAAAGGGTTGTTGGAAATTGTTGATATTACCATAACCATGGGCAATCCCACAGAAAACTGGCTTAAATAATAGTTTGAAATGAACTAGGAAGCACTTGGTAAAAACCTCTGAATAGAACCTGGGATGTAGTGAACAAAAGCATTCTTTTCCCAAAGACTCATAAAATACAGAAATGTGCTAAAACGACAAAGAATTTTCCCACTGTACACATGGACCTTTGTCCACACAGAAGAATCTGTGCATTCACATGTGCCCTCAATCTGGAGAGAACAAGGAAACAAGAAATGGCACGTGCACAGGGTGCCCAGCACACGGCTGGCGGCATACTGTGCACTTCGGGACATTCTCTCACTCAAGGTCATAGCACTTCTTCGAAACGGGAAGTGTCTCCATCTTACAGATAAAATAATGGAATTTCAGAGAAATTATGCGACTTGTCAAAGTCACACAGGGCAGAAGCACAGGCAGAATCCGAACACATGTCTTGCTGGGCATCAAGGGCCCTAGGTGGAGGGAGGCATGCACTGAGAAATCGTATTTAATCCCAGAATTTCCTAGTCAAACTGTGGTCCCAGAGCGTGGGGAAGACAAAGTCCTCTCCTCTGGAGGTTCTAAATCAGGGATGGGCGAGTCTGTAAATGAGTTCTGTAAACAGCCAGAGAGTAAATATTTTCAGCTTTAGAAGCCATGGGATCACTGTCACGGCTATTCAACTCTGGGAGTATAACATGAAAGTAGCCATATGGGATGCTTAAATGACCAGATCACACATTCTCCATTTCGGACTGTTTAGAACAGGTCAGAAATCAGGCAGTAACTGGGGTGAAGGCTTCACTCCGACTCTTACCCCATATCCTCAAGCCCTCGAGCAGACCTCTGCTCAGAACCTCTAGGAAGGCCCTGTGCGCTGACAGGTCCAGTGCCCAGAGGCACAGGAACCGCAAATGAACCACAGCTATCTTTCTTCTCCCGGCCTCCCCAAATCTATGAAATTGGAACAGTGATGAGGGACAGCATATCTTCTCTATGATTTCATGTAGCCCGGAACCGATGAATGACATTTTTGGTCCTAAATAATTATGATAAATGCCCTGAATGTAAGTGATGCCCTGTCTCAAGGATGCCTAAAGCAATGGCGGCTTTGGGGGACATCCCCATGTGGGGAAAGTTAACCCCCACGGGTCCCCATCACTTCATTGTTAAACTCTACAGCCAATATCAGACTCTACAGTACACTGAAGATTGCTGGCTCCATGAAGTTCACCTCCCCACCCATCAAGAGTGAGTCAATCCCAAAGCACAATCTTTTTAAATTAAAGAGACATATAAAGAACTTCACTCCCCTGGAGGTTTTCCTCTTGGATTTCAACTGAACCCTTTAAGTGGAAGGCATCCTATAACTCTCATAATGGGAAAATAAAATCTGTTAAAGTGACTAACCTTCTAACACTTGCTGTTGCTACCTCACTGGTAGAAAACAATCTTTTTCTTATTATATATAAATTCCTGGTTCTCAGTAGTTCTGGAAAAAGCTATGTATTTCATTGAATTTCACTACATCTCTGGCAAGTTGGATATTGAAATGGCACAAAAACGCTGACAATACTCTAAATGAATGCATTGGTATTTCTGTGACTGGGTGTCGAGGGTTTAATCCGCACTGTGGTGCTGTCTAAAACTGGTAATAAAACAGAGGAATAATATGCCAAGATAAGATCCAAAGGACATATAATAGTGACATGTGCTACTCCGTGACAAGGGCATTATGAAATGTACTGGGGAGAGAGTAGCCTTATAAAACAGAAGCTGTAAACTTCTTTCTGACAACTGCTGTGAGCTAGAAACAGGCAAGATGCAATCCATCTACCTTGTTCCATTTCAGTTTCTGGACCAGGTTTAAAACTCAGCAATCCATTAGTAAGATGTCACAGCAAGAGATGGAAGACATTTATAGCACACAATTTAGGCTCTCTGCCTGGTTCCCAGGGACTCCTTACTTCCCTTCTCTCCCACAGAGATGGTCACATCACACCGTTCCCCTGCCACATCCCCGTGGTCCCAGCTTACTGGACCAGAGGTGGAGAAGACAAGGAATTTGGAATGAACACTGCGAGATCCTAATTTAGCTTGTGTTCGTCTTTTGGGTAAAGATGTAAACATCATACTGTGAAGTGCCAACTTTTACCTGTCACATGAACTTAAAAACAAATAAAATTGTTATGAATTTCAAAATGATATCACTTTGGATATGCAAAAATGACACTTCACTTTTCTTTCACTGAAATCATTTCTGATTTTGAGCTATGTTTATTTCCAATGCAAACTATTTAATCGGGTCACTTCCAGAAAAACTCAAAGCTCAAACTGAGTGATTTCTCAGACCATGCAGACATAAAACATGGGCAATCAAGATTTTTCCTCTGAGAGTTTTCTTCCTCTTACTTTTTGTTTAACGTCATTGGGACATTCACAAATGCCGCTAAGGAGGGTTATCAGATAAAATACAAAACCACCTATTAAATTTGAATTATATACAAATTTCATATAAATTCCTAAAACCCAAAAATTTTAGTAAAAGTATTATGCCATGCAATATTTAGGATATACTTATACTAAAATATGACAACACGTCATTTATCTGAAATTCAAATTTCACTGTGCATCTTATGTTTTCAATTGCTAAATCTGCCGACTGAAGCTAAGGAGGGGACATCTGTTTCTGCAGTGTGGTCACCGCTGTCCTTGTGCTGACCACCTGACCATCTCTAGCTCTTTCCAGCTGCTCTTTCCTGCTTACGTGTAAAACCCTGCCTTGGGCTGTGGTGGTCAGATCACGAGTCATGCTCCTTGCTTCTTGACCCTATTTCCAGTCTCCCTTGTGCCCCCCATTCATTTTCAGTCACTTTCGGTTGCTTTTCCGACCAGCCACTGTGAAGCCTACAGGAGAACTGGGGGTATTCTCAGGCACTCTCATGCCTTGGATATACCCGCTTCCCATCTCTATTTAATTTCTGCTTTCCAGATTGACATGAGAGGTGGGGGAGAAGGGAGCCTTCCCAAATCTCTGAGCCTCACCTAGAACTTGGGCCAAGAAAGGAAAGAACCCACATATTCTATTTACAGGGAAGTTCTGGTTTTCCTTGAACCCCCTGGGTTTGCTTATTCATATTTAACACTTGGTTCTTCTTCAAACACTCTTCTCCCCGCCCCCCCCCCAAACTGGAGGACTGTTTATCTGCTTGGGAAAGAAAATGCAAACTAAAAGTGGATTCTGGATGATAAGATGTCCTTTTAACTTTTGAGTTTAAAAGGTAAAAATTCATCACTCTTGATTTCTGCTTTCATTTTGATTATCTGACTACAATAAAACAAACCAGAATTTCATAACACATCTTAAGCACTTGGGAAGTTAAAATTACTTTTATAAATCACCATTGGCTCGAAGAGTAAATCAACACTGTGATTATAGATTAATTGGGAAATAATTTAAATGAGAATACTCCAAAACAAAATTTAAGGAGCTGAGCCAAAACTGCCCTCAAATGTAAAATAACATTTTTACAGAACAAAAACATAAAGAAGCAGGAGTAAATGAATAACAATTAAATAAACAATAAAGATGTGACTTGAAAAAATAAATGCAAGAAGTGATTCTTATGGTGAGAAGATAAGGTAAGCAATCTAAGAAAAAATATTTTAAAAATTAAGACTTCAGGCAAGGATATAAGGTAAAAATTAGATGAAAATGATGAAATGATATAGATTCTACTAATATACTTGAAAATCTCAATAAAATGTATTAAATATTTGAGAAAATGTTCTTGAAATTGATCAAGCAGAGCATGAAATTCTTAACAGTTGAATAAAAATGGGAAAATAATTATCTCCTTCCAAATTTCTGAACAAGAATTTTTTTTTTTTTTTTTTTTTTGTGGTACGCAGGCCTCTCACTGTTGTGGCCTCTCCCGTTGCGGAGCACAGGCTCCGGACGCGCAGGCTCAGCGGCCATGGCTCACGGGCCCAGCCGCTCCGCGGCATGTGGGATCTTCCCGGACCGGGGCACGAACCCGTGTCCCCTGCATCGGCAGGCAGACTCTCAACCACTGCGCCACCAGGGAAGCCCTGAACAAGAGTTTTATGATTGATTTTTCTCACCATTTCTAAAAGCTGATGATCTTTATGCTCTCATAATTATTCTAAAATAAATAAGACAGTTGAAAGCTGACAGTCAAAATAATCCAACCAAGATAACATGCACACATACTCGCATGCATACACACACACAGAGTAGATTAATTGTATGTATATAGAGGCCAAAATCTAAGTATTCAAATCCATTAATACATTAAAGCAATTTACTGCAACTAAATGAGGTTAATCAGTAATGTAGAAAATCAATGAACACACATCTAACTTTGTTCAGGAGTAAAATGATAGAACTACCTTATCAGATATTAAAAAGGGATATGGTAAAATTCAATACTCATTCCTAGATCATTTCTCAGGAGGATTTATACAGAATGTATATCTTAAGGCAACTTTAATAAAATCACAAAGAAGATAAAAATGCCTTCTATTTACTATTATTACTGAACATATTTTTGGAAATTTTATCAGTGCATTATAATTGCAACTGATATGAAGCAAACAAAATATATTAGAATATTAGACAGCAAACAAAATTACAGTTATATACTAATATTATTATATATTTATAAAATGCAAGAGAATAATTTGAAATCCCTCAGAACTAATATGAAATCTGGTGAGGTGGTCATAGTTAAACAAATGAATAATTTTAAATGAAGATTTTATAAGCCCAAGTGCCTCTGTTTTTTAGATAATGAGAGGGGGTAGGAATGGGTAAAGAAAGGAGATGCTAGTTATAGAAGCAAAATACACGAATCTATATCAACACAGATACAGTAACATATTAATATTCATCTATCAAGAAAATTTTAAATGATTTAACTTTGACTGGTGGGTGCGAGTAATTTTTATATTCTTCATTATGCCTGACACTATGCTATTTTGATCCTATATTGCTTTAAAAATGGAAAGAAAATACCAATAACTGATATGTTAAAGGTCACCTCTGTTTCAATTAAGTTTTCTAGACCAGCTTCTTCAGCAGCATTGTTCTTTCACTTGATCTACATTTCCAAAACACCTGCTTTTTACCCTATTACATAAATACGGGTATTATATTTTAATCATTTACTTAAAATTTGTTTCTTACTATCCCCTGAGTTCACTTATGATAGGGAGCATGTCTTACTCAAGTAACGCATAAGAGGCTGCACACATTTGCAAGTGGAATGAAAGGGTGAGTAAATTAACGAATGCTCATCCCCACTGGCAGCACCGAACAGCAGCTGATTATTAAAAGGCCAAAGCCTGACATATCTCAATTCTGGTAATAAAAGACTAGATGAACTCGAAATGCTCCTACGGAAAATAACAAGAAAGGCTGGAAAAAAACATAAAAACTGCATCTAATAAAAAGCGTAGCAGACCTACACAAGGCAGAAGTAAACTTCTGGAAGGTACAGGAGAGGAGTGGAGCTCAGAGGTGAGCCAGAGATGCTTCCACCCCAGGGGCATGTTCAGACTCAGAAGGGCAGCTGCGACAAGAGCTAGAGTGGGGAGATGTGAGGGAAGGGGGAGTGTGTCCTCCACGTGCGGGGACCTGGAGTATCACCATCACTTTTCCTCCTAGCAGGCATTTCATGGGCTTCAGGAAAAAGAGTTCAAAGGTGGTCAATGTAACGAGAGCACTAAAGCAATCTTTTCTCTTGTTTAGGACCCAAAGGTCTCCACTGGAAAGAGAGGTCAAGATTATACTCTGAAGATCCAGAGAATCTTTAAGCGTTGGTCCTGGACTGTTAATCCCCCCCTAGATGCCCAGAGAATGAAAATAAAATCCTCTGTAAAGAAAGAGAGCTTCACTTCTAGTTTCAAATTATTCCTGAAGGTAAATTTTTAAATAAAATATTCAGTAAACCATCAAGGATTGTAAGGTACCTCTCTAGACAATGAGAGCCAGGACTCACAGACTTAAGAAACAATAGGCATAGCACTTGTGGGAATCCAGAAACTAGAGTTAGCAGAGGCAGACTGTGAATCTATGTTCAGAATGTTCATGGAGATAAAAGCTGATCTTAAAAATGTCAACAAGAACCTAGAGACCTTCTATATGTAAAAAAGATTCAATTTGATGCTACGAAACCAGAAAGACAATAATAAGGTAAGAACCCAAGGGCTAGTGTTAATAGCAGATTAGACACAGCTGAAGAGATAATCAGTGAATTTCAAATAGGCCCTAAAAATTATCTGCAAGGAGACAAGGAAAGACAAAGTTATGAAACTTACAAACTACAGTAAGAGAAGAAACAGTAAGAAGGTTTAATATGCATTTAATTGGAGTGCCAGAAAAGAAAGGAGACAAGGTCGCTAATTAAATGGAGAATTTTTAAAACTTATGAAACATGTCAATCTTCAGATTCAAGAAGCACAATGGAGTCTAAGCAAGAAAAACCAAACAAAATATATATTAATAACATTATAGATAAATGGCAGAAAATTAAAGAAAGCTAGAAAATCTTAAAGGAAGCCAGAGAAAGAAGTTATTTTGCCACCAAAGGAATGACAGTTAAGTAGTTAACTTTCTAATACACAATGCCAAAAGACAACAACAAAAGTCATTAAAGTTCTAAAGGAAAATTCCTGACATAATTCTATTCCCAGAAAAAAATGAAATAAAGACATTTTCAAAGAAGCAAAGTTAAATAGAGTATGCCACCTTTTGATTCGTTAAGAAATTCCTAAATATGATCTTCAAGAAAAAGGAAAATTATACCAGATGGCACCTCTGGGACATAGCAAGCAATGAAGACATGCATACAAAAATGTTCGTAGCAAAATTTTGTAAAAGCCCCGAATTAGAATAACTCAAATGTTCATCAACAGCAAAATGGATAATCAAATGGTGATTTGCTCATATGGAATAGTATAAAGCAGAAAATGAATAACCCTGTGATTGTGCAACTCGTGAATGAATCTTACAGACGTAAGGTAAGTTTGAGCAGCAACAGAGCCAAACCAAAAAATACATACTGCATGATTCCATTTACATAAATTTCAAAAAGGCAGAAGTAAACTAATTATTTGAGAATGCATAACTACAAAGCAAAACTAAAGAGAAAAGTTAAAAAGTCAGTAACAGGAAGGAGCACATAGGGGATTTCTGGGTTTCTGTTCTTTGTTTTAATGTGTGGGAATCACCTGATTATTCTTTTTATAAAAATAAATTAAATAAATGCATTTCATGCGTATTTTATATTTTCCTTATATTTCATAATAATTAATTGAAAAAATATCAATATCATCTAAACTCCCAAATAGCCCTTAGAATGAACTACCAGAGAAGATTCTAATTCCTTTTGCAATTAACAAAACTTCCTAAATTATGATTTTCCATCAGCATCATAGTGACCTAAAGGCAAGTATGTTTGCTGAGTAAATGCACGTGTGCTTGCATGCACGAGTTGTATGTAACTTCAATATATAAAATATGGCAATTATTTTACAGAGTTTCTGTTTTTCTACTCAGTCCACAATTAATTCCTTTATTATATGACAGGAACAATTTCTGTACAAATTAGTGTTTAAGTACAACAGCTAAAAATCTATATAAGATGAATCTCTATTTACCACCTCTGAGTTATCTATAAAATTAAAATACTTCTCTTATTCACATGCACTTGTATCTGCATTTTGAATTGCCATGGAAGAAAAACCCACAAAAAAATGGACTCCCTGAAATTATTTGGCCTGTACACAACAAAGCTAGAAAGCCTAATTAGGAGTGTCAGATACGTTTTTAGATATTTTCCTTGGAAAACAACAAATATGACAGCTAGAAATGTGCAAAGGAAAACAAATGGAACGATTTATGCCAAGAAGTCAAAAGGGCCTCAAGTATCATACCAGAGAGTAGAAATAGAAGAGAAAGCCTTGGTGTAGTGAGTTAATAGTAAAAAATAAAGTAAAGGCAAAAGGCAGATGCTTAGAATATTTTAAAAATGCTAAAATCAAATTTTAGCCTACCCACTGAGGCAGGTGTAGCTTGCTACTTATGGCATGCATTTTTCCATTAGCTTCTTTCCAGGTTTTCTTTTATGCCCTAATCCTTATGTTTCTTGGTTTTTTTTAGATTTTAACTTATGTAATCTTCCTATATTATGGGACCCTAATCAGTTTTGTTACAAGGTAAGATAGAGAAAATTCAATCTGTAAGTAGAATCCTCTTTCTGGGATATTTTTCAACTGCTAGTTTTTGTGGAATCAGAGATGACAAAAGGACACAAAGGTAGAATTTCCTATTTCTTCCCTCTTGGTCATTTCTTAGCAAATCTGAAGTTTTCTGTGATGAATGGCAGAGAAGCAAATGTTGCAGTCCCATAGACATGGGATGGCTGTTATGAAGAACAAATTCGTGACCTGGAAGAATATCAGAGAAATTCCCATAGTCTTCTGGTTCTCCAGAAATAGACAGGCAGGTGATATTAAATGCAACCACGGGCAGCACCCCAATTCATTCAAGTCAAACTGATGAAATAAATGTAGCTCAATCAGTAGGACCAGGTGGAAGCCACCCAAAGGTTTGAGGGAACTCAGGGATGAAATTGGAAAACTGTTGGCCAAGATGCTTGATCTAGCATTACAAACAGCCACCACCGTTACCCTGGTAGATTGTGAATGTCATTCTGTTCATTAGAAGAGGTCAAGAGAGGACCCGGGAGCCCTGGAAAAGCAAGCTTCTCTTCCGCTTGTCCAGTATCCAATAAAGCACAGCATCATTAGACACTGAAACAAAAATAACTTTCTAGGGGAAAGACAATATGGTTTCTGCAAAAAGGAAAGCATGAGTCACTGATTTATTATTGGTCTCTGAGGCATGTAGATAAAAGGCCAAACGTTGGCACAGTTTAGGGTAGACTTTTTCTAATCACCAACATGAAATGGGATGTAAGGAGATAATGGACATCTCAAACCATATGGATAAGACAAGCAATTTCTACACCCCCTCAAAAAAAAAAAAAACCTCTATGAACTAGCAAGAAGGGACGCTCTGAGACTTGAAAGAGATCAGGTTGTGATGATAAAGGATCTACTGCAGGTAACAAATTTAAAATATTACCATTTGATAGTATTGGAAAAAGATACAAAGTAAGTTTACTCCAGGAAACCTTTTTATTGAGCATGAATCGAGTGTCAGGCTTTGTACTAAGTTAGTGGGAGTACAGCAATGAATAGACCCCTTCTGCTCTCCAGTAACTCACCGTCTACCATATAGATGATTCCAAGAACCAAGGGATAGGTTCTCTGCTGGGACTTGTGCCCATTTATGACATGATGGCAACTATTGACTGGAATCACATAGTACAATCATGATCATGCAATAACACATCCCTCAGAGCTGCAGTTCACCAAGGAATTAATATACTAGGCTATATGATGCATGGTTCTAAAACAAAGTTACTAGGCTATATGATGGATGGTTCTAAAACAAAGTACAAATCCCCTTGTTAAACTTAATGACAATGCAATATGAACCCAGTAAATACTAAAACCCAATTTATTGGTTTGTTCAGTGGAGAAAGATATGATGGGTTTTGAACACAAGCAATTCTAATATTAATTATTATCTCTCTTTACCTCATGGGGAAGGAAAGCAGACACTATACCATGTGAAGTTTTTAAAATGTGATATATATATTTCCAAAAGCCTCATGAAAAAATTAACTTTTTTCATTATAATTTTAAAAAAACAGCAATTAAAAAGAAAATGGGCTATTTACCAACCACGAATTTGTTGAGCTCTGCCAGTGTCATGAAATTCTCAACCTTGCTGAAAAGCTGAAGAATTTTCTGAGCTCAGGCAAGACTCTCCAAGATCTGGAGAATAATTTTGGCAGCCTCAAGCCCAGGAGACTGATGTCTCTCCTTCAAGTCAAATGCTTCTTTTTTTCTAATCAGTTTTAAACACTGACCTTCCCCCTTTTCTGTTCCATTAGCTAGAAGGCTGTCATTCCAAAGAAATGTATAATGTACGTGTGTAGGGGAAGTGTGAGTGTTCTCTGGAATGAGAGAAAATAAGTTTTCGATGATCAGATTGTTCAGTATTTTCAAACCATCTAACGGCACTTCCATAGGAACTCCATGAAGAAAAATGAGAGCTGAAAAAGAAATCCTCACCAAAGCAGACATAGTTTGTCCTAGTTTCTCTGATAAGCCATGTTCTCTCCCTTTTTTATTTCCTTGCACATTTTTTTAATGGCATATAACAGTTTTCCTTCGCAATATCAATGATCATTCAGGATAGAAATTTAAGTGGGTCTGAGAGAGAACACATTTCTCAGGTGTGGTATCCCAGTGAAAAATTCCCGCCTTCTCTTAGGGAACCACACTGGGAGATGGTATGAGTCTCCTTTTCTATTTTTTCTCCATGCATAGCAGTGCCAGGCCCACAGTATACCTTCAATGAGTGTATACTGAATGAACTCCCTGCTCCTCTTCTCCCTGCTACTTCTTCAAAAGAAAAACTGGGGGCTTCCCTGGTGGCGCAGTGGTTGAGAGTCCGCCTGACGATGCAGGGGACACGGGTTCGTGCCCTGGTCTGGGAAGATCCCACATGCCGCAGAGCGGCTGGGCCCGTGAGCCATGGCCACTGAGCCTGCGCGTCCGGAGCCTGTGCTCTGCAACGGGAGAGGCCACAACAGTGAGGGGCCCGCGTACCGCAAAAAAAAAAGAAGAAAAACTGGGACCATCCTGAGCCTCCTCTAGACTGAAGATGAAAGGGAAAGAATTCCAAGTCTATCTCCAAAGCCTCACATTTGAAACCTAGGTAGCCCAGAATTGCATGTCAATACCTCCAGCTAAAGAAGATCCCTGAGTAGGAGGAGATACAGTACATCACTGGATAAAATGAGAAGGAAAATGGTTACGTGTCTGTAAGTATGGGTGTATAAATGTCTTGCCTGTCAAATCAACAAAGCTAAAAACCCTTGCTATGTCAAAAGCTAACACACACACACACACACACACACACACACACACACACACTCATACTCTGCTAGTGAGAAGGCAAGCAATTTTTTAGAAGGGAAATTAGGAAACAAGTATTAAAAAGCATCATGAAAGGTGATCATGGCTCTTCAACGTCTAAGAATTTATTCTAAGGGAAAAATAAAGGATATGCCCAAAGATTTAGCCTCAAAGGTGGCAGCCACATCTATATTAGCCCCAAATCAAAACAATCTAGTTGGTCAGTGTAAGGAGGTATTCTAGTTAATTATCAGATATCAAAATGATAGAACACCATGCGGCTATGGAAAATGTATACAATGCATATTGACATGGAGCAATGTTCACAATTTTGTGAAACAGAAAAAGCATGCTAAAATCAAAATATGTTTTTATGTTAGATAAATACATATGTGTACATTTAAATATATAAATATGCCTAAGAAAATATGCATCTTCAGATATTTGTAAAGGGCATCTTTTTTCTTCATCCTTCTCCTTATCTGAATTTTCTGATTCTGGTCTATGATGTAGGTGAATTACTTCTGAAATAAACATATAAAAATGGACATAATAAAAAAAATCCTTAGTATCTACATAGTTTTTCTAAGAAAAAAATGTCCCTTTAATTATCTATAGCTGCTAGGTTAAACAGGAAATCCTTGTGAGTTAATATTGGATGATGATGATAAGTAGAAATAGAGAGGAATTATTTATTCTCAAAAAGTCATCTGATTAGCATTTTTCATGTTCTCATATATCTGTTAGATTTTTTTTTAACTAAATAGTTCTTCCAATAAACACTAAAAGTCAAAAAGTCAATATTGAGATTTTTCTCCAACTATGCATCTGATTCTTAGACGTATTGTCTTTTATTTTAGAAAAAAGCATCAAAATTGTCTTTGATCCAAAGCAACCATGTAGCCCCAGCATTTACATCTGAAGTCAACCTATTTATAATCACAGATTTTTTTTAAATCCCTGATTTTCTTTTTATCCCTATCATGCAGAGTGTCAGTGATAGTATGACTTGGAGAGCAACAGCTCTTTGTTTCGGAAGCAGTCTTCTTTATGGATACAGGAAATTAAAAATGTGAACAAACACCACCAGCTAGTCAATCAGGAAAACAGCATTGTGAAGGCTGGGGATTTGAAGGTACAATTAGGGAACTGGTTTTTCCCTTAACAGAAGTATGTTCGCTAAGTAATTTGATTTCTTTTAACTAGAGTTACCCCCTTCCATTAACTGGAGAAGTAAGTCCAGATTAAAATCACTATTCATCAATTGCCTGCTGGAGGCACACTCAAGCCTTGTGTTAGGACTAAGGCAATAAAGCTCATCAACTAGCATTTTAATCATTGCTACCTCAGAGCTCTCAGATGGAATAATTTGGGGTAGGGGAGAAAGTGGAAACTCCTAGTTACTGCTGATATGAAATCAGATATTTCTGAGGATTTTAAATTTACTGAATCATTCATTTTTTCAGTGGATTTTAATTTTTTCCTCGTTCAGTGAGTACTTGCGAGGCACGCGGGATACAGTGGTGAATATAATGACATGGTCCCTATCTATATACAGCTTACATTCTAAGGGAGGGAACATTAATACATGAGAAATCATAATTAAAAATTGTGATGAGGGCTTCCCTGGTGGCGCAGTGGTTGAGAGTCCGCCTGCTGATGCAGGGGACACGGGTTCGTGCCCCGGTCCGGGAAGATCCCACATGCTGCGGAGCGGCTGGGCCCGTGAGCCATGGCCGCTGAGCCTGCGCGTCCGGAGCCTGTGCTCCGCAACGGGAGAGGCCACGACAGTGAGAGGCCCGCGTACCGCAAAAAAAAAAAAAAAAAAAACCAAAAAATTGTGATGAGCACTTTAGAGGAAGGGAACGGGCTCTGAGAAGGAATCATGGAGAGATGACAGTTACTTGGGTGAGTCAGGAAACTCCTTAAGGAAGTGATACTCAAGCTTTGACACTAAGACAGAGTCACACTCCTCCTAATATGTTTCTATCTATTTCATTAGCATCACCCTTTCCTGGTCCTTCTACTGTCTCCCTGGCCATTCCAACTCAGCTTTCTCACTGCTGGTTCCTCCTCTTAACTCAGACTCTGAAGTTTTCCAGGCCTAAGATCTCCATCCTTTTCTCACTACAAAGTTCCTCCCAAGGCAAGCCATTCCACTTTATGACCTCAAGCATCATCTGCATTCAACAATCCCCTAATATATTTTTCCAGCCCAGAACCCTTTTCCTAGCTTTGGATCCATATGTCAACTGCCTACACGACACCTTCACTTGCATACCACACAGGAGTCTCAAATTTAACATAGCCCATGCTAAATCAAGATATTTCCCTGTGGAATCTTCTCTTCCTTCAGCAATCTCCATCTCCCTACACAGGACCATTCACTCAGTTGCTGTATCACTACTCAGGGAGTCAACCATGATACCTGCTTCCTCCTCATGTCCCATATATAACTGGGAATTCAGCCTGGTCTAGTTGATAGCTAAAATATATCTTGAATTTTATCACACTTTTTCCATACCCTACCATTATCTTGTTTGGATACTGCAAGTCTTTTCTCATCCTGTACCCATTTTTTCCCCCTTTCAATTCATTGTCTTAAATGAAAATCTTTTCTGATTATTCCTTGCTTTTAAAATTCTTCCATTGTTCTGAACATCGAATCATTAAAATGGTTTCTAAGACCCTGCATGATCCATCCACTGCTTAATCCTTTAGTCTCATCTCATACTGGTTTTAGCATTACTCTCTGTACTTCAGCAACTATGAACCTCTTTCAGTTCCTAAAATTTAAAAAAGGACCCTCCTTTCTTAAAGACTTTGCACATGCTGCCCCTTCCATTTGGAACTTCTCAGGTGTCCCTGCTTTGTAGTCTGAGTAACACACTGTTCTCTGTCTCAGATAAGAGTGCATTTGGCTTCAAGTAACAGATTACCCAGTAGAAGTAGTTTTAGCAATAAAGACACTTATCATACATATCACAAAAATCTGGAAGTGGGCACTTCCATACTAAGTGCAATATTTCAAAACTCTTATCCAAGACTATGCTCTGCCATTCTGTGAATGTTCACTTTTTAATTTAGGGTCATTGCCTTATGGCTACAAAGTGGCTGTCAGAGCTCCCTATATCATGGTCTGACACAACAATGTTTCTGCATTCATGGTAGAAAAGGGGGCAAAAAGCTCTCCTCTTGGGTATAGCACCTCTACCAGAAACTAAAACCTTTGTTTCACATTTCTCCCTCATCATAGTGGCCATATCTGTGTCATATAGTGACTCTTAGCTGCAAGGGGGGGCTCATTAGATGAGTATCAGGAAAGAGAAGGAAGTAAGTCAGGACGGCTGGTGAATATATAATCAACAGTGTTCAACATGGTCTTCAGAGCACTTACCAAAATAGTAATCAAACAATTCAATATGCACACTTTGTTCACTGTCTCCTCTGTGAGATTATAAGCTCTTTGACTATGGGGAACATGTCTGTTTCTAAGCCCAGCATCAGTACTGCGCCCAGCCTATGTAGGAGTCAGTTGGCAGTGGTAGAATGAATGAAAGTACGAAAGAAAACAACAGAGGCAGAAAATAGGTACAAAAGGGACAGAAAACTGCCTACACAGAACTTAAGCCGATGGTCATATCTCATACCTCTCGTTTCAATTCTGCATTCCAGGTAATTTGAAAACAGTCTTTCATCAAAGAAAAGGTCCACAACAGTGAGAGGCTCGCGTAACAAAAAAAAAAAAAAGGCAACTTTTGTAAGTGCTCCATTCTTTGTACCATGAATGCAATTTTCCTAATCTGTTAATTCCTGCCATGTGAGTAGACATGGATGCTATAGTTTGCATTGAGATCCAGGAATGAATTCTTCAAAAAAATTATTTTAACCACTGTTATATAGCGTTAGATGATCCAGAAAATTTTAAATTGCCTCAAGGACATGAATGTAAATCAATTATTAGCTAAATCACTCCAAATATCATTCAACAAGAAAAATTTATAAAAGCTAGAAAGTCATATAAAAGAAGAGTCGTAAAATTTGGGGTCTGAATTTTCCACTCCTGAGAGCATCACACTAACAGATAAAGATGTCATTCAGATTATCCAATTAGGGAGAAAGCAGATGTAAAATGTCTGGCACATAAAGGATGCTTGGCATGTTTTTGTTCTTATATCTAGACCATAGGAAAAGCTGGGTTTACTCCTAACTCTTTCATGTCCTATATATGTAACTGTGGGCAAGTTGAATATGTTCTTTGATTCATAAATGATATAGTAATCTTTAACCACCTTTCAGTTATAACATGCTGTCACTCTACTATTGAAAAACTTAGATGAATAAAAGTTAAATGGCATTGAATGCAGTCCATAGTAGCCAACTTAATAAAACATGAAGGAATAGATTCATATTCCCAAGAGTCTCTCTATCTACAGATGCAGAATCTGTTCATAGTTTCTGACGGACATCCTGTTTGGTCATCTCAAAACACAAAGGGCACCAACATGTAAATATCACAAAATTTTTTTAAAGAAAGTTGTAACCATCCACACATACGAGACTAGATTTCAGGTTTTAAATATGGTTGTCATTTGAAATAAAATTCCTTAAAAAGAGAAAATGACTTTAGCATTGGCAAAGGGAGTCCCCTAAGAAAAAAATGTAAACAGATGGCTGAGAAAGATCACCCACATGCTGCACACAGATCTTGAGGAGGCATTTCTAAGAATGAAGTGGCACTTCCCAGCCTGGGCCACGTCCCACAAGGATCCTTATTTAACCCAGAGAAAGCATAGGGTTTCTACCTCTAACCAAGAGGAACTTCAGCCTGCTTGCCTCACAGCAATCCAGACTAGTTTCCAGCTCTCCCCAGTGTTCCAACAGAAGCTAAGTACCAACCACTTGAGAGAGGCAATCCCCTAATAAATCAGGGTTTGATGATCAGCCCTGAACCAACATCTTCCCATATAAAGGGGCTGTTAAGCCCCAGCTAAGTATATTAAGCATTCAATTTAGTGTATGACACACATCTGCTCTCCTTTCTCAGGCAGGAGAAGTTTCAAGATAACTTAAATCCCTGACTTAATCAAGGGGAAAAAATATCTTGGCAATGTTTAAAACTGAGTTTAAAAATATAATCCAAATGAGGGCGAGAGAGACCATTTTGCTCTAAGTAATGAGATTATATAATACCTAAATCAAATACACAACATTACCTGAGCAAAAGCACTTGTTTCTTTTACCTGGGTCTATCCAACTTTCCTTTTGATTCCATCAACATTTACCAAAGACCGTCATCTACCTCTGGCCCAAGGTATAAAATACAAGCAAAACTGGGTCCTCTGAAAATATGGTAATCTGCCCCCCTCCATGCCTGATGAAGGCCATAAGAGGAAAACTCACAGATTTGTCTTTTACAAGGAAAGCACAGCACTGAATCCCAGCCATCAGCATCTTGTGTGGATTCCATGCCACAGAATCAGCCCTGTTACATTAAACAAAGAAAAAAACAGGGTAGGGAGGGGAGACTCAATTAGTTTCTACTGGTGGGAAGAATGCTGGTACATTCAGTATTCACGTCCAAGTTAGTGCTCCAAAGGATTCCTTGTGTGAGCGGTTTAAGGAGTTTGGGATTTTTTTAAACCAAAACAATTCCTTAGTTTTTTGCCTGTTTTCAAAATGGCACTTAATTGGGCAAAGGCCAAAGAGAGTCCCTAGCCTAAATAAAAGGCACTGTGACTGGGGAAACTATATTTACCTGTGGATGCCGTGCAGAAGCTTGCGGTGCTTCCTTGACATCAAGGCTGAGCCACCCCAGGAAGCCTGTTGAGATATTTATATAATCAAAATGATGTTATTTCAATGGTACTTGTTTACCAGCCAGTTGTTATTTGATGCTTTAAGTCGATGTTAACCAATGTGGACTCTAGGAAATTTTGATCACTGGCTCTACCCAGGCGATCAGAACCTCATCACAATAGATGGTCCCCCACTGACGCTTAGGAGTTAAATTCCCACACTATAAGGAAATTGGTATAGTACTCATTGAGTTGCCTGTGGACAAAGAGAAGTGTAAAAGACACAGTCCATATCCTCTCAAATCTTAGAATTTAAAATAGACAATAGCCCTTCAGTGTTGACATCCTACCATACACGATGTACAAGTGCTGATCATGAGACATGGGTTCAGGAAAGGAAATCCCAGAGTCAATAAGTCTGGAGGAGAGCGAGGAAGAATCAATGTGAGAAATAAGAAAGTCAGTTTGGTACTTGAAATCGAGCAGGCTTGTTGTGAGGGAATATGAGGGGACCAGCACGGGAGATGTTGAAAGCTCTCCATGGTTATTTAAACTGCACAATGTTGTACCAAGAACAGAGTTATCATCATGTCAATTTTTTTAATAGAAAAACTAAGGTTTGGAGGTTATAAAATTTCCAAGGTCTCATAGGTAATAAAAATCAGGTCTGAGAGACAAAAGTCCATTCTTTTTTTACACTAACATCATATCTTAGGGAAGGTGAC
Organism: Phocoena sinus; assembly: GCF_008692025.1. Taxonomy (NCBI): domain Eukaryota; kingdom Metazoa; phylum Chordata; class Mammalia; order Artiodactyla; family Phocoenidae; genus Phocoena; species Phocoena sinus. The sequence continues at coordinate 53,677,822 of NC_045773.1, read as the reverse complement.
CAATTGGCCCGACGGTAGAACTCAGCATGGAGAATCGAGGTAGGAGGGGAGTTGCCTAGAAGAATTTTAAAAGGCAACCCCAATGAACATGTACCCCAACGTTCATTGCAGAGCTATTTACAATAGCCAAGACATGGAAGAAACCTAAATATCCATCGACAGATGAATGGATAAAGAAGATGTGGTTCATATATATTGGGTTGGCCAAAAAGTTCGAACTTTTTGGCCAACACAATGCAATGGAATATTACTCAGCCATAAAAAAGAATGAAATAATGCCATTTGCAGCAACATGGATGGACCTAGAGATGATTATACTAAGTGAAGTAAGTCAGACAGAGAAAGACAAATATCATATGATACCACTTAATATGTGGAATCGGAAAAAAAATGATACAAATGAACTTACATAACAAAACAGAAATAGACTCACAGATATAGAAGACAAACTTATGGTTACCAAAGGGGAAAGGAGGGGAAGGATAAATTAGGATGTTGAGATTAGCAGATACACACTACTATATATAAAACAAGTAAGCGACAAGGACCTACTGTATAGCACAGGAAACTATACTCAATATTTTGTAATAACTTATAATGGAAAAGAATCTGAAAAGAATATATATATATAATATGTATGTATAACTGAATCATTTTGCTGTACACCTGAAACTAACACAACATTGTAAATCAACTATATTGCAATTTTAAAAAAAGATCCTTCTAAAAACTTTATGCCCCAAACTTTGACCTTGAGCATTCTAATATGACTATAGTGAGTATAATAATTTAATTCAAGAAATATTTATTACATATCTAAATAGACTGACACTGAGATAAGTGCTAGAAATACAACAGTAAATAAAACACTGAAATAATAACTCCAAAAAAAAGATAAGGAAGAGCCCAATATCATGCAGAAAGAAATGGCAAGATTGTGTGCACCATGGATGTGAAGGAGGAAGTAAGTGAGAGGTCTCCACGATCCTCAGAGTATTAAAAAGCTGAGCCCAATGGTGGACAGTAAAGAGTGGCCTTAAGAACAGCTCTCTCATTCAGGGCTGTGCCCAGGGGCAAGTGAGCGAGTCACCCAGGGTGCACCCTTCAGCTCACTCGCAGAGTTGGACTCTTGCATGGCCCTGGGCGTGAATGCCTCCCTAAATTTTCAAATACCAAACTGACTTTCTTATTTCTCACATTGATTCTTCCTCCCTCCCCTCCAGACTTATTGACAATGGGATTTCTTTTCCTTTCCTTAGTCTCAGCTCTCCTCTCCTTTGCTCATAATACCTACCTGTCCAATGAACCCTAGGAACCTCACTTGCCTCACCTTAGTCCCAGCCCTGTTTCCAGGGACTAGACTCTCCCGTGACCCCATAGGATTCCCAAAGGTTTGTGGGCCGAAGGTGGTGTGCAGGCGAGTTCCAAAGATGCCCAGATAAAGGACTGATGATCAGGATTGTCAGTCAAGTCCCCTTGCTGCTGCCTTCTCTGTCCCACCAGAGTTCATGATGGACCATGTGTGACCAAAGCTTAGCTATGGAGGCAGCTGCCCTCAGCCTCTGGGAAAACGTGATCTGAACCTGCTAACTGAGGCTCCCCAGACCTGGGGTTTGAGAACTTGACCCTCAGGAACATGAAGATGACTTACATATTAGGTTCTTTTACTTCTCTTATATCCCTAAACTCTAAGTTGCCTGCTTTTCTCAATCTTTTTAACCCCCAACCGCATTGAGAACCTACCAGGGGCAACAAGGGGAAGGATTAATTAGTAAAGCTCAGCCACGCCCATTCACTCTCACCGTTTCCACCTGCCCACTCACACACCTGCCCTCACTGGTGCCTCCTATACTGGCCTCTGCCTCTTCTTCCTCCTCAAAAAGTAGACAACATTCTGCCAATCTTAGTGAGCTGGATTGAAGTTTTAAAATCACATGAACTCTTTCAAGGCATTAGTTCACTGGTTTACAGGGTGGTAGGCAGAGTTAGAAGCAGCTCATCCACAAATGTATTCCACAAAAGAGCTGAAAGGGGAAAGACGACGTGCCTGATGCCAGTGCCCTACTTGTATTGGCTTCGCTCCATAACCCCCTCACTCCAGAGCTCGCAACAACATCGAACCAACGGATGTCATTATTGAGCTATGAGCCAGACACCATGAGTACCATTTTACTACGTTTTTCTCTTCAAGTAATTAGTTAATAATTTAATTGTAGAGCCAATCTTGAATGGGAAGTGGAGGCAGGGTGGAATGTAGAGATGGCAGCCCCTAAAGCCCATGATTTTAAATACAGTGTTTGTCACCTCCCCCGGGACTTGGGATGGAGCGTGGGTGAGACACTGTAGGACGTGTTGCTGGGAGGGTGAGGTTTTGCAGTGGCCGCAGCCTCTGCTTCAGAGAAGAGCTGGACCAGCCCTGAAATCCTGGTCTCAGGCAGAGGCTGGGATAACATTGACTCTCGCAGATACAGAATAATCCTGGAGGCAAAATATTCTAACATAGCTGAAGTTTTTCTTATTCTGTTGTTCAAAAATACATTGTAATTAACCAAATTTCAGACACTATCAGAGGTAAGAGTACCATTTTTTTGTGGATTGCTAAGAAAGAAAAAAAAATGACATCAACATACCAATTAGGTATATTAAAAATGTAAACAAAATATGTGTATCTTAGAAATAATAAGATATGGTATATATGCCTGGCAACCTGGTTTTATGGAAAACGCAGAAGACCAAGCAATTCTAATTACATTTTTAAAAAGAAATCAAGTAAATGCCAGTTTTTAATATTTTAAAGGATCTTTAAAATACCCTTTAGAAAATTTCACGACTTCCCTGGTGGCACAGTGGTTAAGAATCCGCCTGCCAATGTAGGGGAGACGGGTTTGAGCCCTGGTCCGGGAAGATCCCACATGCCGTGGAGCAACTAAGCCCATGCGCCACAACTACTGAGCCTGCGTGCCACAACTACCGAAGCCCATGCGCCTAGGGCCCGTGCTCTGTGACAAGAGAAGCCACTGCTATAAGAAGCCTGCACACCACAAGGAAGAGTAGCCCCCGCCCACTGCAACTAGAGAAAGCCGGTGTGCAGCAACGAAGACCCAATACAGCCAAAAAAATTCGAACAGGCCAAAGTAATCACCGTAATTTTACTAATTTTTACCTGTAAAATTAATAAACTACCCTTGGTATATGAAGTTTCTTCAAGAGAAGTTATATGCTCTTGCATAAAATTTTATCAGCAGAATGATGTCTGCAATATTAGAGGATGAGTGAGTACTGTCTCAACGTTAGAGCTAATTTCTTTAATAAGTCATATAAACAGTTGTCAAATTTAATCTAATACTACAGACATTCAACTTGAAGCTTATTATATGCAAATAGAACAGTTTGCGTGGCTTAAATATTCCCTTATAAGAGTGTTTTCTTCAAAAATTCAACCTTTGATTTTTAGAAAATCTAGAGAGGTTTTCATTCACATCTTATAAATCACAATTCTTTCTAAGCCCCATAAATCTCTTAATATCATTCCCAATTTGGAAACTGCTGTAGTTACTCTGTTTTACATAAACCATATAATCTATATTTGATGTTTCTTTTATGAGAGTAGAATTTTTAAGTATAACTGCTCATATATTTGATTTTGCCCCTATTTCCGTAAGTATAACTGCTCATATATTTGATTTTGCCCCTATTTCCACAGTTACAAAAGTACTCACTTCATATTATCTTTCAGGACATACTGTATTATTATGCTTCTAAGTCTATAAAAATCAATAAGATATAAGTTGAAATGTGAACAGAAACAGATACTATAATCCCACTTAAAGAAGTCACAAATAATCTACCTGATGTATTGCCATTGGCTTACTAATCAAGCCTATAACTCTAGTGAGCTTTATATTACTACTTCTGCTTTTACCAAATATTAGCATACATTTAATGAAAGCTTTGAGTTGCTGAAAAATTCTTTCGATATTATATCATAGAAACTTTACCTTGAAAGCATAAAGTCATCCAAACTATAAAATTATGTGCAGGCATATGCCCCAAAGAAATACTCAGTTACCTAATGTTCAGTAAGTCAAAAAAATTGTCCTTTCTTTTTCTGATAAGGAGGACACAAAACCACTCACTTACTGGAGGAAAGTTCCTCTCAACTGCAAGTTCAACAGTTCCTTCTACTGGGTTGAATCAAACTAATTAACTGCTGTTTTCACACACACACAAAGAAAATCAAAATGCTCAACAAGCATTCATAACCGGCTGAATTCAATTTTTTAATCTTAAATAAGTAGAATTGTAAGAGTTACTTTTAATTTAGGACAACAATTATTATGAACGACCCTAGGACCTACAAAACTAATTAGAAAAAAAAAAAGGCCGGGCTTCCCTGGTGGCGCAGTGGTTGGGAGTCTGCCTGCCGATGCAGGGGACACGGGTTCGTGTCCCCGGTCTGGGAAGATCCCACATGCCGCGGAGCGGCTGGGCCCGTGAGCCATGGCCGCTGAGCCTGCGCGTCCGGAGCCTGTCCTCCGCAACGGGAGAGGCCACAACAGTGAGAGGCCCTCGTAACGCATAAAAAAAAAAAAAAAAAAAAAAGGCCAACCCTTTAAGTTATAAAATTGTGAAGAATATAAGTTATCTCAATCCCTCTCCAATAGTTATCTATGATAGATCCAGATGAAACCTGTTTTAATTATGGCATGCAATGAAGTCATGCAGCCTTTTGCATTTTCCAGCTGATTGGAAGCACAGAATGTTAGAGCTAGAAGATCCTTTATTGACCACGTCAGTCATTTCCCTCTTTACAGATGAAACCAAAACCCAAACAGCTGGGGTCAAAATGAAGAGGAGGCAGATTCGAATCCAAAACCAGCCTCTCGACTGCACAGTAGGAAATGTGTCCCCCACACAGTGTTGCCTCAGTGACAGTAGATCCAAGGGACCAAAGAAATGATTCAGGACAGAAGAGGAAATCTGGAAAACTAAGACAAAATGCGCATCAATGCAGGACCTTCTTCCTTATTACCTAACAGAAAACAACACATTTATTTCCCCTAATTAGAAATATACATTTAAATACAACTAGCTGGGGACCTCACATTTAGTTACTGGGAATACGAAAAACTTCCCACCAAAGCTGCCAAAAGGCTAGAAAGTTTAACAGATATGCACACCCAGATGAACTTACATCCACGTGGAGCCAGAGGCCATGCCTCTCGCAGACGTCCGCTATCTCATCCAGAGGATCGAAGGCCCCCAGTACCGTGGTACCAGAGGTGGCACAGACAAGGAATGGAGCTGCACCCTGTGAGAAGGACCCACACGTGAGAATTATAAGAATCATCATCATCACCATTAAATCTGTGCTGCAGTAGGTTGGTAAACACAAGAGTTATACACCCAGACATTTATCTGGTTTCTTTGGAGATAAACATTCATTGAGTGAGTGTTGTTTACACGTCTCCATCACATGGCCTCTAGTCACTATATATACGCTAAAGAAACAGAAAATGCCATGACAATAGTATCCTTTGTCCCAACTCCACATGCATCCTTATTCTCTTTATGCTCATTTTCTTTATTAGTCTTTTCTGTTCTCTAGCTTTTCTGGATAGAAGTGAATAAACTCAACCTCCACAGCAAACTGGCATCCTGTGTGACTCCTAACTCCTTCCCAGGGAGACTCATCGGGGCCTCCCTAACACCTCCAAAATAAGAAGGAACAGGGCTGGAAGACAAACAGCCAGCTCCAGGAGCAGGCCATGCAGGCCTGTCTGCTTGTCACCTGGTAAAGTAAGAGCAGCTACAAGGCAAGGGATGTAATCAGGTATAAATTTGGCGTCAGAGGCGATATGGTAACCTCATTGGGATAAACTCCCCCAAACGGGTGCTGCCACAGAGAAAGTCATTAGAATGTGCTGGAAAAGAGAACCTGCGTCTTTCTGCCGTAATTTTCCCTCCTCATCCAGTCCGTGGCTGCGTCTTGCGGAGAGAGCAGGTACCCGTGAGAAATGGGAGGAAAGGGAGAATGTAGGAACAAGTGCAGAGATGAATGGTAATTCCAGCCGAGCGAGCCAGGCACCCTGGTCCCATGAGGGATTTTATGGCAGCCATGTAGAAGACAGTACACAAGGTTGTTTCCAGATAGATCCATCCCAACGTGTTGGCAGAGGTGTGTTGCTCTCTTTGGAAGTGCCATGAGGGGAAAATTTGCAGACAAAGGTGGTGATCAGGAGAGCAAGTAGAATCCTGATTCTAGAGCACAAGAAGTCAGTGACAAGAATACTTACTTGCAGAGAAAGAGTCAAAGTCATTTTAGGATGGAGTCATTTTTCCCCCAGTTTTATTGTGAAATACACTTGTTCTTGTAAAGTAATTTAATGTCAGGGGTGTTCAGCTTGAACCAGATTCATTCCAATTTAGCTGACCTTTGACAGAAAGAAGTTATTTCTCGATGGAAAGCGGGGTAGAGCAAGGACGCTTGGTCCACATCTCTAGGCTGAGATGCACAGGAATCAAAGTGATGGTACACAATGGAAACATCTGCCACGTGGGGAGACAGCTGTGACACATGGAATACAGTCCACCAAGCCTCCTAGAGCACGGCCAGTAGGTGACAGAGCCCCTGGGACCATAGGCTTTGGGACTTCTTCCCTGTAATCAACTACCAACAGATTATGTCTTTATCATGCCCATGACCTAAATGAAATGTGACCAGATTTACATCCATCAGTAAAAGCAATAGAAAAAGTAATTTACTAAAACCACTGAAGGTGTCTTTAATGGTTGAGCTTTCCTTATAAAGTCTATGACATCCTGACAATTGTGAGAAAATATCTATGCTAGCTATTACAGACCATTAATGAGTTTTCCTCACCTGTTTAATCTAGCTATAAATATAAGTCCCAGAAATTCAACTTTCATAATCTGGATTTAACCTTCCAGGTTTTTTTTCCCTTTCTCATATCTCACACTATTAATGAGAAAAGTCAGTGGAAACAGTATTGACTGTGTGTTGCCAATGAGTTGTATTCTCTAAGAAAGTTTGTCATTTCAAATACTCATACACAAAAATACTTCCAATTATTCAGTGTTTATACTAGTTTTATCTTTTTATAAGCACTTTAGAACTTCTGATGCTTCTGTGGTTTTTACCATCTTTGTAATGGCATCAAGGTAAAGGTCACTGCTCAACAGATTTTTAATGGATCGTGGTTGGCCAGGGAATTGAACCCCAGCAGCAAAAAAAAAAAGTTGATAACTATTTCCTACATCTGTAACAATATGAGTTAAAAACTTGAAACAAACAACAACAAAAAGTAGGTCTGAAGCTACTGAGAAAAAGAAACTAGTCATCAGGTATTAAAATCTCAGAATGGATGCAAGATTTGTCCTTAGTGAATCCAAGCTCAAGTTTTAACTGACTTGAGAGAAAACTGAGGAGGCATGCCAACACTAACCCTGTTGCCCTACTTTCAAATGTGCCTAAAGCAATTTTTACTTTTTAAAAACTTCCCTTTCAAGTTCTCAACTTCATGATATGTCACTTTCATGGACTTTCATTGTCAAAACAAACAGAAATTTGAACAATGAAAATAATAATGACTGCCGTGGAATAAAATCCATCCAATATGTTAGAAGATGAGTTCTTCATGATACTTTAAAAAGAAAAAAAGGTTTGGCTATCTTTCAGGATGCCTGGCAACTCACTCACTATTCTGAAAATTGGTAAATAAGGGAAAAGAGTAAAATATTGGTTCTGTCTTGCTTGTCCAAACTGTTTCCTTAGGGAAACCAAATACGGATGAAGAAACAAAAATGTTTAGGGTAGTAGGCCTGCCATTAAATGAAGAAGGAATGAGAGAATGAATTAGAACATCACTAATGAAATAACGGGTCTAGACAATGATGACAAATGGCAGCAAAATCCATGAGGTGAGAGGCTGATGCAGAGTTCTGTGACAGATGGACCGATAACAAAAGGAGGTCCAAGACGTCTCCTGATTGAAAGGCAAAATGCCACCCATGAAGTCGTCCTGGTAAAAATTCCAACCTGAATCTTCCCAAGTCTCAGTATCTAACAGCCAAATTACAGGAAATATAGAAAACAGATGGGGAGGTACAGGGGAGGGGAGCGCTTAGAGTCTCAAATTCTTGATGGAATCAACAAAATCCATAATGTGAAAACTCTACAGGGCAAAGGACTTGGTTTCTCCAACAGATCAGTTGCAGGGGAAAAAAGGAGGGGAGACTGTAGGTTAGAAAAGATTTATGTGATAAATCAACCAAATGCCACACATGGACTTTGTATGACTCCTTATTCAGACCACCAGCTATTTTTTTAAAAAGGCAATGAGAGAAAGTTTAATCAGAGTGAATACTGGATAATATTAAGAACTTATTCTTTCTTATAATTGCGTTATGGGCTTTTTTGAAAGAGAAAGTGCATATCTTTTACAGATATACTGAACTATTTATAGATCAAATGACATAATGTGTAGGATACACTTCAAACTGATCTAGAGGTACTGGGAGGGGATGTGAGCATAAGCTAATGATTGTGAAAGTTGCATGACTGGTATATGGAATCTCATTATATTAGTTTTACATATATTTACAATTTTCCATAATGAAAAGTTTAAAATTGAAAGAAAGAAAGAAAGAAAGGAGGGAGGGAGGGAGGAAGGAAGGAAAGAGAAAGAGAGGAAGGGAAGGAAGGAAGGAGGAAGGGGTGTTGGTGGGTGTTCCCCACCAACAAGCATTAATAACATAAAGTTCTTTTTGATAGGAACTTCTGTAGAAAAAGATAAAACTAGATTTAAAAAAATAGATAAAACTAGAAGGTGATATCTGTAGTTCACAGCAGAATAAACAGGTTGCAATATAGAATTTTACCCAAGAGATAAAGAAATCTGATAACCTGTACCACCAGACAACTATCAAATCCACTTGTCAATGGAATGTTTTAAAAAATATCGTGCTAAGGACACACACCAGAAGCCAATACATGTGCAATAAAGGCAGAACTTTTAAGTACAGAATTTCACACCAAATACAGTGATCTAGCATGCCCCAGACAAGTTGAATTTCATGAAAAGTTTTTAAAAATATGAAGAGTGAAAGAAAAGAAATATAATACTAAATCTTAAAAAATAAAAATTAAAGAACCCATCTTTCCTAAAGTGTGAAGCCCTCTGAGGAGAGATAAACTTATATCCCAGCTCAAAAGCTGGGCTTTTAATTTTTCAGCAGTCCCACCCCACGTTGTTGCGGTCTATTGGAAAGTGGTGGGAAAACGGTCTGAAGCTCCACTGGCATGGGGGCTGCGGGAAGATGGGAGGGAAGCAGTGAAGTGGCTGCACCTAATCCAGTAGGCTTTTGGTCCAAGAAGCAAGATGGCTGGCACCAAGACAATGCCACACCCAAAAAGCAGATGCCAGGCTTAGCTGGAGTACAGCAGGTGACCAGGGCCATGCCTTGTCTTCCCCAGCAATGGAGGTGCAAGCTTTAATACATCCTGGCAGCTAAGGAAGAGAGGATAGTCTGCCAGAGCTGAAATACTAGACCCACACCCAACAGGGGGTGATGGTTATGGATGGGCTTTGGGTGGAAGCAACCCAGGAGGACAGTTTGATCAAGAAATCAGAAATCATCCTGAACGCAGCCCAGAGACAACTGGTTTAGCCTGTAGCATCCTCAGAGTCAAGAGCCACGTAGGAGTGTGGATGCTGGGACCCTGCTAGAGAGGCTGGGCTCATCTTCTGAGGCTAATTCTAGGCAAGAATCCGGAATCCAGTGATGTCAGTGTTTTAATAAGCTCCAGCCATCTGGGAATGAGAACATCTGAGAAACTCCGCAGAACGTGTAGAGCAAGCACCCGGAAATAGCACATCTGTAAATGAGCTTCCTCCTTTAATTCTAAGGGGCCCTCTTCTCTCTCCCACACATTCAGACGTGGGCCTGGCTGCTGGCCCTGCATGCTCCCCCAATGCCCAGACACACAAACGTTTTCTCTCCCTCCCTCTCCTTCCCCCTCTCACCTCTTTCTTGACTTGCCACACTTGCCTCTCCAGCTCCTCAGGTATCATCTTACCTCTAAGAGACACAGGTTTGAGACATTGTTATGTTCAGCTGTGAACAGACCTTGGTACTGCTTTTTAAATAGTATCAGTTTCCCCCTCCACCCACCTGGCTTCTGGATCCTGTCCCCATTACCTTCCATCTGTTTCCACAAAGCAAACATTCTCAGTACCAATCCCAAGAAAGGAGGCCGCCTTCTTCATAGAGTAATGACACTACATTCAAAAAGGCAAGGGGGAGAGAGAGAGACACAAATACATAGCATGAAAAAAGCACTGTTTATTTATCTAAATGGGTGTACATTATACGGCTAAGCCCAATCTTTGGAATAGTATTGCCATAAAAAAAAAGAAAGCCATTTAACTGAGCTCTTTAGTATAGTGGTTGAAAACACTGATTTTGGTTGGGGTCAGAGAAACCAGGATTTAATCCAAGTTTTCCCAGTTACAGCTATAGACCCTTGAGCAAAGAACACATACTCTCCAAGCCTCCATTTGCTAATCTATAAAGCGGACATGTGGATGCCTCCTCCACCTGCTTGTCATGGAGTTAAACGGGTTAATGTATGTAATGAGCTAGCACAGAGCCTGGCATACGGAAAAAACTTGGTCACTGGAGGCTGTTGTTTTAAGTAACATTGAGAAAAGTTTCTCTTGATGCTACTAATAAAACTCAGTATTAATGGAAACAGAATCTAGTCCACTGCTGACTCAAAAGCCCTCTAAGGAGTGAGCAAGACTGTCTCAAAAATTGTAGTCACAGACCACAGGAGGATCTGTTTTCAAGAGCAAACAATGGGTTATAAATGCTGATCAGACACTTGACCAATCTTGTTTAATAGTGAATGTAAGACTGAAATTAGACACACGGGAATGTGGCTAAATCATAACAACAAAAGTAATAATAATTTATAGACACACTACTGATACAGCCCTGGCATGAATGAGGCTAAGAGCTGGCTTTGGAATTAGGTCTTGTCTATTTCTTATCGGCAAATAGTAGTATAGACTTTGGAGTGTTGGGTCTTTTTGCCCTACGTAAATCCTATCAAATAATTAGCATTCAAACATTGGAGATGTCGCTCTTTATACATTACTGTGGACAGGTGGTCAATTAATTCCTTTTCATGCCAGAAAAAATGAAGGTGCTAAAGGACATTATTGTACCAAAAAACCTTAGTAATTTAATTTGTGGGTATGAATACATTAAAAGAGTAGTCAAGCCTTCACACTTAACTTGATATAGTTCCCTCAAATGTGGTAATTTTTTTCCTCTTTTGTCAAGAGAGTTTTATGGGGAGCTCTTTTTGAGTTCTGCAAAAATAAATGCAGAAGTAACACCATCAGGAAAAATGAAACCATCCTAAATAATTAATTTCCAAATATCAAACAGGACACATTCAAAATGCCTATAGGATGCATTCATTTCGAGTTGTTACAAGAACATGTGCATAGTGAAGAGTAATAATGTACATGAAAATATAGTTAATTCCCTACTTGCTACATCAGCCCGCCATAGCTAAGGTGACACAGCTAAGGTGAATTATTTCTCACCAGAGACTGGGGCTCTGGCACCAAACAGCTATTGATTTCATAATGATAAATAGTAGCCTACCCCCACTGACATCTGCCAATAAGGAAAATCACCTTGCTTTGCCCTGAGAAACAGCAAAATACCCCCAACCAATGGATCTGCTGAATAAAAAACCTGTCATCAGAATAAGAATAGCTTCGGTGGAGCTATTTTTGGGTATCTCAGGGCAAAGTAGAGTCCAATGTCAATCTCAAATGGATACAGACAGCTTTTCACAAGTCTGAAAAACTCAAGTCTAAACATCTGAAAGCATCAGAGGAGGAAAATAGCCCTGGAAGGGGAAAAAAAAGAGAGAGCAATGCTTCAGACATACTGAGTAGTTTCAAGAGAAGGAAAAACCTAGAAGGCCGGAGTTCAGAAGTAACAGCTGCATTTAGAAACAAGAGGTGCCTACTCCCTTCACTGGCAGAAGAGAAGTTAGTCCCTCTAAGACCCAATCTCCCCCTGAGTTTCACTCGTCCACAGAAGACACACAAATCTCAGTGGGTATTCATTTCTATAAAAGTAAGACGACCAGTGTCCACAGGAAAGACAGAATTGCACTGAAGTTTTCCTTCCTGGTTCCAGCAAGGATTTCATCTGTGACCTTGGGTTTCTCAGTGAGCCACTGCTTTCCCCTCCTGTGGATTGTGTTCTGGACACTTGAAGTCCTATGATGCTGACTAGTTTGAAGTTCAAATTAGCTTCAGGTGGTGGGGAGAGCGGGGTTATGAATGTTATGCCTTAGGAAATAAAGAAAAGGAATGTACAGGGACTTTTCCAAGAGCACGCAGCTGGTTCAATTCCTAAAGAGGCAGAGTCGGAATCCAGATGGACTACCTTACACCCTGCACAACATCCTGAAAAGCACCTGCTGGCCTGTGAATGCCTGCAATGCCATCCAAACTCAGGGCAGCCTCACCTAGAGAGCAGGGCCGTGATGGAGGGAGTCAGGCACCTCAGGTGCAAAATTTAAGGAGGCGTGACCTTGAAACATGGACTCTACACGTCTCACTTGCCTCATCCCAGCCTCGATCCTGTTAGTAAGGAACTATGACAACTGATCACTGGCCTGGGAGTGAAAAGTGTTTCTTTTCTCCCTCACTTTTTAGTGGCAGACAATAATCACTACTTCATGCTAATTCCCAAAATGATTTGAATGACAACCCTAAGATTTCTATAAATGTAAGGAATTCATATCTAACTGCTAATCAGGCCACAAATCTGTTCCTTTTATTACTTTTCTCCAAAAGTCCCCTTCTCTTTGGTTCCCGCTTGGCCTGGAGAGGCTACCTTAGATATGCTGACAGTCTAGGGGTCTCTGCTGTGATCTTCCTGGTCTCCACCAACAGCTGAATTACCGTGGACATCTGAAGTGTATGCAAAAACCCCTTTAGTGGCGAGTGCACATATTCTGCATTTGATGGTGCAAGGCAGAGATGGAGTAACTTACCCTGGTTCATCTGGGGCTGCAATAAAAACTGGAAAAGTAAGGCCACCTGATAAAACAATCTGGGAAAATAACCAGGGGGCCATGGGCCAACACCTGAAAAAAAACAAGGGGGCTATAACAAAAAGATTAGCATAGGGTTTAGGATCTTTTAGGAAACACAGCTTTCTTTAATTCTTTTTTTTTAACTAAGTAATGAATTGATTTGTTGTAAATAGTGGTACAGAGGTCCCTAAAATATGAATTAAAGTAATGCCAATGCTATGACTTGGGTCTCTTTGGCAGAGCAGGGAAAAGAAGGAGCTACAAAGAAGAGTATGGTGGATGGGGTAAAACATATATTCAAGGCTACAGTGTGTTCAAAGTCATGGAATTTTTCTATGGAGTTCACTTTGTTGTGGACTGAAAGTTTGAGTCCCCTCAAAATTCATGTGTGTTTAATCCCTGCCCACCAATGTGATGGTCTCCAGGGCGAGACTCTGATGGGATGAGTGCCCTTGTAAAAAGAGGAAGGCAGGCCTCACTTTGACCACGAGCCTGGACGGAGGCAAGGCCATGTGAGCACAGAGGTTCACTCGCCAGGAAGCAGCTTCTCTCCAGACACCAGCACCTTGATCATGGACATCCCAACCTCCAGAACTGTGAGAAATAGACGTCTGTTGTTTAGGCCACCCACTCTATATTTTGGTAGAGCAGTCTGAGCAAACTAAGACACACATCTAGCTTGGTTTTCTGGCTCCATCCTCTGCTGGTCTGTTAGCCAAGGCATATATTTTACCTCTTTTCGCGCCTATATCTCCACCGGAGATTTTAAAAAATACTTAGTTCTGGGTTCACAACTTTTCAATTTCTTTTCATTCCCAACTTGCCAGCTACACCTGTTACTGATCTTTCCCAGGCATAATCTTTATTTTAGGCTTCCATAGAAATTCTTCCCTCTTTCTGGAGCAATTATCCCAGAAAAGAACTCTGGTACATTTTAAACCAAATGAAGAACAAAAAAGGCAAAAGTAAAAGCACTGCACTGATAGCAGGGCCCCTATTTAATCAGCTTTCCAAGGCATGGAAATAGCAATTCTAATGCAGAGGGGCTCTGCATTTCTGATACACTAGGGTTCCTTCAACTGAAATACCAAGGATTGGAACCCGAGGGTTGGAACCAAAGTTTCCCAGGGCAGGGAAATTCTACTCCATAATCATTCCAAATAACCAAGCATTTTCCACAGATGTCCACATTCCCAAGCATTCTTCTCTTGCTACAGAATGAGCATCTCATGAGGAAGGGCCTAGGGAGCTGAGGTCAGAATCTCAGACTAGATGACTCCTCCCAGCTGCCCCCACCTCAATGCCCACTTTGCTCTTAGCGCTGAACTAACCAGAACTCAGGCAGGGCAGGGGGAACACGCGGGGGTGGTCAGGTTCCTGCACCATTTATACTTTTGCCATAATAAAGTAACCTGCTCTTGAAAGAAAGTAAAAGATACAGGAAAGTCCAGCTGGAATTAACAGAGAATTTTCAGAGTTTGCCCACCTCACATGTTTGACAGGAGACCTAGGATTATTGCAGAAGGTACAGGAGGGGACATGGGGAAGAAGCAGTGGTGGGATGGACCCCCAGAGGCCCCCACTGGAATCACAAAAATAAAAACAAAAAAAGCATCCCTTCTAAGTAAGACTGCATATGAGCTGTGCTCTGCATTATTATTGCTGGGTCATTCTCCTCCTCCTATTACTACTAATAGCTAACGTTTTTGTCTATCTAGCATGTGCCAGATGCTACTTTACATGCTCTAACTCATTCAATCTTTGCAAAAACCCACTAATCAATCAGTGCCTACTAAGCTCATGTCGCCACTGAGCTGCTTTAATGGCCCCAGACTGTTCACTGCTCCCTGCATCCAATCCCTTTTCCTGGTGGCTTTGCAGAGTCCCCTTAAGAGGTGAAGTCTATTTTCCCACTTCTTGGATCTAGGTTCCTATATACAACTTATTTTACCAAGAAAATGAGGGAGAAATGACAATTGCCAGTTCTGAGCCCAGGACTCAGGAGGCCCAGTGTGTGTCCATGCTGTTTTTTACCTGCACCACTGTCATGACAACACACCTGGACTAGCCTGCTGGCAGATGAGAGACACGTGGAGCATCACTGGGGTCGTCCCAGCCCAGCCACTCCCAGATCAGCCACTCGCCAGCCAAGTCCAGCCAAGAACAGCAGCACTGCCCAGCTATCTCCAAACTCGAAGGCAATAGTATCTGGCTATAGTCCTATGCCACTGGGTTTTGGAGTAATTTGTTAGATATTAGAGCTAACTGATACACTCATTTTTATAAATTAGGAAACTGAGGCACAGAGAAATTAGTCAACTTACCCAAGGTCACTCAGATAGTAAGTAGTGGAGACAGGAATTGAATCCAGGCAGCCTAGTTGAAAGCCAATGCACTCATCCACAATTGGACCTCCTACTTCAATGGGGAGCACAGTGAGATAGGGGATCGTGGCAACATCCAACTGTGCGTGTGTGTGCGCACGTTACTGAATATCTCCCTTTCCTCTTGAAGAGCCCTTGTGTTAGCCATTCAAAGCAATCAATTTCATAAGGAAATGGGAGTAGAAGACATACCTGATATCAGTAGCAATCATCTAAGTTCTCAAAAATAAGACACTCAGAGATTCAAAGAAAAAGGTGGCACTTTCAAATTAAGTGTTCTCTTTTCTCTAAGAAAATGTTACAGGCTACAAATTTTAAATAAAGGTGATGTACAAAATTGGGTGGCCAGGGCTTACAATATCAAACCGATCAGAATTTCTTTTGGAATGAATACAACGTTGTACGTAGGCACGTGACTCACACATGGATGGGATAAGAGCACATCGGGAGCACCCAAACAAAAAAGCCCTCTTCATGATGTATTCATTCTCAGAAAATCTATATCTCATATCAAAAATAATTTGTTTTTTACCTCTGCCGATGTGAAAAGGATTAATCTTGGCAAGCCAGACAGCCCCTTTTCTTTAATATCAGGACAGTACTTGTATCTGGCTAAATTCATGGCATACATATTGGACACTGAACCACCTGCAAAAACAAAAACAGAAATATGTATAGCGTGACGTCCTTGTTCCCCAAGTGCCGGCTATGGTAGGAGGCATGGATGGCTGCGGGTGCACCAGCTTAATGACAAATTACTGTCAAAATCAAGGGAGCACCCCACCCCCCCAATCCCATTACTCTTACACACTTCCTCATCTCCAGTTCCAGAAGTTTTGGTCTATCCTCTCATTCCAGAGCTTTTCTAAACTAAGAGTTTCCATCTCTGGACTTAGGGCGAGTACCCAAGTCTCCATAGTTAATAATATTCTTTCTGTCTGTCTCTAATCAATAAAATGATAATACATGCTCCTCCCTGGTTCCAAAGAAGGACTGTAGGAGAAATAAAATATGATTCAGGAAACTTCTCAAGTAAAATTAATTGATAAACTTGAAAAACGTATGATAGCCCTTCCTAACTTCCAGCAACAGATAAATTCATTTGTGTTGGATATAAATCCAAAATTGTAGACATCTCATTTGTTAGCATGTATGTCACTTCTGTAGCATTTATGCAAAATATCGTCACTCTGGAGAAAGGCACAAGCTCGATTCTCCCCAAGTGGCATGATTAATATCCAAGTTTTTGTAATGTGGAAGTCTGTGGGAAGTTCCTCAAATAAGGCATGAATAAAATTGTAGATGCTTTAATGGAGGCAATAACTAATTGTACTTACCTGGGTTAAATATTCCATCCCCTTCTTTCCAGCCAATAAATTCAATCATTTTCTTCAGAACCGCTTCTTCCACTAACAGAAACACTGGGGACACCTCATACGTATAACTAGATAGATATAAAAAACACTTCACTTCTATGACTAGAGTCAAACCATCCCTCTGGAGTCCCAAGAAATGCATACAGAGTTTTATTAAACCAAGTGGCTGCTGAAGTGTGGGTAGAGTCTTTGGAAATGAATCCATCAGAAACAGAGAATACACAGTCTATGACAGCGCTGGTCATGGTTAGATAAATGTCAGTAGCTGGTGGCTTTAAGGATACTAGCAACTTTGCAGTCTTAATTTAGAGCAAACCTTCAATTTCATTGGGAGGATCGAAGCAGTGCACCTGGATTCTTTGTATTAGCCATGAACAGCGGCCGTTTAGCTCTTTGGTTGCTGCTTTGGATGCTGGTTAAAGAAAAACCATTGTCATGGTAGCCAGGTTTATTAGGTTACTATCATGAAGTACCCTAGCAGTCAGCTCTAGAACTTGGGATTCCTCCACCACACTCCTGGGTTTGTACAAATGGCAAGAGCACTGTGGACATCTCTTATGATGTGATGATTTTACTACACAGTGCTACCTGGATCCCTGTCATGAAGGTTTGAGGCTCTGGGCTGGAATGCTGTCATTAGAGAGCATTGCTAAGTTAGCCCCTTTAGGAATGTCCTGTAGTGGTTCACACCTGATGACTGGTCCAGCTGGAGGTACAACTGGGCCTGGCCTTGGGGGCCCAGCTCCAGACCACACTGAAGGGCCAGGGTAGCTCCAGAGACGTCTGTGGGGTCAGCCGAGGTGGTCTTAGAGCCTACACAGTGGCTTGACTCCTATCTCTGCCCACTCCTGCTTCCTTCCCCTCCCTTCCCCTCCCTCAAACCCTGTTGACCCCAAGGGTTTCCCTTAATAAACATCCTACTCACTAAGCTCCATCTAGGGCAGCTGCCCAGGAATCCAGCCTGAAACAGTTACCATGTAATTTTATAACGTTTCTTTCTTTCTCCAGATAACTGGAGGGTGACTAATATGTATAATCTCCTTCTTGAACAATTAGGTGATTACCTTAAATTGAATCTGAATAAATATGTACTCTAAATATGTAAGCTAAGCAGACACATTTAAATTCATAGTCACGGAATTTAATGCAATTATGTTAACATCAGAAGGAAAAAAACTTTAGTAAAGAGGCAAAAAAAAAAAAGAGGAAAAGAGAACACCTACTGTGTTATCACCTCCCTACCTGCCAAGCACTCTAAAGTTACATCATTTTTCAAACAATTTAGCTTCTATTTTCAACCATGCTAGGAAACCACTTTACACATATCAAAAGTGTGGAAAAAAAGTATATATATGTATGTGTACCTACAAATAAAAGTGAAATAATCATTCACTTTTTAGTAAGAAGAAAATACTATTAAACTTGTCTTTGAAAACTAGCTCAACCGTAAACCTAGAAATTGGCCTGGAGGTGGAGGAGAGGACAATACAGAATGTGCTCGTGGCTTCGTGAGATTTTGAGCAGACTCCTCATCTTAGCAGCAATTTAATACTTCAAAAGCCTCTAAATATTTCAGTAAAAGAACCCAGATGAGGAGTTAGAAAGATCCCAGGACTTAAAAGGAGAGGTTCATGGGCTTCCCTGGTGGTGCAGTAGTTGAGAGTCCGCCTGCCGATGTAGGGGACACGGGTTCGTCCCCCGGTCCGGGAAGATCCCACATGCCGTGGAGCGGCTGGGCCCGTGAGCCATGGCCACTGAGCCTGCGCGTCCGGAACCTGTGCTCCGCAACGGGAGAGGCCACGACGGTAAGAGGCCCGCGTACCGCAAAAAAAAAAAGAGAGGTTCACAGAATTGTGTAATTTCACTATCTTTTCTACCACTTAACTCTTCTACCCATTGTAACCTGGTATCTGGTATTGTCTTGAATTATTCCACGAAAAATTCTGTAACTGAAGTCACCAATGACATCCATGTTGTTAATCCAAGGGACATTTTTAGTCTTTGTCTTAAACACTCTGCTCAACAATAGATGACTCTGGACACACTCTCCTCCATGGCTCCCAGGTCTTCCCAGTGGATTTTCTCCTTCTTCTCTCTCCACTGTAGGCTTATTCTCCTCCTCCCAACCATGAACTATCAGAGGCCCTCAAGGCCCAGGCCCGAGTCGTCTTCTCTCCTCACTCTATGCTGTCCTGCAGAAAGTGCTTCTCCATCTCCTGGTTTGTTTTTATTTAAAATATCTCCATCCTGCTCATTAAAATCACTTGTTGGGCTATGAAAATATATCAGTGCCTGGGACACATAGACAGAAATTCAGATTTAATTGGTCTGGGCTGGGACCCAGGTCTTACTATTAACCAAATTCCTAGGTTGATTCTAAACAGCAGAAGGAGTTGAGAATCCCTGACTTTAGGAATCTCATCCATGCCCGCTACTGAAATTACCATCATTTGCCAGTAACACCTAAATTTATAACTTCCATATAAATATCAGAATTTCAGGCCCATATATATCTCAACTCACCAAGAGTATACTCTTAAATATTTCAAAGTTACTGCAAATGCAAATGTTCACAGTTGAAAACTGAATTACTGCTCTTGCCTTTTCAACCATATACTTGAAAATTGGTCCCTCTTCCGGTGCTTCTTATCTCAGTGAGTGACATGACCAACAACCCAGCTATTAAAGCCAAAAACCCTTGAGGGCCTTTATAAGGCATCATCTTATAAACCTCCCTCTTGTTCCCATTTCCAAGATCCAGTATATTATCCAGTTCTTTTTGTTTTATCTTCCAAAGACATTTTTCCCCCTCTATTCCTACCACTTCTGTCTAAATCCAAGCAACTATCATCTCTTACCTGACCAAGGTAATGCCATCCTAATGGGTCTCCTCCAATCCATTCTCCATATTTCCAGTGATCTTTTTACTAAGCAAATGTCACCTAGTGATGTGGAAACCTTCAATGGCTTTTCATTGTACTTAGAATAACTCATAAATGTGGCCCACTGGGCCCTGCACGTCTGGCTCCAATCTTGTCCTCCATGACACCCCCCATAACTTTCTCAGCTACACCCACCCTGACTTTTCGGTTCATAGCACATGCCACGCTGTCTCTTGTCATAGAGTCTTTGAACATGCTGTTCCCTCTGGAACCCATCCCTCCTCTTTTCACCTAGTTAACTTTCATTCATTCTTCAGCACTTAGCCGTCACTTCCTCAGAGAAGACTTCCCTCAGTGCCCAATAAGGAAAACTTGTCCCATTTATATTTATAGCATCATGCACCTCTCCTTCATTTGAAAATAATACATTAATTTGTGTAGATCATTTTGATTAATTTGCATGCATCTCTTATATCACTACATTAGTTGCTTCATGGAGGCAAAGCAGAGGTTTGTTTTTACACAAAGTATCTCTCCAGCACCTTAGCACAGACATGGCTTTTCATGCAGGAATGAGTTCCTAATCAATTTTCTCATCTGTTAAGTGGAGATAATTCCTGCCTTACGCATCTCACAGTACCACTATCAGACCAAACTGTTCTTTGAATACTGCAAAGTGTCATAAGACTATTCCATTATTTATGATGACACTGCACAAATGAAACCATTAAATAGAATTTCATGAAATAAAATTTCACCTACTTAACAAAATCTCTAATCCATATTCCTTGTAAAATTCCATTTAAAGGTACTCACACACTTGGGTTTAATGCTTCTGTCATAAATCTGGCCACCAAGGAGTAATAATCGAGTCCAGCATATAACTGGTTGAAAAATCTTGGATGGTCTGTAAATTGAAACAGAATATTAATCTACACAGCAGTAAAAAAGAAAGAAAACTATCGACAGAATAACATAGTGAATCCTTCAGACAATGTAAGCAGCTGGATACAAGGAGTATACAATGCATGATTCCACTTATATGACGTTCAATATGGGGCAAAGCTGATCTGTGGAGACTGAGATTAGAATCCTGGGTACCTTTGGCAAGGAGATATTGATTAGGAAGGGGCTTGAGGGAGCCTCTGGAGTCCCAGGAATGGTGTATATCTTGCTCTGGGTGATGGTCACTTACATGCAGATATGTACAAATTCACTGAGCTGAGCATCTGAGATTTTCCACTTTCCTGAATGTAAATTATACCTCAATTTAAAAAAAAGCATTTAAAACATTGTCATGTACAAGGGAAACAAATGTTGAAGACCCATTTCATAGCCCTGTCTACTGAACAATATGCTTCTAAGCAGAACTTGAGCACTCTTTTGAGAGCTTTGCTTTACCTGTTTCTTTTTAAATACAACCCAGACCCAAACCAGAACCTTGAGAAATGGATTATTTGAGCAGTTTGTCCACGTATCAAAGCCTGCTGCTACCTTTACCTTCTAAAAATATCGATGTTAATTTCCCTAATTTAAACACATTTCACTCACCAACAGGGTTCACTTCAGGCTCCTGGCAGTGAGTGGCCTTTTAATTTTTCAGATTGGACCATTTTTTCTAGTGCAACTGGCATCGTGTTGATGGAGTACGATGTGACTCATCACGCAGCTTACATAAACTTTCTGATTCAATGCACTTCAAAGGCAGTTGCCTTTAAGGCTCGAAAAACTTCATTTCCAACTTTCTATTTTTTTCCTTCCTATAAAAGGTCTCATAAAGGTTCTTGGCTTTACACAGTGTGAATATTCACACCAAACCCCCGGCTAACGGCTGGCTTGACATTCTCCATCATAGGAAGCCCAGTGTGACAAAGAATAAAGAGGCAGGAGGCCTATTTCTAAATTTGGGTATTTGGGAATCATTTTAGTTAGTGACCTCTCATTGCAACTTACCACATTTGCTTTTGGGGTTTTTTTCTCTTGAAACCAGTTCAATGAAAAACAAAAGTCTCAGAAGAAAATGTCTTTTCGTATAAAACGTGGCAAACTTCCTCTAATCTGGCAAAGGAAACCAGACATCGCTACAAGTAATTTTAATAAGGTTTTTTTTTTAGTTCCGCGTTAATTTATGATTGATTTCCATGGTAACTTTATGGAAAGTATCCAGTAAACTGGAAAATCTACTGCGTTAAATGTCGTTCTACACTTCCGACATGTACTGTAATAACGAGATATGTATCTCTGCTTTTGAAATGCTAACTGGCTTTTTGATACATACACTAGACTTTCCCAAGGGGATATAAACCAATTATTTTTAGCCAGAATTTTATTATGTTCTTTCCACTAAATTTAGTTCAGAGTCAGAACTCACAAGGCATAACGCCTGTATGGTCTTAAGGACTAGATTACCTTTATATCACACTGAGAAATGCATATTTTGGAAAGTTATTCTTCTACTCCTGACACTTATTCACTGGGTATACAGGATATTAACAGTCAATTGGAATAGGACTTAAGCACAAGACAAATATCATGTTACTGCATTTACAAAAGATCACAGTGGTTAAGCATTATTGTGAAACTATCAGAGCAAAAACTCCCCATGCATTCATTTTCTTATACCTTCCGAAAGGTTTTTATCTTTTGATCCTGCTAGATTTGATCAAATAATTTGGTACTTGCCAACTGCCAAGAGTACTTTACAAATAAATCTATCCCTGTTTATAGTAAAGACACCCTCTTGAACATTTTGGGGGGCCATATTCTGGGTGATCAAGATTTAAAATCCCTTAACAACTTCTAAAATCAAAATACTGTTTATCAGTTTGGACCAACAAAAGAAATGATAAGTAGCAGTCACGATACTGCTACTTATCAGGAGGATGAGGATTGCTGAAGAGGATATAATATTTACATATGACCACTAACCAACAGTTTTTCTATCAACCTATCTTTGGCCTTGACAAATCTATTTTACGGATTAGATGGACCATTGTCAAAACATCAGAACCACTATTTTTGATCCAGCTTTCTCATCCCATAAACAGTGCCCTAGTTGCCTTTACTGTGAGGTAAATACAGGCTTAAGAAAATGGAAGAACGTGTTAGAGGCACGGATCAAGGGAGTCAGTGAAGTTCTTACTGGTCTTGACGCTGTAGCGTATGACGTCCTGGCAGAGTTCCAACAGCCGGTGGTGTGGCTCTCCTGTGTCCCTCAGCTCCAAGTCGAGGAGCTGTTTCAGCTGTTCAGGGGGCCGCCACTCACAGACCTAGAGATTCGGCAATGGCACGGTTAACTGGGCACCCGCTACAGCCAGGTGTGGAGAGGATGTCAGAAGCGTGGCCCCTACCCTTGTGAAGCTTCCAGACAAGTGGGAGAGAGAGAGATTTAACCTGCAACCATAGTTCCCTGTGACCAGAGCTATGATGGTAAAGCAGATGTTGTTGGAACAAAGGAGGGACCCCATCTTACATTTGGGAAGATGTTCTGGAGGAACTGACATCTAAGTTGTGACATAAAATAAGAGTGGGGTGAACCAAGCAAAGATTAAGGGATGGGGTCATGCAAGGGGCCCTCTAGGTGGGAGGAACAGCACAGGCAAAGCTGAGATATAAGGGCACCCACAGCCCTTCTAAAGAGTGAAGTCCGTTGGTGTGGCTTGAACACAGAGCCTGGGGGAGGGAGGGAGAAGTGAAGCTTGGCTCCTGGCATAACTCCTAACTTGTCTCTCTGCTTGTCCCCTGGCCCCATACAATCTACTCTCAACCAGGCAGCCAGAATCCAGAATGCTCCTCTTGTATATGAGCCACGGTCACCCCTCTGCTCAAACGCCTCTGATGGCTCCTCATTCTTTCAAAGTAAAAGCCTACGTCCTTATAATGACCTAAAACGATCCTGTACAACCTCCTTTCCTGGTGGCACTGCTTTCCTCCCAGCTGACTCTGCCCCCACAACCTGGCCTCCTTTCTGTTTCTTAAACGACCAGGCACATTCCCACCTTTGGGTCTTTGCCCTCAGCCTGGAATGACCCCCCCCTCCAAATATCCTCATCACTAACTTCCTCACTTCATCCAAAAGCCTTCTCAAATGTCACTTTCTCAATGACAGCAATCCTGAGTCCTTATTTAAAATTCCAGGCTGCACATTACTCCATCTCTAGCAATTCCCCCCAACTGTTTCTTCTTTTCCTTCTTCCATAGCACCTGTCACCTTCCAGTGTGCTGCGTAATTCATTTATGATATCCTACACAATCTCCATGAGAGCAGACATATCAGTCACTTTGCTCACTGATCCCAAGTAACTAACATGGCCTGCCATAACAAGAGGTTATCAACAAAGATGTGTTGAATGAATGAATGAATGAATGAAGAGATAAACAAGGCTCAGATTGTGACAGGCTTTGTGTGGCACATTACAGAGTTTGAACATGGCTCTAGAAAAACTCTTATGTTTTGGACAGGGAGATTATATGATCATATTTGTGTTTTAGACAATAGCTTTGGTTGCTATATGGAGATCCCAAATAAAATTGGAAATAAGAGGTTACTCTAATAAACCAGGCAAGAGAAGGCAGTAGTCTGGATGAGGCTAGCTGCTTTGGGAATGAAGCATATCTGGAGATTTTGAAAATGCACCATCAATAGAACTGAGAAAGCTGTAGCACATCAAGGATGAGGGAGAGCAATGAGCCAAAGGCCATCCTGAGGTTTCCAGCTTGCACACGGGTTGATGGTGGATGGGGTGGGGTGGGGATGATGATTTTGGGGCACATTTAGTCCAAGGCACCTTCAGGACACCCAAAAGGGGTGTAGCAGTTGGACTGAAGCTCTTGTAAAAGATCAGGAACAGAGTTCCAGGCATCCATTATAATATGACACAGGTGACACAGCTCAGAGGGAACCTACAGGAAGAGGGGAAGGTGCAGGGTCTCACCTGGGTGGCGCCAACGCATGAGAAATGGGCAAAGGGAGAGGAGCTCAGTTGTGAGTTGGAGGACAAGCCAGGGAGGCAGGGAGAATCCCAGGAGAGTTTTGTGCTACTAAACAAAGGAAGAAGGATGCTTGAAGGAGGAGACGGTCATCACTGTCAAATCCTGCTGAGAAGCCAACTTAGACAAAGCCTGAGAAGTGCTCCTGGGATTTATCAACAAGGAGGTGTCCTTGGCAAGAGCATTTGACTAAGGGAGGTGGGAGTGGAGGCCAGATTGTGTGAAGTGAGGATGTAGGAGGTGAGGAAGTAGAGGGAGGGGGGCAGTGTTGACAATCTTTAAAAAGTTTCGCTGTGGAGGGGAGGAGAGAGACAGGGGGCCCTCCAGGGAATAAAGACCAGCATGTGGGAGGCTGGGGAAAGCAGGAGGAAATACCAAGTCATGCGAGAGGTATGAAATCAAACTCTCAGCTTAGAACCAAAATGGGCAGAAGTAAATCAAATGGGCTGAGCCCATCAAAAGGAAGGACTATGGGTTCATGTAACGTGGATGAATCTCCAGCACATTTTGCTGAGAGAAAATAGCAAGACTCCAAAGGCTACTTGTGATATGATTCCATCTACCTTACCCTCAGAAAAGGCAAAAACCACAAGGACAAAAACAAAAAACAAAATCCCACAGATCAGTGATTACCAGGGGCTAGAGGTGAGGAGAGAGGTTGACTATGGAGGGGCACGGGGAAATAAGGGGGGTGATGGATCTTAATCTGTATCTTAATTCTGTTCATGGTTACAAGACTTGTCAAAACTCATAGAACTGCACACCAAAAAGAATACATTTGACTGAATGTAAATTACAGCTCAATTAAAAAACAAACAACAAAAAAAGTGGCTGATAAAAAGTGTCTATCAAAGAGGGTACTAGTAATAATCATCTATGTGTGGTGACCCATCCTATCCTCAGGTCACCTTTGAAAGGGGACTTGTTGAATTTCTGACCAAGTAGGCTAAGTCAGCAGCATAAAATCCTCACCTCCCTCTCCCAACTTCAACATAACTTTCAAGCCAGCTTCATATGGATGCATGTCTACTATATTGCAATGGGCTTGGGGTTGCTTAATGGACAACTTAGGGTCTTAAGCCTACCCTTCTCATCCTACCTCCCGTTAGGGCCCTGTATGAGCCCTTCTTTCTAGGTGAAGGGTCCTCTTAGTGTATTAAATACCTTATCCTATTACAACTCTCTCTCTATCATTTACCTCCCGCTTTCTTCAACACACCTGTGCTGACTTCTCTCTGTCCATCAAAACCTTACTTCACCTTCAGACTCTGCATCAAAGTTCAAGGTGCCCACTCCTCAGTGAAATCTCCAAACTCTGCCCAAATCATGCAGCGTTTATCACATTCTTATTGGGATCCCCTGTTCTCTATCCCAACAAAAACTTGTTCTCCCAATGAGATTAAAATTCTGTTCAAAGCTGAACCTTTTTCTTACTTTTCTTAATATCCCCCAGGCCCAAATGTAATGCTTTACCCTTAGCTAACACTCAGTTAATATTTAATGACTGAATAAAGGCTGATATAAAAAAAGTTCCAGGGGAGTAGTTTACTCCAAAGTAAAGCAGGTCCAAAATATTCCCCAAGTACAAAGAAGACAGGAAAATATGCAATTATAAGTACATATCAGGAAACACTTCCAGTGACTTTGCCTTGAATTTAACCATTCCAAGATCATGGGTCATTTCTATCTATTTTCCTGTTAGTTTTCCCAAACGCATGTTACCAAAAATTCAGCATACCACTTCACATTCAAAATCATTTTTTTAAAATGACATTTATTTCTCCTGATAAAATTGAAATGAAAATCTCTCCCTCCATTTCCTGATAATCTGATTCCAGTATGAAAGGTGATCAATGTGATAGAGGTTAATTTTGAGATTTTAAGAGACGTATGGAGGAATCATTAAAAGCACAAGCTCTGGGCTTCCCTGGTGGCGCAGTGGTTGAGAGTCTGCCTGCTGATGCAGGGGACACGGGCTCTTGCCCCGGTCCGGGAAGACCCCACATGCCACGGAGCGGCTGGGCCCGTGAGCCATGGCTGCTGAGCCTGCGCGTCCGGAGCCTGTGCTCCGCAACGGGAGAGGCCACAGCAGTGAGAGGCCCGAGTACCGCAAAAAAAAAAAAAAAAAAAAAAAAAGCACAAACTCTGAAGCCAGCCTGCCTGGAGTTTAGTATCAGCTCTGAGACTTGCTAGCATGTACTTTGGGGCAACGTACTTGACCTCTTGTGCCACATTTTTTCCCTTGTCTCTAAAATGGAGTTAATAAATAGCACCTGCATCTTAGGGGTCTTTAATGATTAAATACACAAACACATGGATTAAATACACAAATACTATGGAATCGTTCTTAGAATATCACCTGGCACGTAGTAAGTACTGTTAAGAATAGATGTTATTAGTGGTAATTCCAGTATCAATTTGCATCTGAATTTGGGTCTGAATTTGAAACCTAGAACCAGTCATTGGTACCAGTCAGAAGTCAGACTTAACAACCCAAGATTTCTAGTCTGAGCTCAGACAAGGTCCTGGTAAAGACCCTCAGATAAATTTTTAAACTTTTCACACTTTTTCTACCTTCTGCTTGGTTTTCCCTAGTAACATAAAGAATATGCACAAGAAAATGGAAAGCAGAGTGTGCTTTGGAGAGTGTAGAAATCAGATCATTGGGTGGTTTATAATCTATATTGTTATCCGGGGCAGAAAGCTTCATCCTGTGCTTCACAGCCTTACCTGGTTAAACTCTGGGTCTCAGCCAATTTCCTGACACATGCTGGGTGGCAGAGTAAAAGTCAACCCTCCCAGGAAAACAGAGACTGGGTGGGGTTCTGGAGGCGGGGATGGGGTGGGGAGTAGATACAAACTTTGGTATCTGGGCATCCACTTGAAACAAAGGTATAGAGGAAATGAAAGCATGATTCCCATTTCCCTTACGTCTAGCCATCCAGGTTTGGTTAAAACCTATCTTTCGCATTCTTAGGGTTCCTTATAGGTTTTTATATTTACCTTCTCATTGATGTCTGTAGCCTTCAAAACCACCTCTTCCATTATTAGTCTACAGGCCTCTTTGACAAATTTTTCTCCTGCTTTTGCATCTGTTGTGGGGCCATTCAGTATGACTCCATCCACGAAAACAGTGTTCTTCCTGCCGGGAACCATCTCTTGTGGATCGATATCTCCTGGAAGCACACAATCAAACCGTGTTTGAGAGATAATCTAATTCGAGTACAGAACAAAACACAGGGGAAATGGCTCACCGTCCCACCTTCAAAGGGCATACCTTCTTTTAATACATTTGAGGCATTGAAGCTGACAGCTTCTTATGGTGCCCAATGGCATGACAGAGTTAAAGAAAGAAAGTTCCATTTTCCATTCCTGCAGCATCTTGTTTAGCATCAGGGAGCATGGAGGAGCTCAAGCAACATAAATTCAACCCATTTTACTCACTCATACAAACATCTTTCAGACACATGTACAAAAAGATCTTTGTAAACACAAGCCCATGTCTAGTTCGTGGGCACACACTCTCTTGTAATTTAAGGATGACCATACATTTCCTTTTCATAAGTCATTCCTAAAGAAGAAGAAGTAATGTCAACATGCCTTTTCTCTTAACTTTACGTTTTAAGCCTGTGATTAAATGCCCTTCTGCCTTGTCTATGAAACCCCTTGTTAAACCCACTCGGCCATTTCCTACTGAGAGAAGGAGAAAAGAATGTGAGCAGTGTCGCAATTCCTGTAAACCCATATTTATAACACCTTTAAACTTTTCAAACTTGCAATTTAGGCAGAAGGATGGAGCAGGACATTTTCAGGACTGGACAGTTGCCAGTCAGTGACTAAAGGTTAAAAGTCAACATGGAAATCTATATCTGAGAATAAAGGTTACTGCCTACCCAAAATAGCTCTCCTCCAAAATAATTCTGGCAACTTAATCCAGATATTCAACCAATATCTGCCTCAAGCTCTGACTCGATTGTGTTCTCTTTTTCTGATCACTATCTCTTTCTTCCTTATAATGTATATGTTCACTGAGTTGTGGAAATTTACAGAAACAATTTTTAAAAGTATTTTTCAGCACCTCAGCTAGCACAGCACCTCACTTATTCTTTGTAAATACACCTTAAATATGCTGGCGGTCTGTATTTCAAACATTTTTATACTTATTGAGGGTTCTAACTGTATTAACAGTTATTATAACCTGGAGCCCATCTTCTCCTCGCAGTTAAATGTTTGGTACAATTCCGTGGTTTCCTAAACCCTTTAATTCTATGACTGGCAAACTCAAATGGTGTCCACGAAGACAGATAAAAATGTCACCAGAAGATTCCGCAATTTGAGAAAGATAGAATCTGTAGCAAAGGATCGATCTTTTATCCTCACACCCAAGGGTAAACCACCCAGAGCTCCCACGATGAATTTCAGTTCCATCCTTCACTTTCACTTATCTTTCACTTGAAAAGATGTATTTGACTTGGTTTAGGACAAATGGTGAAGCCCTGGAGTTGAGCTTTTGGATGGAAATGCTCTACACCTAAAGGCACTTTCCTCCCCACAAATTTTAGGTCATAAAAATAAATTGGAAAAGAGGGCAATTATTCAGGGAACCCTGGTTATGTAACTGGGCAGTGCTATTATTAAGCACATGGAAAAAGTTCAATTTTTTTCTAACCTCATTAATAGGATTTCAGGTTTTTATTGCCCAGGGAATAGCAACCACTCTGTAGGCCTCTCAGAGTTTCTCTCTCTCTCTCTCTCTCTCTAACACACACACACACACACACAAATGTCAAACACCCACTTGAAACCAGAATAGCAGAGAAATTGAAATTAAAATTGTCTGTTTCTCCACAGCCATCAATTACAGAAATCGCCCATAATTCAATTATATAGGAGAAAATACTACTTTAAAAAAACTAAATAGAATTGGGTATAGAGTATGCATCTTTTCTTGATAGCTATGTTTTATTTCTATTACCAGATGTGATCATGTCACTCTTTACCCACTACATTTGCCCAACTGGAAAAGACCCTCCAGAGATTGAACAGTCAAGCTGTGATCTTCTGGGGATGCACACCCAGGACCTCCCATCTAACTGCTAGAGTTGATAGCGGTAAATAATGAAATCGTTCAATGGGAGGAGTGTTCCATGAAGAATATACCCAGAATCTGTCTGCTCTTCATTCCCCGCTCCCTTATCACCATCAAACACTTGGGTTAGCCTTTCAACTAACCCCCGGCTGCCACCCTGCCCTATGTACCGTGTAGACAATTCTCAACATAGTAGCTCCTATGTGTCTTTGAAAAGATGGCACATCACATGATGACTCCTCTATTCAAACCATTCAATGACCCCTTATCTCATCAAATTAAAAGTCAAAGTCCTAATAATGACCTCTAAGGCTTTAAATGAACTCCTCCCCCATTATCTCTTGGAACTCAAACCTCATCTCTTATTCCTGCCCTCAAAGCTCACCATGTTTCACCCACCTTTTCCTCTTCACTCTTCCTCGACTCTTTTCTTAAACACCAGCTTCTCAGCGAGGTGTCCCCGACAACCCCATTTCACACTGCACCACTCCCCTCCCCCACCTTCTTTCTCTGCTTTGACTCAAGAGCAGTGACATACAATTCTTATTAATTTACTTGTTTAAATATTGTCTCTGCAACAGAGGTTTTGCTCTATGGGAACATGAGCTTGTGTCTGTTCCACAGCACCCAGAATGTGCCTGGCAGTTTGTAGGAGTTCCATAAACATTTGTTGGCTATTAAATTTAAAAAGCCTGGGACCCTGGTTCCCTCCACCATTCAGTGATCATGTCCCTTCCTCTAAGGTGCCATCGCAGGTTGCCAGCCCTAACCGAGGAGGAAACACCTTTGGTAGGAATAGGGCAGACATGGAACTCCATTCATGGTCTAGAGAAGGGGCAGCAGGGGCTGCAAGAAGGACCTGGAGAACAGGGTCAACAAGGCAAAACTGAGTTTGCAGTCTGGGTTAGCAAAAGAAACAGTTGGTGAGAGGCTCTCACTTTCCTCCCTGAGCCGTTCTTTTCACCAAGGCCACTCCTACTCTCTCTTTTCCCTCCTTCCCTTTTTTATAGTCATATGACTTCTGAAAGTCAGTCCATAACAAATCTCATTCCAGGAACCACAATTCCAAGCGTGGAAGCCAGTCAATCCTGAAACACTCCAACTTCTGAATTTCCACCAATTCCTCAACTCCATACTTTCCAAACCCCTATCTATATAAGCTCAACTTCTGTTTTGTTTAAAGAGATGCCCAGCTCTGCCTTGCTGAACAAACAATAAATTCAGCTTCAAATATTGTTTCAGAGATTCAGTCATGGCCTCTTTCATTGACATATGAGTAAATGAATTAATACAGACGGAGACCTAAAACAATGCCTGGTGTGTAGTGGGCACTCAATAAATGTTAGAAATATTAGCTAACTCAGTAAGTGTAAGTTAATAGTAGTAGGCAGTCAAGACTATTTATTTATTTCTTTTATTTTTTTTCGCTGTATGCGGGCCTCTCACTGACGCGGCCCCACCCCACCTCCGCCCCCGCCGCGGAGCACAGGCTCCATTCGCGCAGGCCCAGCGGCCATGGCTCGCGGGCCTAGCTGCTCCGCAGCACGTGGGATCCTCCCGGACCGGGGCACGAACCCGCGCCCCCCGCATCGGCAGGCGGAATCCCAACCACTGCACCACCAGGGAAGCCCAAGACTATTTATTAAATACATAAACAAACAGGAGTAAATTACATGTGACAGTAAGCAATGACAGTAGAAAGGGAGATCTCAGAGTAATCAGATGCCCAGGGTAATGAACTCTAAAGTGGCTGGTGAGTTATCCCCTGGAAGAATGGGAAGACGAAGGCTCAGTGGGAAGGGACTGTCCTTATGAAGAGAGTTGAACTTCTGGCAACAGCCAAGCAGTTCAGCCCACATGGGGTGGGCAGCTGTCCAGACTTCCCACCTTGTCACTTTCCACCTTGCACCGTGGTTATCTGTGTAGAGGTTTTATTTCTTGCACCAGATTGTAAATGCCTACAGAAGGGATCCATGTCTCAATTTTCTGGACATTCCAGAAAACCGTTCAGCCGTTGGCATTCATAGGCACTCAGCAACTCTCTGAGGACTGGCTGAATGTATTGTTATCCTGGAGGTCATCTTATCTAACCCTTTCATACAGTCCCCCAAATCCCCTCCCCAACCCAGTGGCTGATACAACAGGAGAGCTGAGTTCTAGTCTCTCAGGTTCTTTGATCCTGGAATAATACATCCTCTCTGTGCTTCAGTTTCCTCATCTATAAAATAGGAGATAACCTGAGGAAAGTGCTGGGCTGGCTGCACTCTCACTTACACTAACAGTACTGAAATATACTAACATTGCAGGTGGGTTTAGGGACCACTGTTCTGGTTGACCTCTAAGATGCTTCCAGAATCTTAACATCTTCGTTTGCCTGGCTTCCCTCTTATCCTTTAATAATTATGTTTTTCATTTCAACAAACGTGTTATTCACCTACCATGTGCCACACAGCAGGTGGGGGCTAAAGACAGGAATTGGATCATCTCCTTGAGGATCTCAAAGTCTCTTTGGGGAGTTAGGTGCTGAAAATTTACAAGAATAAAAGACATGTGGGGTAGGCTCTGTTCTAAAAATTGTATAGATTTAGCAAATTTAGTTGTCACAAAATTTCCAGTTAGTTACTCAGTTTTATAGTTGAGGAAGCTGAGACACAGAGGGTTTAATTGGCTTGCCCAGGGTCACAGAGCTGGTAAGTAGTGAAACTGCGGTAAATAATATAATATATTGAAGTTCTACAAAGGAGCAATGAGATAGTGCTCTATGGGCATCTACAGTTTGCCAGGCAGTGTTAGGGAGTTAGTAATGACAGCAAGATGAATTAGACTCGGTGCCTGTCCTCGGTAATTGAGAGCCTCAGAGTTTGAATAATGCAATAGAAGATAAAGGGTGTCAAGTGCCATGAGAAGGATACCAATAAAATGTTTTGAATGTAAGCAATGTAGACATTTAGGGTTAAGGCTTAGGGTTATAGGAGAAGTTGAGGTATCAGAGAAGGCTTCTGAATTGGAAGACCTGTCTTCTCTTTAAATATCTGCAGTAAGAAATAATAATAATAATTTTAAAACCTCATTACAAAGTTAGAATTTTAAAACCTCATCTTAAAGTAGCAAGTCCATGACAAACAGCTGTGAGTGGTCACAAAGCTTCTCCTACAGTGACTCAATATGCATTTGTGTCATTTCTTCAGGCTTTTACACTAGATGGGTAGACAAAGCAAGTCTAATTTCTCTTCCATGGGACTCTAATCTAAACACATGAAGACCTTTATCAACTCTCATCTAAATCTCTTATTTTGCCAGTTAAAACTGTTCCAGTTTCTTCGATGGATCTGATAGACCATGGTTGCTAGTCTGGGTCAGTTTATTTCTATCTTACAAAATGAGGCATACCCCAGGTGTGGTCTCACCAACTCAAAATACAGTGAATTGGTATTTCCCCTTCTCTGGTCTTCATGATTCCATTAGTAAGGCTTCTATTAGCATCCTAGTTGATTCCAAAGCTTAAGCTTTGAAACCAGGCAGATCCTGGCCCCAATTCTAACCATGTTGCTGTGATCTTACCCATATCACTTAACTTCCATGTGATCCAGATTTCTTATCTGGCCAACAGAGAAAATAGCCATGCCTATTGCACTGAGTCATTGGGAGGGTTGAATGTGGCCGTACGTGCAAGCTGCAGAGCCAACTGCCACGAGTAGAGTACAGGACACAGAGTATGGGGACCTTTACTGTGGCTAAGTCTACACGAACTCTTCCAGCACCCACATTACACTGCTGGCCCAGGTAAAGTTTAGAATCAATAGCCTTAGGTCTTTGTCAGAAGGTCTGCCAATAAGAGCCAAGCTTCCCATATGAGATTCTTTAATTGTTAAGAGCAAAACAGCACTAGGAAAATAACTCTTGCTTCCAAAGGATGGAAAGAGGAACAATGGATCAAAAGTGAATCCAGGCATCTGGTGGGGAGGCCAAGGAACTCTTCAGAAAACTTGTGCCAAAGACATTGGGGCCCCAGGGAGAGCTGAGGGTCAGGATCTGGAGAGCCCAGTAGGCCAGTCCAAGATAGGAATGAGAAGCAAAACCTGGGAAAAGAGGATAGTATTAGTTAATAAATTAATAAGGGCCTACCGTGTACCAAGCACCAGCCTGGTGCCTGGGAATACAGAAATTAAAAAACACAGAATCTCTGCTCTCAAGTTGCTAAAAGTCTTGAAAGACAATATCCAGGGGGCCAGGGAGAAGAAAAATAGAGCTGAACAAAAGTTGAAGAGACATTCTTCTGTTCTGGAGTTTTCCAATTCAGGTGTCTCTTCTAAGCTCAAAAAAGTGCACACCTAATTTAGTCAATGTACCTGGTCCTGTAAGACTTATACATTGTTTGCATCCCTTTTGAATTTCACAACCATTTTAAGTCATTTTTGTTGTCTTAGAAACAACATGCCAATGCCAGGGTAACTACGAGCAGTCTACAAGGAAGAAGGTTATAGGAAATAAACAAATATTAAGAAATAACAATAATACAAAGCAGTGGCCACAGAAGCTCTGAAGGTGTGGGTAGTAGCAACAAGTACAGGGACTGAGTGTCTGAATCTAGCTCTGTGATTGGTAGAATCATAGACCTGACTTAGAGACCAAACCATGTCCACAGTACAGCCCCCAAATAGGAAGTCACAGGAGAAAATGGCAAAACTATGCTCATAACTTTAGTCAGCTAGAGATGGGCACCCAAAGGCAAAAAAAGAAAAGAAAAGAAAATTTAAATCACTCAGTCTCATTTTGGGGGTTAAACTCTCTTTAGTTGAAATATACAGTGAGTTAATACTTCTTTCATTTATACTTCCCAAAATATATATATATATTTTTTGTGGTACGCGGGCCTCTCACTGCTGTGGCCTCTCCCGTTGTGGAGCACAGGCTCCGGACGTGCAGGCTCAGCGGCCATGGCTCACGGGCCCAGCCGCTCCGCGGCAGGTGGGATCTTCCCGGACCGGGGCACAAACCCGTGTCCCCTGCATCAGCAGGTGGACTCTCAACCACTGCGCCACCAGGGAAGCCCTATACTTCCCAACATATTTACTGAATACCTGCCATGCATAAGACACTGGGGTAGGCACTGTGGGAGACTCAAAGATGGATCAGACACACAGACAGTGACTTCAAAGTCCAATAAGGAAAATTAGACACGTTTATGAAATACCTAGAATCCCATCCAGAAGGTATAAAGCATGATACTTGAGGTCAGACAAAGCACACACTGAACTTCCAGAGGAGGGCTTCTGACTGTGAGAAGCAGAAAGTTCTCTTAGATGATATTTAAGATGGTCCTTCATTCAACCATTCAGCAAATACTTACTTAGTGCCTCTTAAGTTCAGAACACTGTGTGAGGCATTGGAAGCCGAGCCATGAACAAGAAGACACAAATTTACCTTTACTTGGGATGGATGGGAGACATAGTTAATAAAAAGGCAAACAGATAAATAATTAAAATAACTGCAGACTCCAATAAATGCTCTGAAGGAAATTACCTGAATGACTTGATAGGATGAAAATAAGGAGGTATTTCAGATCTGATCAGGGGAAAGTATTTCTGAAGAAGAAACATTTGGATTGAGATGCAAATGAGGAGAAGGTTCCAGATGTAAAAAGACATGAAAAGAGAATAGTCCAGAAAGAAGGAACAAAAAATGCAAATAATCTATAAATTGTCCTTTTAAAGGAATAGAAAGACATCAGTGTAGCCCAGTATGAGGACGAGGGGAAAGAGGAATAGAGTGAGCTTTGGAAAGACAGACGGGGAGCAGGTTAGGTAAGGTGTTTTATTCTAAAAGCAACAGGTAGCCACTTAAAGATTTTAAACAAAGGAGTAACATGATCTGGTTTACATTTCTAACAGATTTCTCTGGTACCTTGTAGAGGATGGACTGTCTGAGTGCAGATGTGGAAACAGAGAGATTGCTTAGGAGGCTACTACAGAAGTCCGGGCAACAGAGAATGGTGGCTTTGATCCAGAAGACGTAGGAAAAGCATTGCAATCTGGGAAATTTTGGTGGTAAAGCCAAGAGGACTTGCTGATGAAGTGGGTGTAGGGGGTCAAGAAAACAAAAGACTCTTAGATGACAGGGCCTTATGCTGATACACGGACCACTGGAAAAGGGCAGTCGGGTCAATGTGTGGTAAGGTGGGGATGGAGAATCAAGATTTTTGACTGATTTGTAGAAATTGGTTATGATGGGGTAGAAACAAAGATTATGGCAAGGACATTCATAACCAAAAAGGAAACTGAACTAGGCAAAAAAATGTGTGTGTGTGTGTGTGTGTGTGTGTGTGTCCAGGAAACCTTAAGTACTTCTGTTTGTCCAAGGGGCAGGGTCTGTAAATGGCAGAAGTGACTGACTGCTGAGAGGTGACATGGGCACCAATCTTGCAGGAACCTCACTGGAGACTGAGGAATGTGTATGTTACTTGGTAGGCAATAGGGAGCCATTGAGAACTTCTGATGGGATAAGAGGAGTGCTTTAGAAAGATGAAGTGGGTACCAGTGTCGAGTTTAGGTGGGAAATCAAGAGTTCAAGTTGGGGAGACATGACGGCAATAATCCAGGCCAGGGAGAGGGAGGACATGGACTAGATAATAGACAGGATGGGGGGTTATATTTATTTTGACTTCTCGCCTACAATATTATTACTGCAAACTTGAAGTCAGGAATCCCGTGTCTTTCTAATGAGCCCTACAACTGTACATGGATAGTATAGTTTTCTATCCTCCAGTAAGTCTATGTTCTAAAATGATCTTTGGATGAAAGGTGACAGAATAAGATAGGAAAAGATAATTTTGTGTATCCATACATTAGCTCCTCTCTTGCAAAGCACTGGATGAACACAGAACATTTCAGAACATGTTCCCATTACCCTGGGTTTTATTTTATGAGACCCTGTTGTGTTAGCATCTGGGATGTCAGTCAAAGGACTCCGATTCTGTGGAAACACCAAGGCATGCCCTTTAACAAAAGAGCTGGGTCCATCAACACCATCCATTCTCTGAGAGGACAAGCTTCTTAGAAGGGAGTCTCTAAGGAGCTCCTTAACATAGCTGTCAGTGCCCTGCCAATGGCCAATAAGTGCATGGTCACCATATACCCTATTTATTTATTTTTAATTTCAAAAATGTTTTCCTTTCACTGGGCACCAGGCCAGAAATTGGGTAACCTTCTGATGTTTTCAGGAGAATAGGATTCCCCAAGACACCTACTCCTATGGCTTGAGTAAACATTACTTGACAGGATCTACATGCTGGTATTGTAAGTCTTAGCTTGTCATATTGATGGCCAGCCCGTGAAACCACCCCCAGCCATCATCCCCCCTCTACACTTTATGAACTGATGGGTACTACTTCAGCTTACAGGGATGTGAATGCAGCCAGGCTCTATGAGAAAACTGGACTGGCATACACATATACTAAATTGCAGCCCAGGCTGGAGAACGTGGCTATGGATGGTGTCCTTTCATCTCGCTTATCAGTACCGTGCTCCCCAGAAGCTGCTCTCACCATGTCTGCCCCCTCCTTCACTGGCCACTGCCCCCCAGCATCACCATTTCTGCTGGCACTTCCCCCTCTGCCACCTTGGCTCTGTACCCTCTCTGACTCTTCATCTAGTTTCTTGCCTACATATAGTTGTGAAACATTACATTTGACTTGTTGCTTTATCAGTGACTCCTGTGTTTTCTGAGATTTGAGGATGAGTAGGGAGAACGTCCATTTTGAGTTTGCTTGTTTGCTTGGGGAAGTTTTGGCCTAATCGGCATCCCAACTGGAACCACTCTTCCCCCCCGGACACAGTCTGGGCAGCACCGTCAGTTAAGGTTTTCCCCTTTCATGCTACCTCCAAGTCTCAAGTATTCCAGATCTCCAGATTTGCCTTGGCTCCTGTCTTTTCCAAGGCCTCATTATTTAGCTCTCTCTCCAATTCTGAGTTCTCCCAAATCCTTCCAGTCAACTCCCCCTTCTAGTGAGCAAGAGTCTTTCTGTGTTCTGTGAAAACAGAGAACCATAACTAATATTCTGAAAAACTTGACTTCTGTAGAAATTCCCAACTAAGGAAAGTTAAAGACAACTACACACAGCTTAACAAGTATATTCTCTGTACCTTCAGAGTTTCCCACCTATTTTAATTGTTCTGCAAAACTTAGAGGTCATCCAGTTCCTGTCAAAAAATAAATATTGCATTTTTTCTCTTTTTAAAAATATTCCACTTATGTACAAGTCAGGATGTTTGTGGCCAGTGGGTAGAGCACTGTCTTAGCAAAAAAGAGTCTAGACAGCCCTGCCAAAAAGAAATACAATTCCAGCCACCTGTGAATTTACCTTTACTAGCAGCTTTTCTAGTAGTAGTGTGGCAGAAAGGGAACAAAAATATAATTGCATTTAGAAAATAACAATAGCTAACATTTATTAGATACTTGCAATGGATCAGGTACTGAGCTAGGTACCTTATATGCGTTACTTCATTTAATTCTCATAATAATTATCTTCATTAATTCAATTTTACAGGTAGGAAAACTGAGGCCAGAGAGATGAAGAGAATTATAATTCAAAGCCAGGCAGCCTGAGTTCGGATACCATGTTCATAATGACTATATTCTAGCTTTTTCCAAAAAAAGGTGAATAAAGAGATATTCTCATGTCTTATCAACCTCTCTAAACTACTTGGACACATATTTTATACTCCGAAAGCAATAAGCAATTATCTGGGAACTATGTATTAAATTGCAATGTGCTGCAATGTAATATATAGTTTTAAAACCAATTTGCTCAAGTGTTGACTGCAGGATTTTAAATGATTCCACTTAACCTGCAATTTAAGTGAAAATTTAAATACATGCTATAAATGGGTACCTCATTTACATTATCCATTGATTAACTCTGATGTAATGCTCATTTGTGCCCAAGGTACTGCCTCCTAGCCTAGGCTTTTGGAAGGTCATCTTCCAGGTCAGTAGTGGGCAATTACTCTCAGCTCAGTATTTCAACACACATGCTATGACATTCACACGTGGCCACCCTCAAATGCAGAGAACATCACTTACCAAAACCTCTTTATGGAGTGTATTACATGAGACTGGAAAGAATATACTGAGAAGCTGCTTGGGATGGCAATAAGACCTCTCCAAGAAGCATCTTTAAGTGAAAATAGATGGTCTAAACTGCCTTCTAAGGAGGGAGGACTCTTACTTGCAGGGCAAATGCATTGCTAAATGGGGTATGCAAATTTGGGTTCAGAGATGAATTGCTCAGTAGAGAAGAGGGTGAGGCAACCACCAGCATCTTTCTCCTCATCCTTTATGCTACACAGACTCAGCCTCACCTCCATATAAAATCAGAGCAAATATTCCAAAATTTTAACCTACCTGGGAGCCAACACAGTCACATAAACTGCATTATAGATGGCGCCCCTGAAATGGCAAACGTGGCACCTCTGGGGGATGCCCACACATCTCATTGCTACTCTTATGTTGATAAGTGAGGCACTCACAGAACACTGCATAAAAGACCATAAAGGCATTGGTCTGGGCTAGTCTACAGCTGAGACCCAATGAGGCATGAGTTTAGAGCCATCTAGAATATGTGCCAAGGTGGGGTTCTGGCCAATTTTGTGTAGGATCATGGGATCTTAGAGCTTGAAAAGCACTTACAGATAATTTGGGAAATGTCCTCATTTTGAATTTGAGAGAACTGTGATTCAGTGGCACACAGACTGTTTGATGTTTATGTATCCCCTTCTGTAAGTCTATTGGATCCTCTAAGGGCTGTCCACACTACACCTCTCAGAAGTATTTAGAACCTATTTCACATAATAATAGCTACGATTTATTCAGCCCTTCTATGTGCCAGGTTTGATAAGTCCTTTACAAACAGTAGCACCTTTATCCTACACAACAACCCTGTGAAGATACAAACAACTAAAACCCACTCTGGTTAAGTTAAGCAGAAAAACAATTTATTGGGAGGGTGTGTAAGTTATCTATAGTTGTGTAAAAAATGACCCCAAAACGTAGTGGATTAAGTCAACAAGGATGTATTATTTCCTGTGATCCTGTGGCTTGGCTAGGTCTGGGTAGTTTTTCTGGTCTTCCCTGTGCTAACTCACACACCTGCAGCAACTTGTATGTTGGCTTGGAGCCGAGTTCACAGCTGGGAAGACTGAGATAGCTGGACCTCTCTCTCCCTGTGGGCTTTCATTATCCAAGAGATTTGTTGGGTCTTCCTCAGAAGGTGATGGCAGGTCTGAAAACAGTGAAGGAAAAAGCTGACAAGCTTCTTGAGATCTCAGATTGGATGTCACACAACTTTTTTTTTCTTTTGTTACTTTTGACACACTCTGTTGGTGAAAGCAAGTCACGAGGAAAATTGTACTCAAAGATACAGGAAAAAGCTCACCTCTTGGTGACAGAAGGCAACATCACATTGCCAAGTGTATGCATTCTAGGAAGAAAGGAATTTGAAGCCACCTTTGCAATCCATCAGAGCCTACCCCCTGACCACAAATTATTCACATTCCTCCCATCTACAAAATACGCTCATTTCCATCCCAGGACCAACCCAAATCTTATCTCATTATAGAAACAGACTTCAATTCTGGGATCTCATGAGTTGTATCAAGTCTACAGACAGATAAGGCTGTTAAATTGCAGCTGCTCTTGATCCAGGGACGCATAAACTAAAACACAAGTTATCAGACACCACGCACAAACAGTGAGAAGAACAGGATAACTGCCACAGACACACCCAGGAAAGAATGAAAGGCCCAGGTCCAGGCACTGACCCATAGCAGTTCTGAAATCTAGCAAGGCGTATATTGCACATATTGAATGTGGTCTGATTCTGCCCTCTGGGATGGTTTCCTAACCCATTATTCTTTGTGACTCTTGGCTCTGCAATCTGGCAGAAGCGAAGAAACATCCCAGCCTCTGTGATATTCTTTGAGGTCGCATACAATGATGGGTAGTTGCAGACATGCAGCAATGAGCTTGGCCTCACTCTCTTCTTCTCTCATCTGGACACTTGGTTCTGGTTCCCCCGAGATGGCAACTACACAGAGAAACAACTTTCTTCCTCCAGCTCCTTTGACAGTCACACTTTGGCAACTGTGTATGCCAGCATTCACGGATTCCCACACAAACTCTAACCTGTCCATTCTTGACGGTGCTTCAGGAAGGCTGGTTAGTGACTTTTCTGTGACTTCCAACTTCCCCTTGTGGAATTTTCCTTTCACGGCTCCTCCTACATTTGTGTAAGGTTTAATTCCAATAATAAAGTCCTTATTCCACAATGCATCTTACATACAACCTGTTACTGCATTTAATCTTCATCACAGCTGTACAAGTTATAGACATCCCCATTTTACAGACAAGGACACTGAGGCTCAGAGAAGTTAGGACACTTTCCCATGACTTCACAGCTAAAATATGTCAGAGGTCAGATTTTACCTCAGATTTATCTGATTCCCAAGCCTATACATGTAATTCCTATTCTCCATCTACTGGGAGAAAAGGGATGGGAACAGTGGTGTGCTGCTAAAATTGTTTCTGAAGAAAAATAGATCCTGATAGATCTATTTCAATGTTATGGTATTCCCATCAAGCTAATTTCAAGGTACCAATAGTTTACAAATTGGCTTACAACATTTCTGAATATCTGACACTCATGAGCTGGTATGAAGTGGCTTCTGCCCACCACAGTATAGGGATCTAGGAAAACAAAAAAGGTCTTCAATAAGGAAATGTAGTCATAGTTAACAAAAGTTGGGTAAGGTGGTTCTTTGGGTGTCTCATTCATGTGCAAGCTACCTGATTTCCAAGTGCTAGCACTTTCATCTCTTTGCTTGTGGCCTTTCTAATCTGCCCACTTACATAGCAAATCAGAAGCTCTGAAAAATTAATACCCATATCAGCATCCCTCAATCAACAAGCCATAAAAATTAATGTGTAAACATCCAGCTGTCTTGTCCTTCATATGCGATAACTCTGAGAGGTGTATTCTTCACTAACACTCCTAGTTACCCAGTGGAAGTAAGCTGTAGTTAACCTCAATGATAACTTGCTTTATAAGGTATTCTTTGTTGGCCTCCCTGGGACCACCTTCCAAAGGTACTACTTATGCTCCAATCCTTGACTGCTTCTGGAAAATCCAAATCAAAACAAATGACTACTGTTTTTTGAATGCCTGTGGACCAGACAAACACTGTACTAGGTACTTATGTTACATGTCTTTATACGAATCTTCATAGCACCTTATGAGGCAAGTGTTACACCCAATTCTACAAATATGGAAATGTGGATCCAAGAGTTTAATTAACTTTATGCAGGTCACATAGCTGGCAGGGCAAAGAGCAGAGCTGATATTTAAACTATGATTGATTGCAATGTCTCTTTTCTTTCCACTAAACCATGCAGCCACTCTTGCCAGGGAGGTTGGACTAACACAGGTGAAACAATAAAAGAACAATTAACTGCTAAGCTGACATATTGTATTGAACACTTCTGGGAAAAAGTGTCATCATATGTATGTTCCACAATTACTTTCTAAAATTCTCTTTTGTTGTGCCATCAACTTGAAAAGTAAGGCCATGGACAAATATTAGGAAATTCAATTTTTCATAGATTTTCTTTCTCCTCTATCACTGCTTCATACAAATTAGGTACTGAAATAAAACTGAGCGGATAGCATAGCAGAATATACCATAAGGAAAATGCATATGAGGAAAATATGTTCCACAGATGTATTTTTTGGCCCACATAGCATCTGAAAGAACAGATATGTCATAAAATACCAACTAAGTCTCTATTGATTTTGTAAGTCGATACAAAGTATTAGAAGATCAAACAACACAGCATCCAGAGTGCTGAATTGGGAATAGGCTTATTGGCTAGGAAACTTAAACAAAGGGAAGATTTAGCAATACATTTAAGAGGCAAAAAATTGAGTGTGGGAATTTAAGATTTGTCAATGCTACAGCTAAATCACCAAAACAGATTTTAATATTTAACAATGGCTTGCAGACCTCAAGTAACTTAGATAGTTGCTCTGCAATATTTCCCACTAAGAAGCTCCTGGATGCTGAAATTCTTAGCACTGCAGGAAGACATGGCAGATGCTGGTGGAAACAAATATAAATCCAACTCTGATTTAATCAGTATTTTGCAGAGTTGATTTCTTACATTTAATTATCTGCTGGACAATATGCACAGAAAGAACACTCTGGAATTTGGAATGGGGTAGGGGTTCTTGCCCCAAGTCTGGCTCTATATAGTTCTGTGGCTGCCAAGTAGTACTTTAACCTCTCTGGTTAAATGATGCTCTCAGTTAAATGGTGCTCTACAAGATGACTTGCCACCCTAACAGTCAGTGATTCTGTGGCTAAAGCCCTTTTTCCAATTAAATTCCTATTCATGTAATTAACATAAATCACATTCCAGCATTTCTAAAAGCAATCCTCATCAATGCTCTGCAGAACTGTGAATTCCTATAATGTTTCAGGACCTCCAAGGTAGTGGCTCAGGGGAGGAACTGATGGAGATGATGAGCAGGTGAGCCTATTTTATCTCAAAAGCCTCTCTATACTGTTTTGCTTAAGTAGAGTTCATAGGCATGAATGAATGAAGGAACACTTTGGCTTCAAATTACAATATGACTGATTGACTTTTGGCAGCCATTACTTTCCCTTCTTTAAAAAGTGGAGAACTTATCTACTAAGCCTCTTGCCATGGGACACTTCATCAGCAGACCTGAGATCCAGCTTTACACACATTTGTCTTCGGCAACTGCACTCCCCCAAGACAGTGCCAGTGTCAAGGGCAGTCACTAAAGCAGCCAATTTCATTTGTTTCAAGGCTATTTGTAGCACAATTACATGTATGACCCTCAGGTATACTGAGAAAATATAGTACTGACATACCTCGGAGATACTGCTGGTTCAGTTCCAGACAACCACAATGAAGCGAACATCAAATAAAGCGAGTCATGTGAATTTTTTGGTTTCCCAGTGTGTATAAAAGTCATGTTTACCCTACACTCTAAACAAAGGGAGGATTTAGCAATATATTTGAGGCAACAAATGAATTGTGAAAATTTAAGATTTGTCTGTGCTACAGCTACAGTTAAGTGTGAATTAGCATTATCTCTAAAACAAACAAACAAAAACCCACTTAACTAAAAATACCTTGTTGCTAAAAAATGCTACCCATCACCTGAGCCTTCAGTGAGTCCTAATCTTTTTGCTGGTGGAGGGTCTTGCCTGGATGTTGATGCTGCTGACTGATCAGGGCGGTGGCTGCTGAAGGTTGGGGAGGCTGTGGCAGTTTCTTAAAACAAGACAGCAGTGAAGTCTGCCACATCAATTGACTCTTCCTTTCATGAATGATTTTTCTATAGCATGCAGTGCTGTTTGA
Organism: Phocoena sinus; assembly: GCF_008692025.1. Classification (NCBI taxonomy): domain Eukaryota; kingdom Metazoa; phylum Chordata; class Mammalia; order Artiodactyla; family Phocoenidae; genus Phocoena; species Phocoena sinus. The sequence goes on along the minus strand of NC_045773.1, from coordinate 53,633,507 downwards.
CAGCATTTGACCCACAGTAGATCTTCTTTCAAAACTGGAGTCAAACCTCTCAAACCCTCAACTAAAGTTTTTCTAAATCCTTTGTTGTCATTTCAGCAAGTTTCAAAGCATCTTCACCAGGAGTAGATTCCACTCAAGAAACCAATTTCTTTGCTCAACCATAGGAAGCAACTCCTCATCTGTTTAAGTTTTATCATGAGATGCAATAATTCAGTTCCATCTTCAGACTCCACTTCTAATTCTAGTTCTCTTGCTGTTTCTACCACATCTGCAGTGACTTCCTCCACTGAAGTCTTGAACCCCTAAAAGTCACCCATGAGGGTGGGAATCAACTTCTTTCAAACTCCTGTTAATGCTGATATTTTGACCTCTTCCCATGAATCATGAATGTTCTTCATGGAATCTAGAATGGTGAATCCTTTCCAGAAGGTCTTTAATTGACTTTGCCCAGATCCATCAGAGGAATTCCTATCTATAGCCTTATTAAATATATTTCTTAAATAATAAGACTTGAAAGTTGAAATGACTCCTTGATCCATGGGCTGCAGAATGGATGCCGTGTTAGCAGGCCTGAAAACATCATTAATCTCTTTGTACATCTCCATCAGAGCTCTTGGGTAACTAGGTGCCTTGTCAATGAGCAGTAATATTTTGAAAGGAATCTGTTTTTCTGAGCAATAGGTCTCAATCACGGGCTTAAAACATTCAGTAAACCATGTTGCCAACAGATGTGCTGCATCCAGGCTTTCCTGTTCCATTCATAGAGCACAGGCAGGGTAGATTAGCATAATTCCTAAGGGCCCGTTTTCAAAATGGTAAATTTCAAAACTGGTAAACGAGCATTGGTTTCAATGTAAAGTCACCAGCTGCATTAGCCCCAAACAAGAGAGTCAGCCTGTCCTTTGAAGCTCAGAAGTCAGGCATTGACTTTTCGTCTCTAGCAATAAAAGTCCTTCCAATAGAAGACTGCTTCATCTACATTGAAAATCTGTTATTTAGTGTAGCCACTTTTATTAATTATCTTATCTAGACTTTCAGGAGAACTTGCTGCAGCTTCTACATCAGTACTTGCTGCTTCACTTTGCACTTTGATGTTATGGAGACACTTCTTTCCTTAAACCTCATGAACCAACCTCTGCTAGCTTCAAACTTTTCTTCTGCAGCTTCCTTACCTCTCTCAGCCTTCCTAGAATTAAGGAGAGTTAGGTCCTGGCTCTGGATGTGGCTTTGGCTTAAGGGAATGTTGTGTCTGGCTTGATCTCTATCCAGTCCACTAACACTTTCTCCATATGAGCAAGAAGGCTGTTTTTCTTTCTTGTCATCCATGTGTTCACTGAGTAGCACTTTTAATTTCCTTCAAGAACTTTTCCTTGGCATTCAGAACTTGGCTAACTGTTTGGCACAAGAGGCCTAGCTTTTAGTCTGTCTAGGCTTTTCACATGCCTTCCTAAGCTTAATCATTTCTATCTTTTGATTTAAAGTGAAAGACCTGGGGGGAGACCTTCAAGACGGTGGAAGAGTAAAACCTGGAGATCACCTTCCTTCCCACAGATACACCAGAAATACATCTACATGTGGAACAACTCCTACAGAACACCTACTGAACGCTGGCAGAAGACCTCAGACTTCCCAAAAGGCAAAAAACTCCCCACAGACCTGGGTAGGGCAAAAGAAGAAAGAAAAAACAGAGACAAAAGAATAGGGATATGACCTGCACCTCTGGGAGGGAGCTGTGAAGGAGGAAATGTTTCCACACACTAGGAAGCCCCTTCACTGATGGAGACAGTGGGTGGGGGACAGGAAGCTTTGGAGCCATGGAGGAGAGCGCAGCAACAGGGGTGCAGAGGGCAAAGCAGAGAGATTCCCTCATAGAGGATCAGTGCCGACCAGCACTCACCAGCCTGAGGAGCTTGTCTGCTCACACGCCAGGGCGGGTGGGAGCAGGGAGTTGAGGCTCAGGCCTCGGAGGTCAGATCACAGAGAGAGGACTGGGGTTGGCGGCATGAACACAGCCTGAAGGGGGCTAGTGCACCACAGCTAGCGGGGAGGAGGTCCGGGAAAAAGCCTGCACCTGCCTAAGAGGCAAGAGACCATTGTTTCGGAGTGCGCGAGGAGAGGGGATTCAGAGCACTGCCTAAACGAGCTCCAGAGACTGGCGCGAGCCGCGGCTATCAGCGCGGACACCAGAGATGGGCATTAAACACTAAGGCTGCTGCTGCAGCCACCAAGAAGCCCGAGTGCAAGCACAGGTCACTATCCACATCTCCTCTCCTGGGAAACTGCAGCCCCCCCCCGCCAGCGTCCCGTGATCCAGGGACAACTTCCCCCGGAGAACACATGGCACACCTCAGGCTGTTGCAATGTCACGCCGGCCTCTGCCGCCACAGAGGACCTACAAAATACGGCTTGCCCCGTATTCTGTACCTCTCCCTCTCCCCGGCCGGAGTGAGCCCGAGCCCACTTATCAGCTGCTACTTTAACCTCGTCAAGTCTGAGCGGAAGAACAGACACCCTCAGGCGACCTACACAGAGAGGCAGGGCCAAATCCAAAGCTGAAGCCCAGGACCTGTGCGAACAAAGAAGAGAAAGGGAAATCTCTCCCAGAAGCCTCAGAAGCAGCAGATTAAATCTCCACAATCAACTTGATGTACCCTGCATCCGTGGAATACCTGAGTAGACAACGAATCATCCCAAAATTGAGACGGTAGACTTTGGGAGCAACAATATATATATTTTTCCTTTTTCTCTTTTTGTGAATGTGTATGTGTATGCTTCTTTGTGTGATTTTGTCTGTATAGCTTTGCTTTTACCATTTGTCCTAGGGTTCTGTCTGTCCCTTTTTTTGTTTGTTTTTGTTTTTCTCTTCTTTTTTTTGTTTCTTGTTTTTAGTATAGCTTTAGTGCTTGTTATCATTGGTGGATTTGTTTTGGTTGCTCTCTTCTTTCTTTTTTTATTGCTTAAAAATGATTTTTACTTTTAAAAATTATTTTTTATATTAAGAACTTCATTTTATTTTATTTTTCCCTTTCTTTCTTTCTTTCTTTTTTTCTCCCTTTTCTTCTGAGCCGTGTTTGGTGCTCTAGGCGGGTGTCAGACCTGTGCCTCTGAGGTGGGAGAGCCGACTTCAGGACACTGGTCCACCAGAGACCTTCTGTCTCCACGTAATACCAAACAGCAAAAGCTCTCCCAAAGATCTCCATCTCAACGCTAAGACCCAGCTCCACTGAACAGCCAGCAAGCTACACTGCAGGACACCCTATGCAAAACAACTAGCAACACAGGAACACAACCCCTCCCATTAGCAGAGAGGCTGCCTAAAATCTTAATAAGGTCACAGCCACCCCAAAACACACCACCGGATGCAGTCCTGCACACCAGAAAGACAAGATCCAGCCTCATCCACCAGAACACAGGCACCAGTCCCCTCCACCAGGAAGCCTACACAACCCACTGAACCAACCTTAGCCACTGGGGGCAGACACCAAAAACAAAGGGAACTACGAACTTGCAGCCTGCAAAAAGGAGACCCCAAACACAGTAAGTTAAGCAAAATGAGAAGACAGAGAAACACACAGCAGAAAGGAGCAAGGTTAAAACGCAGTAGACCAAACAAATGAAGAGGAAACAGGCAGTCTACCTGAAAAAGAATTCACAGTAATGACAGTAAGAATGATCCAACACCTTAGAAAAAGAATGGACAAAATACAACAAATGTTTAACAAAGACCTAGAAGAACTAAAGAGCAAACAAGCAATGATGAACAACACAATAAATGAAATTAAAATATACTCTAGAAGGAATCAAGAGCAGAATAACTGAGGCTGAAGAACAGATAAGTGACCTGGAATACAAAATAGTGGAAATAACTACTGCAGAGCAGAATAAAGAAAAAAGAATGAAAACATTTGAGCACAGTCTCAGAGACCTCTGGGACAACATTAAACACACCAACATTCAAATTATAGGGGTCCCAGAAGGAAAAGAGAAAAAGAAAGGGACTGAGAAAATTTTTGAAGAGATTATAGTCGAAAATTTCCCTAACATGGGACAGGAAATAGCCACATAAGTCCAGGAAGTGCAGAGAGTCACATACAGGATAAACCCAGAGAGAAACATGCCAAGACACATAGTAATCAAATGGGCAAAAATTAAAGATTGAAAGCAGCAAGGGAAAAACAAAAAATAACACACAAGGGAAATCCCATAAGGTTAACAGCTGATTTCTCAGCAGAAGCTCTACAAGCCAGAAGGGAGTGGCATGATATACTTCAAGTGATGAAAGGTAATAACCTACAACCAAGATTACTCTACCCAGCAAGGATCTCATTCAGATTCGACGGAGAAATCAAAAGCTTTACAGACAAGCAAAAGTTAAGAGAATTCAGCACCACCAAACCAGCTTTACAACAAATGCTAAAGGAAATTCTCTAAGTGGGAAATACAAGAGAAGAAAAGGACCTACAAAACAAAAAAAAAACCCAAAACAATTAAGAAAATGGTAATAGGAACATACATATTGATAATTACGTTAAATGTGAATGGATTAAATGCTCCAACCAAAAGACACAGGCTGGCTGAATGGATACAAAAACAAGACACATATATATGCTGTCTACAAGAGACCTACTTCAGACCTACAGGCGCATACAGACTGAAAGTGAGGGGATGAAAAAAGATACTCCGTGCAAATGGAAATCAAAAGAAGCTGGAGTAGCAATACTCATATCAGATAAGATAGACTTTAAAATAAAGAATGTTACAAGAGACAAGGAAGGAAACTACATAATGATCAAGGGATCAATCCAAGAAGAACATATAACAATTATAAATATATATGCACCCAACATAAGAGCACATCAATACATAAGGTAACTGCTAACAGGAATAAAAGAGGAAATTGACAGTAACACAATAAAAGTGGGGGACGTAAACACCTCACTTAAAACCAATGGACAGATCATCCAAACAGAAAATTAATAAGGAAACACAAGCTTTAAATGACACTGTAGACCAGATAGATTTAATTCATATTTATAGGACATTCCATCCCAAAACAGCAGATTACACTTTTTTCTTAAGTGCACATGGAACATTATCCAGGATAGATCACATCTTGGGTCACAAACCAAGCCTCAGTAAATTTAGGAAAATTGAAATCATATCAAGCATCTTTTCTGACCACAATGCTATGAGATTAGAAATCAATGACATGGAAAAAACCATAATAAACACAAACACATGGAGGTTAAACAATACATTACTAAATAACCAAGAGATGACTGAAGAAATCAAAGAAGAAATCAAAAAATACCTACAGACAAATGACAATGAAAACACGACGATCTAAAACTTACAGGATGCAGCAAAAGCAGTACTAAAAGGGAAGTTTATAGCTATACAAGCCTACTTCAAGAAACAAGAAAAATCTCAAATAAACAATCTAACATTACGCCGAAAAGAACTAGAGAAAGAAGAACAAACAAAACCCAAAGTTAGCAGAAGGAAAGAAATCATACAGATCAGAGCACAAATAAATTAATTAGAAACAAGGAAAACAATAGCAGAGATAAATAAAACTAAAATCTGCTTTTTTCAGAAGATAAAATTGATAAACCATTAGCCAGACTCATCAAGAAAAAAAGAGAGAAGACTCAAATCAATGAAATTAGAAATGAAAAAGGTGAAGTTACAATAGACACCACAGAAATACAAAGCATCCTAAGAGACTACTGCAAGCAACTCTATGCCAACAAAATGGACAACCTGGAAGAAAAGGACAAATTCATAGAAGGGTATAACCTTCCAAGACTGAACCAGGAAGAAATAGAAAATATGAACAGACCAATCACAAGTAATGAAATTGAAACTGTGATTAAAAATCTTCCAACAAACAAAAGTCTAGGACCAGATGGCTTCACAGGTGAATTCTATCAAACATTTAGAGAAGGGCTAACACTCATCCTTCTCAAACTCTTCCAAAAAATTGCAGAGGAAGGAACACTGCCAAACTCATTCTATGAGGCCACTATCATCCTGATACCAAAACCAGATGAAGATACTACAAAAAAAGAAAATTACAGACCAATATCACTAATGAATATACATGCAAAAATCCTCAACAAAATACTAGCAAACAGAATCCAACAACACATTAAAAGGATCATACACCATGATCAAGTGGGATTTATCCCAGGGATGCAAGAATTCAATATATGCGAATCAATCAATGTGATACACCATGTTAACAAATTGAAGAAAAAACACCATATGATCATCTCAATAGCTGCAGAAGAAGTTTTTAACAAAATTCAACACCCATTTATGATAAAAACTCTGCAGAAAGTGGGCATAGAGGGAACCTACCTCAACATAATAAAGGTCATATATGACAAACCCACAGCAAACAGTATTCTCAATGGTGGAAAACTGAAAGCATTTCCTCTAAGATCAGGAACAAGACAAGGATATCCACTCTTCCACTATTATTCCACATAGTTTTGGAAGTACTAGCCTTGGCAATCAGAGAAGAAAAAGAAATAAAAGGAATACAAATTGGAAAAGAAGAAGTAAAGCTGTCACTGTTTCTAGAAGACATGCTATTATACAGAGAGAATCCTAAAGATGCTACCAGAAAACTACTAGAGCTAATCAATGAATTTGGTAAAGTAGCAGGATACAAAATTAATGCACAGAAATCTCTCATTCCTATACAGTAATGATGAAAAATCTGAAAGAGAAATTAAGGAAACACTCCCATTTACCATTGCAACAAAAAGGATAAAATACCTAGGAATAAACTTACCTAAGGAGACAAAAGACCTGTATGCAGAAAACTATAAGACACTGATGAAAGAAATTAAAAATGATACAAACAGATGGAGAGACATACCATGTTCTTGGATGGGAAGAATCAACATTGTGAAAATGACTCTACTACCCAAAGCAATCTACAGATTCAATGCAATGCTTATCAAACTACAAGTGGCATTTTTCACAAAACTAGAACAAAAAATTTCACAATTTGTACGGAAACACAAAAGACCCCGAATAGCCAAAGCAATCTAGAGAAATAAAAATGGAGCTGGAGGAATCAGGCTCCCAGACTTCAGACTATACTACAAAGCTGCAGTAATCAAGACAGTACGGTACTGGCACAAAAACAGAAATATAGATCAATGGACCAGGATAGAAAGCCCAGAGATAAACCCATGCACCTATGGTCAACTAATCTATGACAAAGGAGGTAAGGATATACAATGGAGGAAAGACAGTCTCTTCAGTAAAGTGACACTGGGGAAACTGGACAGCTACATGTAAAACAATGAAATTAGAACACTCCCTAACACCATACACAAAAATAAACTCAAAATGGATTAAAGACCTAAATGTAAGGCCAGACACTATAAAACTCTTAGAGGAAAACATATGCAGAACACTCTATGACATAAATTACAGCAAGATCCTTTTTGACCTACCTCCTAGAGAAATGAAAGCAAAAACAAAAATAAACAAATGGGACTTAATGAAACTTTAAAGCTTTTGCACAGCAAAGGTAACCATAAACAAGATGAAAAGGAAACCCTCAGAATGGGAGAAAATATTTGCAAATGAAGCAACTGACAAAGCATTAATCTCCAAAATTTACAAGCAGGTCATGCAGCTCAATATCAAAAAAACAAACAACCCAATCCAAAAATGGGCAGAAGACCTAAATAGACATTTCTCCAAAGAAGATATACAGATTGCCAACAAACATATGAAAGAATGCTCAACATCATTAATCATTAGAGAAATGTAAATCAAAACTACAATGAGATTTCATCTCATACCGGTCAGAATGGCCATCATCAAAAAATCTACAAACAATAAATGCTGGAGAGGGTGTGGAGAAAAGGGAACCCTCTTGCACTGTTGGTGGGAATGTAAATTGATACAGCCACTATGGAAATGTAAATTGATACAGCCACTATGGAGAACAGTATGGAGGTTCCTTAAAAAACTACAAATAGAACTACCATATGACCCAGCAATCCCACTACTGGGCATATACCCTGAGAAAACCATAACTCAAAAGGAGTCATGTACCACAATGTTCACTGCACATCTATTTACAATAGGCAGGACATGGAAGCAACCTAAGTGTCCATCGACAGATGAATGGATAAAGAAGATGTGGCACATATATACAATGAAATATTCCTCAGCCATAAAAAGAAATGGAATTGATTTATTTGTAGTGAGGTGAATGGACCTAGAGTCTGTCATACAGAGAGAAGTAAGTCAGAAAGAGAAAAACAAATACTGTATGCTAACCCATATATATGGAATCTAAAAAAAAAAAGGGGGGGTCATGAAGAACATAGGGGCAAGATGGGAATAAAGACGCAGACCTACTAGAGAATGGACTTGAGCATACGGGGAGGGGGAAGGGTAGGCTGGGACAAAGTGAGAGAGTGGCATGGACATATATACACTACCAAACGTAAAATAGATAGCTGGTGGGAAGCAGCCGCATAGCACAGGGAGATCAGCTTCGTGCTTTGTGACCACCTAGAGGGGTGCCATAGCGAGGGTGGGAGGGAGACACAAGAGGGAGTGGATATGGGGATATATGTATATGTATAGCTGATTTGCTTTGTTATAAAGCAGAAACTGACACACCATTGTAAAGCAATTATACTCCAATAAAAATTTTTTAAAAAATAAAATAAAGTGATAGACTTGGGACTCTTCCTTTCACTTGAACACTTAGAGGCCATTGCAGGGTTATTAATGGCAGAAGTTCAGCATTGCTGTGTCTCAGGGAATAGGGAGGCCCAAGGAGAGGGAGAGAGATGGGGAAGAGCAGTCAGTGGAGCAGTCAGAACTCACACATTTATCAATTAAATTCACCATTTTAGGGCTTCCCTGTTGGCGCATTGGTTGAGAGTCCGCCTGCCGATGCAGGGAACATGGGTTCGTGCCCTGGTCCGGGAGGATCCCACATGCCGCGGAGTGGCTGGGCGCGTGAGCCATGGCCGCTGAGCCTGCGCGTCCGGAGCCTGTGCTCCGCAACGGGAGAGGCCACAACAGTGAGAGGCCCGTGTACCGCAAAAAAAAAAAAAAAAAAAAATCACCATTTTATATGGGCATGGTTCCTGGCGCTGAAAAACTATTACAATAGTAACTTCAAGGCCCATTAATCACAAATCACCATAAAATATATAATAATAATAATAGAAAATTTTAAAGTATTTTGAGAGTTACCAAAATGTATATAGAGACATGACATGAGAAAATACTGTTGGAAAAATGGTGCCAATATACTTTCTCAACACAGTGTTGCCACAAACCTTCAATTTGTAAAAAAACACAGTATCTGGGAAGTGCAATAAAGCAAAGTATAATAAAACAAGGTCATCTTGGGCTTCCCTGGTGGCGCAGTGGTTGGGAGTCTGCCTGCCGATGAGGGGGACACGGGTTCGTGCCCCGGTCTGGGAGGATCCCGCATGCTGCAGAGCGGCTGGGCCCGTGGGCCGTGGCTGCTGGGCCTGTGCGTCCAGAGCCTGTGCTCCGCAGCGGGGGAGGCCACAGCAGTGAGAGGCCCGCGTATCGCAAAAAAAACAAAAAAAACAAAAAAACAAGGTCATCTTGTATCTTTATTTTGTTCTCTAATTGATCTTATCTTCCCCATGAGTCTCCATTGATGGAAGGAGTTGACAAAATTTCCTCTATTTAATCCAATCTTGTTAAAATGTGGTCAGCTATGAAAAATTAAACAGTCCCTTTAGGCAATGCTCAGTTTTACAATGCTCAATAAAAATGCTTGATCTCTCAGATTTTTACTCCCCTGTCTCCATATGTTCTTTCTGGTGGCTTCTAGGTACATGGGGAGGAAAGCGTTATGTTACTCAACTTCAGGATGGTGGAAGAATGGTGGGGTCCTTGGATCCGTGTAGGCTCCCAAGCACCTTTGTCTCTAGCAATCTCACTTATCTACATCTTTACTTCTCTCCCACCTGGCAGTCATGGCTGAGGCATACTTGTGGTCTCTTATCTCTCATCGTGGTCAGATACTGCAGGTGCTCCCTGCCTAAGACGGACTCACCTTGGCTGTTGGTAATGATACAGACCCCTCTGGGCTTATGACACATTCTTCATCAGCTCCCTAATAGAGAAGGTTTAGCCTACTGTTTCTACCTTCATCCTCATCAGAGACCCTTGGGAGGATCAAGGGTACTCTATCCAGCTACCTTCCTCTGAGGAAAAGAGGGTCTTTCTGAGTTACCTCCACCTCCTGAAGAGCTAAGTCCAGCCTCTCTCTCTCTATCCACCTCAGTGGGCCATCACTTTTTGCTCTGAAGAGGTTGCAAGGTGGTCTCCTCCAAGAGAAGTTGGTAAAGATCTCTGTTGTTCAGTGTTTCCATTAAATTACCATGTAAATGATCTACTGCCCCTCACTGTCCCTTGGCTTTGATCTCAAGTAATATGAAATAGAGACAAGTCTTTCAGCACTGACCTATCTTGCTTCAATTTCTTTTTCTGTACCCATTATCTCTTCAGGTCTTAAGTGGAGAATTTTTTATTTAAGTTTTTTACATTAAAAATTCTCTTTTTTGACCCTAGCTTTATGGATAACCTTTAAAGGTGCACAAGGGGATCTCCTCTGTACTATGGACAAAACTCCATGATTTTTGCCTACTAGGTTTAGTAGATCATGTTCAAGGGGAAATAAAAGAATTTAGAGGGGACTTCCCTGGCAGTCCAGGGGTTAAGACTCTGTGCTTCCACGGCAGGGGGCACTATTTCCATCCCTGGTCAGGGAACCAAGATCCACATGCTGTGCAGCGTGGCCAAAAAAAATTAAAAGAATTTAGAAAGTCCTATCTGAAGGCAATAGTCTGTCTTGCAAAACTATTGTTTTGCTTTGAAACTCTTATTTTGACCATAGTAATCTAAACAGTAATTGTCTTTCTCTTTGCATTCTACCCGCAAAGGTCACAATCTCTCTCAGGCAGACATCTACTTGCAGAGAAGAGCAGGTACTCAGAAACAGCAGAAGAAAAGCACAGTAATATATTTTTGAAATATCATACACATGGAAATGCCCTAAAATTGGATTTTGGTGAAGGCTGCACAATTCTGTACATTTACTAAAAATTGAATTGCACAAACAGGTAAATTATATGATATGTAAAGACCTAAAGACCTATGTAAATCATACCTCAATAAAGCTCTTAAAAAATCATGTGCAATGTAAAGAGGAGTGAAGCACAGTTGCCCAGCCTCCTGTAAGCTCTACTACAGACCTCTTAGCAGTGAAACCAAGCAGGACCCTGTGGTGCTCCTGGACATGGAAGCCTTTCTGTGGCCCCCCTTCCTTGTTTATAAGGAAGAGACTCCAGCCTCCTTGACCCTCCCTGAGTTCCAAAGGGCAGATTCGAATGGTTGTCAATCAGGGAAGGAAGGGGATGGAGAGATAAGAGAGGAGCAGCCAAGAAACAACAGTGCAGCCTTGGTGCAGGGTCCTGGTTCCACCTCAAGGGATACACAGAACAGTATCTTTGAGCTCTTTACAGAACAAAACCCCCCAACAAATGGAAGATGGTAGTATTCTTCATTCCAGAGAAGATCACCTGAGGCCAGATTAAAGGAACCAGAGAACCTCATCAAGAGACCACCTGAGGCCAGATTAAAGGAGTGCAGGCCCTGCACACACCCTAATCTTATCAGCAACCCCATACCCTTGAACTACTGCTATAAAACTCCTCACCAAATCCTCCCAGGTTGGGACACACAGTTTTCAAGGGTAAAACTTTGCCCATCGTGTCCCCCTTTGCCTGGCAAAGCAATAAAGTTATTCTTTTCTACTTCACCCAAAACTCTGTCTCTGAGATTCAATTCAGCACCAGTGCACAGAGGCCAAGTTTTCAGCATCAGTAGGGCAGCTGATGGGAGTAGTGTAGATAAAGCAAGTAAGGCAAGAACATGCAGGAACTGACCTTTTCATAAGGGTTAGAGACCAGTCATACTCCCAGTGCAGTTCAGTGAGTAGAAAGCTATAATTTTCCCTTAAACTGGGACTTACCAACTATGTTTACATGTGTATCTCTTGAGCAATAAAATGTTATCCATTTCTTCAAATTGTAAGCATGAACTGTAATAATTCATGCATATGTTTACATAAAAATATACTTTCATCTACAAACACTCTATATGGAAGCTTCTTATCTGGCAACATCGAACATCCAGAACTACACAAGAATACAAGATATGCAAAATAAATAAATAGAATAATGTCAACGTGACAGGTACTTATAAACTCTTCTCATAGACCTCTTCACACCTCATTCAGAGGCAATCTGCTTTCTATCATGGACAATTCCAACCTTTTGTAAGCTAAAAAAACCAAGATAAATAATTGCTAAACTTGTTAAAAACAATAAACTGGAATAAGTGCAGCAAACGGTCATTAAAAATGCTACTAGGATTTATTAGGAGAAAGAAAATATAGCTGACAATCATGGGAAACCGTGATGAGGGAGACAACAGCAGGATAAAAGAAGATGCTAGAATTCAAGAATAGCAATCTGACATCGTTCAATGAAGGGACAAAGAAACAGGTGGACACATCTCAGCTCCTGAGAATGTTATAATATTATTCAGTGCTCACAATGGCAATGTCAAAATACACAAAGAAGGTTAAATTGTTCAGGGAGGCAAGTGAACTCTTAAATTATTTTATAAATTTTTCTATCCTTAAAAGTATTTTTATTTGGTTGTCTTTAAATTTGGTATTCCTTTTTTGTTGTGGTAACAAAACACATTGCATAAAATTTACCAGCTTAATCATTTTTAATTATATAGCTCACTATGTTAAGTATATTCACATTCTTGTGAAACAGATCTCCAGAGTTTTTCATCTTGAAAAACTGAAACTCTAAGCCCATTAAATACTTCCTATTCCCTCTATTCCCCCAGCCATTGGTAACCACCATCCTACTTTCCATTTCATATAAGTGGAATTATACAGTATTTGTCTGTTCGTGCCCGGCTTCTTTCACTTAGCATAATGTCCTTAAGGTTCATACATGTTGGAGCATGTGACAGGATTTCTATCATTTTTAAGGCTAAATAATATTCTCTTGAATGTATATTTCATATTTTGTATATCCATTCATCCATTGATGGATATTTGGGTTGCTTCCACCTGTTGGCTATTGTGAATAGTGCTGCTATAAACATGGGCATCTCTTTAAGACCCTGTTTTCAATTATTTGGGATATTTATCCAGAAGTGGAATTACTGGTAGTTTCATTTTTCATTTTTCGAGAAACCTCCCTACTGTTTTTCACAGCAGTTACACCATTTTACAATCTAACCAACAGTGTACAAGAGTTTATAAAAAACTGCCCCATAATGCTCCCAAATTACTAATATTTGAAATATAATTAGTAAATGAGAGCATCAACTTTCAACCAATTCATTATAATGCCTAATGAAGTTAACGCAAGAATGGAGGAGTTGAATAGGAGAAACTTAATAAAATGTTTTATTGTCTAATAATAAAAAGCCTTATAGATAAAATGATTTCATGGTTGTTTCTAGAATTTAAGGATCAAACTAATAAATGTAATTTAGCCAAAAGGACTGAGAAAGAGAAAGGGCTAGGGTGGTATAAACCAGAGTTCAAAAGAAGGCAATCTTCAAGGAAAATGTTAAACCATAAGCACAAAGGCAGCAAAATCCAGATTGTGGGGGATTCTGTAGACCAAATGGCCCACGTTCTTCAACAGATAAATTATTTGAATAGAAAAGGACAGTACATCTATAAATTAAAAGATCTATCACAATTTTTTAAATGGGTAGGACTAAATTATTAGGTCTAGAAATGCATATTTGGTTGGTTAAACTATGAAAAATGCAAAAATCAGGGTAATGGTTCCTTACAGGGGAGGGAAAGGGCTATGTCTTAATATATGTGACCCCAGGACACTGGTAAAATTATACTTCTTCATTTGGGTGGTGGTTCCAAGTGTACAAAATGACAGCTAGGTGTTCTATATAATCAGTCCCTCATAATCCAAAAGGAAGTCTAATGACCACAGTGTGGAGAACAATCATCGTGGAGTTCCAGTCTCTCAGGGACCATCAGAAGCTCAAGGTGAAAAGAAAGTGGGAGGGGCCAGAAGGACTGAGATGGATCCATGAGTGTTGGAGCAAATTTAATGGGAGGGATCCTGTGCCTGAGACATTATTTCCTTTCAGGTATTTTTCCCTTTCCATATCCCTTCTATCACAATGCGGTGGAATAGGGGTACTATCTTCAAATGAAGAGTTCAGGACCTCTAGAGAAGAAGTGTAGCAGAGCTGGATAACAGGGAAGGGATGGGGTCCCCCATACTCAGCAAGGTTATAAGAGTGTTTGGGAGGGAAAACCTCAAAAATGAGGTAGGGATTTCCTTCAAGACTGAAAGAGTTCTCCACATGGAAGAGAAAAGAGATGCTCTGACAGAACCTGGAAAAAGAGGCCCAGGACCTACCTTTCAGTCAGAAAGCTGAAGAAGCAATGAGAATTAGAAAGAAAACAATATCATGATGTCACCAGGGATGCTGTAGAAGTGACACTGTGATTTCTGTGAAGTACATATTGATAAACAGGAAAGGTTAAGAATACTAATTCTTCCAATCCATGAACACGGTGTATCTTTCCATCTGTTTGTGTCATCTTCAATTTCTTTCATCAGCGTCTTATAGTTTCCCAAGTACAGGTGTTTTGGCTCCTTAGGTAGGTATATTCCTAGGTATTTTATCCATTTTGATGTGATTGTAAATGGGATTGTTTAATTTCTCTTTCTGATGGTTCATTATTAGTGTATAGAAATGTAACAGATTTCTACATATTAATTTTGTATTCTGCATCTTTACTGAATTCACTGATGAGCTCTAGTAGTTTTCTAGTGGCATCGTTAGGATTTCTATGTATAGTGTCATGTCATCTACAAACAGTGATAGTTTTACCTCTTCCTTTTTAATCTGGATTCCTTTTATTTCTTTTTCATATCTGCTTGCTGTGGCTAGGACTTCCAATACTAAGTGAAAATGACAGTACTACCCAAGGCAGTCTACAGATTCAATGCAATCCCTATCAAAATATCAAAGGCATTTTTCACAGAAATAGAACAAATAATTTAAAAATAGAAACACAAAAGACTCTGAATAGCCAAAACAATCTTGAGAACTGGAGGAACCACAATCCCTGACTTCAGACTAAAAAGCTACAGTAATCAAAACAGTATGGTCCTGGCACAAAAACAGACACAGATCAACGGAACAGAATAGAGAGCTCAGAAATAAACCCATGCACCTATGGTCAACTAATCTATGACAAAGGAGGCAAGAATATCCAATGGGGAAAAGACAGTCTCTTCAATAAGTAGTGCTGAGAGAACTGGACAGCTACAGGTAAAAGAATGAAATTAGAACATTCTCTAACACCATATACAAAAATAAGCTCAAAATGAATTAAAGACTTAAACATAAGACTGGAAACCATAAAACTTTAAAAGAATGGGAGGAACACTCTTTGACTTAAATCACAGGAATATTTTTTTGGATCTGTCTCCTAAAGCAAAGGAAATAAAAGCAAAAATAAACAAATGGGACCTAATTAAACTTAAAAGCTTTTGCACAGCAAAGGAAAGTATTAACAAAATGAAAAGACAATCTACTGAGTGGAAAAAAATGTTTGCAAATGATATGAATGATAAGAGGTTAATATCCAAAATGTATAAATAACTCATACAACTCAACATCAAAAAACCAAACAACCCAATTAAAAAATGGGCAGAGCACCTGAATAGACATTTTTTTCCAAAGAAGACATACAGATGGCCAACAGGCACATGAGAAGATGCTCAACCTCGTAAATCATCAGAGAAATGCAAATTAAAACCAAAGTGAGATATCATCTCACACCTGTCAAAATGGCTATCATCAAAAAGAACACAAATAACAAATGTTGGTAAGGATGTGCAGAAAAGAGAACCCTAACATTTAGAGAAGAGCTAACACCCATCCTTGTCAAACTCTTCCAAAAAATTGCAGAGGAAGGAACACTTCCAAACTCATTCTATGAGGCCACCATCACCCAGATACCAAAACCAGACAAAGATACTACAACAAAAGAAAATTACAGACCAATATCACTGATGAATATAGATGCAAAAATCCTCAACAAAATACTAGCAAACAGAATCCAACAACACATTAAAAAGATGATACACCATGATCAAGTGGGATTTACCCAAGGGAAACAAGGATTCTTCAATATAAGCAAATCAATCAATGTGATACACCATATTAACAAACTGAAGAATAAAAACTATATGATCATCTCAATAGATGAAGAAAAAGCTTTTGACAAAATCCAACACCCAGTTATGATAAAAACTCTCTAGAAAGTGGGCATAGAGGGAACCTACCACATCATAATAAAGGCCATATATGACAAACCCAAATCAAATATCATTCTCAAGAGTGAAAAACTGAAAGCATTTCCTCTAAGATCAGGAACAAGACAAGGATGTCCACTCTTGCCACTATTATTCAACATAGTATTGAAAGTCCTAGCCACAGCAATCAGAGAAGAAAAAGAAATAAAAGGAATACAAATTGGAAAAGAAGAAGTAAAACAGTCAATGTTTGCAGATGACATGATACTATACATAGAGAATCCTAAAAATGCCACCAGAAAACTACTAGAGCTAATCAATGAATCTGGTAAAGCTGCAGGATACAAAATGCACAGAAATCTCTTGCATTCCTATACACTAATGATGAAAAATTTGAAAGAGAGATTAAGGAAACACTCCCACTCACCATTGCAACAAAAGAATAAAATACCTAGGAATAAACCTACCTAAGGAAGTAAAAGACCTGTACTCAGAAAACTATAAGACACTGATGAAAGAAATCAAAGATGACAAACAGATGGAGAGATATACCATGTTCTTGGATTGGAAGAATCAATATTGTGAAAATGACTATACTACCCAAGGCAATCTACAGATTCAATGTCACCCCTATCAAATTACCAATGGCATTTTTACAGAACCAGAAAAAAAATCTTAAAATCTGTATGGAGACACAAAAGACCCTGAATAGCCAAAGCAATTTTGAGGGAAAAAAACACAGCTGGAGGAACCAGACTCCCTTACTTCAGACTATACTACAAAGCTCCAGTAATCAATACAATGTGATACTGGCACAAAAACAGAAATCTAGATCAATGGAACAGAATAGAAAGCCCAGAAATAAACCCACGCACCTATGGTCAACTAATCTATGAAAAAGGAGGAAAGGATATACAATGGAGAAAAGACAGTCTCTTCAGTAAGTGCTAGGAAAACTGGACAGCTACATGTAAAAGAATGGAATTAGAATACTCCCTAACACCATACACAGAAGTAAACTCAAAATGGGTTAAAGATCTAAATGTACGACCAAACACTATAAAACTCTTAGAAGAAAACATGAAAAGAACACTCTGACATAAATCACAGCAAGATCTTTTTTACCCAACTCCGAGAGTAATGGAAATAAAAACAAAAATAAACAAATGGGACCTAATTAAACTTAAAAGCTTTTGCACAGCAAAGGAAACTATAAACAAGATGAAAACAATCCTCAGAATGGGAGAAAATATTTGCAAGCGAATCAATGGACAAAGGATTACTCTCCAAAATATATAAACAGCTCAATATTTTAAAAACAAACAACCCAATCAAAAAATGAGCAGAAGACCTACACAGACATTTCTCCAAAGAAGACATACAGATGGCCAAGAGGCACATGAAAATCTGCTCAACATAACTAATTATTAGAGAAATGAAAATCAAAACTACAATGAGGTATCACCTCACACTGGTCAGAATAGCCATCATCAGAAAATCTACAAACAACAAATGCTGGAGAGGGTGTGGAGAAAAGGGAACCCTCTTGCACTGTTGGTGGGAATGTGAATTGAGACAGCCACAATGGAGAACAGTATGCAGGTTCCTTAAAAAACTAAAAATAGAATTACCATATGACCCAGCAATCCCACTACTGGACGCATACCCTGAGAAAACCCTAATTCAAAAAGACACATGCACCCCAATGTTCACTGCAGTACTATTAACAATAGCCAGGTCATGGAAGCAACCTAAATGCCCATTGACAGACAAATGGTTAAAGAAGTTGTGGTACATATATGCAATGGCATATTACTCAGCCATAAAAAGGAACGAAATTGGGTCATTTGTAGAGACGTGGATGGACCTAGAGACTGTCATACAGAGTGAAGAAAGTCAGAAAGAGAAAAACAAATATCGTTTATTAACACATATATGTGGAATCTGGAAAAATGGTATAGATGAACCAGTTTGCAAGGCAGAAATAGAGACACAGATGTAGAGAACAAACGTATGGGCACCAAGGCGAGAAAGCAGGGGGTGGTGGTGGTGGTGGGATGAATTGGGAGATTGGGATTGACATGTATACACTAATGTGTATAAAATAGGTAACTAATAAGAACCTGCTGTATTAAAAAAAAGAAATTAAAAAAAAAGAGAGAACACTTTTACACTGTTGGTGGGAATGTAAATTGGTGGAGCCACTGTGGAAAACAGAATGTAGGTTTCTCAAAAAACTAAAAATAGAACTACCACATGACCCAGCAATTCTACTCCTGGCTATATATTAAAAAATAATGAAAACACTAATTTGGAAAGATACATGCACCCCAATGTTCATAGCAGCATTATTTACAAGTGTCAATTATGGAAGCAACCTAAATGTCCATCAACAGATGGATGGATAAAGGAGATGTAATATATATATATATATGGATATATGTGCATATGTATATATGGGTATATATACATGGGGGTAGGGGATTAAGAGATACAATCTACTATATGTAAAATAAATAAGCTAAAATGATATACTGTACAACATGGGGAATATAGCCAATGTTTTATAATAACTATAAATAGAATATAACCTTTAAGAATTGTGTATCACTATTTTGTACACCTGAAACTTATTTAGTATTGTACAGCAACTATATCTCAATTAAAAATTTTTTTTAAATGTAAGGTTAAAAGTTACTCATTCACAACTCTATTCCCAAAGAATGGTGACTTAAGAAAAAAAAAAAAGGGAAAGAGACCACCCTGCTTTACAAAGTTCTTGTTCCTGGAACTAACTCTGCAAACAAAGAAAGTATACAACTGGTAGCCACCATGAAAACACCTCAAGTACTTACACAAAACAATTAGGGAACACTCACTAACTAGTTACTCATGAACTGTCCTAACATCTTTACACAACAAAGGAAGGAAAGCCTAGGGCAGAGGGGAGATGAAAAGTTATCTATGATTTGCAGCAAAGCCATGTATTCAACAAGAAGACATGTTGGAAAATTAGTATCTTTTGTCCTTGGCATTGAACCATTGGCATTCTTTTTCCTACTTTGGGTTTCTTTTTCAATTGCTCATCTCTTTAAAATCAGTTATGCTTTTTTGTAACTCTGAGATGCTGAAACTTATTTAAATGTTCAAAACAGTTAGGCAGACAAATTTGGAAAATCAGTTGAGAAGACAACTTAAGTGTCCAGTGACAGGGGATTAAGTGATGCAGTGTAAGTGATCTATGATATTGTTTTATAGTACATAGTTCTTGTATTGTGTTTCTTCCTTAAAAAAGAAAGCAAGTTTATTACATAAGAATCAGAAACATAAACAAGCAAAAAAAAAAAAAAAAAAGAATATCCATCATCCCATCTACCCAGAGGCAACACCTATTAATCCTTTGTTATCTCTCCATCTAGATCCTCTTGCAACATATAATCATTTTCCAAAAGCAGAATGCCTTCACATAGCATTTGATAGCCTTCCACAATTTATTTAAGCCATCCAGAAAAGGATATTTATATGTTTTAAATAACACCCTACTGTTTGGCATGTAAATACTTACAAATTTTCACTATTATAAACAACTTGGAGAAGGAAAAAGTGAATATGAATTCAAAACTTAACGCAGAAAACAACAAGGACTGAAGTATTTCAGGAATCACACATTGTTACTTCCCATCACTTTCTTATTCATTCACGTGTTTCTTTATTCAAGAAACATATGTTGAATATATGTACCTACGCTGTGCCAGGCACTTAGCTACGTGCTGGGGATCCAGTAAATAGAAAGATGTGGCCCATGCCCTGTGGATTTTATGTAAGAAACAGAGATATAAACAAACAATTAGAAAACACTTTGAAAAGTGTTAAGATATGGACAAAACAGGGTTTACCAAATTACACTAGAAAAATCAGTGAGCAAGAATCAAAGTCTTGAAAGTTGATTGTGAGGGTAACTCCACGGTGCCATGGACCAAACTGCTTTCTGAAAATCACTCTCCTACAATTCACTTGGACTCCTAACGCATCTTTCTGTTTTAATACATAAATTAACTTCTCCTCAGTCTTTTCCCAAAATGAAAGCCCCAGTTGCAGACACAGCAGCCAAAGCACATACACACACACACACCGTGTGTGGCTGATCACACACCTGGCAGGCTTCCTGCATCAGTAGGTAGACTGTGCTCGGTAGTGTCATATAGTTGAATGGATGTCACGTTAGCCCTATCTTTCTGGGGAGCTGTGTGTTGCTAACACATTCCAATTACCTCATTAAACTTTACATCCAATTTTCTGGATATAATAAGTTTATGGGGAGCCTGCTACTTGCCAGACACTCTGTATATTAGTGCTAATGTTCACAATAATTCTAAATAGTAGATTTTTTAATCTCTGTTTTACAGATGAAGAAACTGAGACTCACAGAGTTTTAATCATGTATCGAGAGATACACATCAGAGCAGGCTGAAGCCAGAGTATTCGCTGTGCATCCTTCTTCTTCTCTTCCCACAGTTCGCCACAGAGAACAGCTCTGCTCCACTGTGGGTCAGCCTGCTCCCAGCCTTCTTTTTTTATTTTATTTTATATTGGGGTATAGTTGATTGACAATGTTGTGTTAGTTTCAGGTGTACAGCAAAGTGGTTCTGTTACACATATACATGTATCCATTCTTTTTCAAATTCTTTTCCCATTTAGGTTGTTAAATAATACTAAGCAGAGTTCAGGGCACTGCCTTCTAATGTGGACTCATCTGCTGCAGCCTGAGAAAGAAGGGACCCCTGGTCCACCTGCTCCAGAGAAGGGCTTTAGAGAGTGCCCCATGAGGCACTGCCTTCTCCCTCAGAAAGGCCAAGCTGCCCTTCATTCCTAGCAACCAGAGGGTTCCTGCCCCAGGGGCAAAGCACGGGTCCCTACCCTGGTCAGAGGGGCAGAAGGAGCTTCCACTTCCAGCCCTTTGAATACTGATGGTCTTTCCTCCCATTTTCCCACCCAAAGGAAGCGGGAAGAATGCTGCTCTCACTTCAATGAGCTTAGAGCCACTTTCCAGGGGCCTCTCCAGCATTCTACCTGTGGTCCCTGAATAGGGTGGCGGAGGATGCTGTGGGCCACCTGTGGACATTCAACATTGTGGTCCAGCAGGAGGCAGCACAGGCCCTAGGTTAGGTGTTAGGGGCATGTGAACACTCAAAGCTGACAGTCACCCTCTCAGAGCCTCGGTTTTATAAAAAAATATTAATAATAATAATAATAATAAAAGCAGATAGCAATAGTTCTCCTAGCTAGTGAGGGTTAGAGAAGCTGGTGCTTGTAGCTCAGCATAGCAGGTAAGTGAGTGTTCAATAAATGTGAGCACTTCTTATCCTAAACGAGGGATCAGCCACTGGGTGATAAATTTTACCTACAGTGGGTTTCATTTAAATTATGACCAAAAGGAGTAAATAAAAAGTGAAAAGTTTACAGACAGAAAGAAAACGAAGCGATATAGAGGAGGCCAAAAGAATTACACAGAAATTTTGTTCCTGAATATCATGGTTTCAATTTTATTCCAACATCAGACTTACAACAGGCTATAAAAGTCAGATTTTCAACAGAAAAATTTCTGTCCCCTGCTATTAAAACTTAAAATTTTCTTCCATTTTAAAAGTGTTTCAACAAGAAACAAAGCTGCATAAAATAAAAAAGATGACTTTGCAGGCCAAAATTATATGGAAGGTTTGTGTTATGATTTCAAACCAAAAGGAAAAATATGATTTGAGTCCAAATAATTCTTTATTTCTAATGGTATTAAAATTTGAATCTGGTATAATTAATTGCCTAAATTTCTCTGGGATGTACTATGGGCAGATTATAAACTAGATCAAAACATGAGGAGTAGAATAAGAATTCTTTATCTGCAACAGGATTCCCTATGACGTTCTTCCATAATGTATAGTCTGTAACAGATACTCAACCAGAAAGCTTGTTTAACACAGGCGTGTCATTTAACATACTCATCACATGTCACTTTCACAATCTTGTCAAACATACTTGGAAATTTACTAAGTCTGACAGATACATATCCAGTCCTCTTTTAAGATGTCATAGCAAACATTTGGCACAACTGGGTGTTATTGGACGTGTTATCGCCTTGTCACCTGCTCAAGGATAACCAGACTGACAGCAGCCTAAGCCTTTTGGTATCCTCCGAAATTCAGACTTAAGGTTAAACTTTGCACTTTGCTATTCACATATAGTAATTACTGAAGTCCTCACAAGTTACAGACATGCCTGGTTACAAGGACATATGCTTAATTTAGGAAGACTAGATACTTTTTTAAAAAAAGCTTTCTATCAGAGTTCTGAAGGGTTTGTGGCTTTAAAACAGGAATTAAGATTCCAAACAAAACAAAACAAACAAAAGAGTGCAGCGCTAAGGTCGTCAGATACAATTATCCTGACCATCCCTGCCTCATATAAAGAAGCCTGCCATATTATCAGGAATTTTAAAAAAATTAGTCTTATGTATCAATCAGTTTTCAAATAACCGTTTGTCTTAGATTACGCTGTGTGCTGACCTTAGAAACACAAAAGTAATCATTTTACAAAAAGTTCCAGCAAAGTGCCAATTTATTATGTTATTGAAAACAATAACCATGCAACTTTAAAAAATATATTTTCAAAAGAGGATCCAGGACAGTGATGCTGAGAACTCTGCTTGGGACTGTGAAAGGAAGGAATGAAATAGTTTTTGCAGCACAGTGATTCTTGCCTTACCAATTACTGTGCAAAATTCCTGGTCCGCAGGGAACCCTGCCTGTGCACCTGCCTCACAAGCCCCCAGAGTTTCAACTTAAAAAGCAACTTCATTAAGTCGTGTTCAGTACAGTCCGAAAGGGTTATTGATGCAAAGACGAGTTTATTCCTGGAGGAGCGATCCTCCTAAAAGGTCAACAACTAAGTAGCTAATAGCAATAATGATGACCCTTTAGGGCAGGGCTTTTGAACCACAGGTAACCGGAGGCAGTTAAGGGGTCAAGTTTGAAATCTTTAGCAAACATGCAAATAGGTGAATAGGTGAATTTTGATGGGAAAAAAACGTTCAAAATATTTCATCACCCGTTCAAAGCAACCTGAGACGCTTCCCTCGCAGAATCGTACAACCATTATTTCCCAGTAGAACTAAATGACACCCGAGTTCTGAAGTCAGTTTGAGGAATTCTGCTGCATGATTCCTTCTTTAAACGAGTAACGTCCCGGGTCCCCCACCCCACAGGCTCCAATCCGAAGAACACGAGGGCATCACTCACTCTATAACATGAGGTAGCCTCTTTTAACGCCTGTTTGTGGAAGCGGGGGTGGAGGGGTGTTGCTGGGTACATCCCAAAGTAGAAGCAAAATCATTCCTTAAAGGGAAGGAACTCCCACCGTGTCTAGAGAAACCCGCGGCAGCGCACTGGTCAGTGAAATCAGCTCTGCATTTGATTTGACAAACCCGCACAGCGTGGCACTGCGTTCCAAGAGCGGTTCTCTGCGCTTTAGGAAAGTTAACTTGTTTCATTCTAAAAAGAACCCCAAAAAGAGCAGAAAAGGAGCAAAATTGCAGGAAGACGAGGACTTCCTACCCACACCAGCCGCCTAACGGGGAAATAAATAACCCTGGTCCCCCTGATCCACCGGCACCGGGAAGTTATACCCCGCATGGGGCCGGTTAAGGACTAAGAGGCCGCGGCGCCTGCGAGTCGTTACCGTCCAGCGGGCGCTCGCGGTCCGGGTGGCAGCTCATCTCTGCTCCGGCTCCGGGCGGCCCGGGCGCGGCTCCCGCACTCCAGGCGGCGGCTGCAGTTGCCGAGGCAGCGCCCGCCGTGGGGACCCGCAGGTGCGCGCGGCAGCCGCTGGGCGCTCGCCACCGCGTGGGGACGGATAGGGACGCGCTCGCGCTGCCTGCGCTCCGTAGCCCGAGGCCCCGGCGCCAGCCTTCTGCGGCCCGCGCCTCTCTATTAATACTTGGCGAGCTGCTGGCGGCCTGCCACCCGCTTGACCCAGGGCCAGGGTCCCTCTGCCAGAGCTGCGAAGGGCTGGGGCACGGTGTGCGGGGGCGCGGGGCATTTGCCCAGGTGGGAACGGACAGGGCGGACCCCCAGCAGCCCTTCAGGGTAGAGACTGGACACGAGGTTGGGTGAGTGAGCCTTGGCCTGTGACCTTCCCAGCATCCAGTTTTTTGTAGTCACCACCTCGCTGTGTCTGATCTGGCCAGAGGAGCCCTAAGCTAAATCTGATGCCCGCTCCAGGCCACCAGCGCAGGGAACCTATTTTAGGGCAGCCGCGGTGAATAGGATCCGCTACCCATTCATTCAGGCCTGCCTTGACATTTAAGAGCTCCACAAGCGAATGTCTTGCCCCAGATCCCATTTCACCCTTTTGCCTCTGCAACATTACAAGTTTGGAGAAGGGAAGGCGTCGGCACCTTATTGTCCGGTGGTAAAGAACAAAACGAGGCAGTGAATTCGAAAGGGCCTCTATCTGTTTGGTCTTTAGACTCAAATGTTCACAACACTGTAATTGCTCCAGCAAGCCCCTGCAAGTTAGGCTTCGGCCATGTTCCTATTGTAAATTTAAATTTAATCAGCGAGGGCTGCTTTTTTGTCATCCCTCCAACACGTTTCATGTTTAAATTCCCTTAGGAGCTTTTAACTGAGGCCGTTGAGATGACAGGAGCAATCGGTGAATACCATTTCACAGCATACTGATGACAACTACCTTATAGAACTGCATTTGTAATCCACATCCTTCAAGGGGCTAAAAAAAAAAATCCTCGTTTACTTTCTTAGCAGGTGAACTATTTCCTCTGGCTGCATAATTAAAGTCCATATCAGTGAAGACAGTGCAGCCCTTTTTTCTCAAATAAGAATTGATTATTCCTAATATACATAAGACTAGAGTTATTAAAAATATTAAAGTTAAGACCCTGCAGACAAATTTTATGAAGTTTCTGAGACCACCCTCCCTCCATCTACTCTTCTGTAGGCAGTTTCACCAGATAAAGGACTGAGATCTAGTGATGGAAGCATAAATAAGAACTTCAGGAGTTAAAACTTTGGTGACTCTATTAAAAAAAAATTAAAGGAGTATACACTCTGGCAAGTTTTTCATTTAATTAATTTTTTTAGCTTTGTACTAAGTGGACCCTCTCTACCCCAGCTCAGAACAGTGACCAGTGTCAGCCTCTGCTAAATTAAATACCTCTCTGTGTGAGGCAAACCAGGACCAACTGGACCCCAGTGGACTCTAGAAATGTTAATTTAAAGACCTGTTCCCTCTCCCCTCCTGCACCAACCAGGAAATATGCCATTTAAAATTTCTTAGATTGAAAGCCAGAAACTGCTCTATAAGCTCACCTCTTACTGGCTTATTTCAACTCTCATATTTACTCCTATGACAAAGGCATTGTGTTATATTCCTTCTTGCTTTCATTTCTCAATTACTTGGCACTTCCTCTGTGCCAGTTACTAGGGATTTCAAGAAAAATCTTGCCCTCAGAATGCTGTAGTGTAGTTGAGAGAGATGGCTTAGAACCAGCTACTTTTTCATCATCTGTTTCATGTTCCATGAAAGATATGGGGCACTGAGGAGCCACAGCTGAGGGGATGGCTAATTCTACTTGAAGGATTAAGAAATGTTTCTAACCAGTACTGACCATTTTCACTAATGATAGTAGTTATTATTTTTAAACATGTACTGTGAGCTAGGCACTCTGCTAAATGCTTTTCATACATTCCCTTCTATAATCCTTATATGGGATTGGGAATTGTTATTACCCCCTTTTTACAGATGGACAAACAGAGGCTCAGCTTTAGTAATTTGCCCAGAAACACAGAGGGGAAGCATTTCAGAACCATGATTAGAAGGCAGCTTTCTGTAATTACAAAGCCTGTGCCCAGTGTCTACACTGGGTTGCACTGATTAGCAAAGATACTTTCCACAGTCTATGATAAGAGCTTTTCACCAAAACCTTTCAGGAAAATGGGTCCTTGGAAGGTACACAGACAGGCCCCTGGCTGGCGTTGCAGGAAACTGGACTGCGCACTGGCAGTCTTGGCTCCCTCACAGAGTAGCATCCACATTTCATAACAGGGTGGGACCCAAAAATTGTTCTTAAGAAAGAAGTTGGGAATTGTTGTCCCAGGCAGGACTTCTGTGAGAACACCATTCATTCATTCATAAATCCACTCAACATCTATTGAGCACTTACTCTATTATACACACTTTGCTGGAAGCTGATTTCATCTCAACAGATCCCCCTAGGAATGCTCCAAGGAATTAGGAATTTACATTGAGAGAAAGGAAAGAAAAAGTATCTTTAGACTCAGAGTTGGTTGGTCATTGGGCCAATTTACTGGAGGTTGAAAAACATCCCTTTTGCTGGACAGGAAGTGAGAGAGAAGAAAGAAGATCCTAAGCATCTATTCCAATGAGAAAACTTCCAACTTAGTCACACCTGCTCAAGGAGGCCCACAAGTTGTATTCGTCTAAAATTCTGGAGGCATGTTCAGCTCTGGGGCAGTAAAATGTAATGATTAGAAATCCAGCCTTTTTGTCAGACAAACACTACATTCAGACGCTGACCTGTCAGATCCTGGGTCAATGATGATCCAGTATGGTCAATCCAATACTGTCCAGTGAATGAGTAGTAACTTGGGCAAGTTTTACAAATAGCCTAAGGCTCCATTTTGTAAAATGGGATTAACAGTATAAACCCTATAGGGTTTTTGCATGATAATCTTTGTATTGGTAAATATGTATTAACAGTTTCTAGTAGTACAGAACCAAATTAGCAGTGATTTTAAAAAATTAGATTATTTTTCTCCCTTAACATGTAGTAGAGTTAGATGGTCTATACTTGGTACTGAAGCGCCATGCCTTCATCAAGGACCTAGAAGCCTTGTCATTTTCTGCTCCAGCATCCTTAATACAAGCTTCAGCCTCAGGACTTCCTCATGGTCACAAAATGGCTGCCAGAACTCCAGATTGACTCATGTTCAAACAAGGAGAAGGAAGGGGGAAAGGGCAAAAATAACACCTGACAGCTGAGTCGGGTCCCTTAAAATAACTTTCTTGGGAGCCTTATCCAACAACTTCCATGTAAAATTCAATATATATTTCCTCTGCAAGAGAAGCTCGGAAGTGTGTGTGTGTGTGTGTTAACCTGGGCATTTTACAGATTCTGTTATCCAGGGAAAGGCAGCCAGCAATCTGTGCCACAGTTGGAAAACCATTTGACACAGTGCCTGGCACAAAATAAGTTTAAAGAGAGATAGACAGAGGCAGAAAGAGACAAAGAGAGACAGTAGCTGTGTTAGGGAATCAAGAAGTTCCCCCCAAAAACAGATGATAACAGGACTGGTCTGAATGTATGTGCATGTTGGGCAGGGCAGCAGGGAGTTTGGGTCAGGTGGGTATTTTTCATGAAAGAACATTCATTCATTTTATCAGTTTCAAGCAGAGTTCAAAACTGCCAGGAAACATCATTTAGATTATAATCAGCACACTTTGGTGCTAAAAACCTAAGGAACACAACTTAGAGAAATCAAAGAACTCAGGACAAGAGGAAGAAAGACTACAGCAAATTCACTGAAACAAAAGTGGAGAGAAAAAATGAGAAAGTTATCCACCATTTACTGTTTTGAAACAACCTAAGTGACATCTGGCTACCTTAAGAAATTTTTTTTAACAAGCACTTTATTAGGATATCAAGGGCATCAGACTTGACTGGAGGTTAGAAAATCAGACTTAGAAGTCAAGCAAGAACCAAGCCAGGTCTGAAAGTTCAGTAAGGAGGCGGCACAGCAGCATCTTTTTGAAGGGACAGGTCTAGCCGAGGATGCCCCCCCACCCTGAAAGCCCCATTGCCACCCTCAGACCCTACTTCAAGTACCCAGAAAGAATGGAACTTCTTATTTTGGGATCACTTGATCAAATCAATCAGATGAGTGCACCGGATTGGCCAGCCTGGATCCAATGGTGGATACAGGATGGATCTCTTCCCTTTGGATCTCTTCCCCACGTGCTGAAGTGCCCCCACTATTACCATACTCAAATAGAGGACACACACACACATAGGAAGGAAGGATAGATGCAGGACAGCCAAAAAAGACAAATGTCACTACAATATCCCCGTAAGCCAAGCTGCGTTGTGAGCACTTGGCATGTGATCTTCACAAGAATCCTGAGAAGCAATTGTAGGGGTTCAGAGCGAGCCTTCCCCAAATGTGCCACTTTTGCAAGGGGATTGTTTTGAGCTAAAGGCAATCAAGAGTCTGTGGGTTCAAGAGAAATTACTGCCCCTCCCTTAACTACTTAGGAGAACGTAAATTGGGAATTTTTCCCAGAAAAGAGTTACTACTGAAGATAAACGTTATCTAAGTGGCCCCATCTATATGCCAGGACAAACATCTAATTACCAAATATCTGTTCTTCTTCTGATCATCCTGTGAATTGCCCTCCTGTCCTTGGAAGCCCCATGACCCTATTCCACTCCTTAGATCAGAATGGCATATATACCTCATTTTACCTTTCTGTCTCTGAAACTCTCATGTATGTAGGGTTCCTGTACATTTGAAATTAAAATTGACGTTCTTCTGTTCCTGTGTCTCATGTCAATTTAATTCTTAGACCAGCTAGAAGAACCTACAAGGGTAAAGTTTTCTTCCTCCTCAACATAATTATTATGACCTCCATTTTATAAATTTTATTAGGCCTTTGTCTAAGGCTACATACTTAGTAAGCAATAGAGCTGGGATTCAAACTCATGGATTTTAAGAGTTCTTCCTTTTTCTAATCTGTGACATACTTCCATCATTTGTTTTATTTGTATTTGGCATCACAAGAAAACACCTGCCTCACTGGGGCTAGGGTCAAGGGATTTGGAAGCTGACATTGGGATATTAAAAGTCACTTGACATTGAACACAGTTCTTGCAGCTAACAGATGATGAAGACACAACAGTTATGCTTTGATGATGTGACAGGCACTGAGTTAAATGTGGTACACAAGTAAGACATGGTCCCCCAGAGAACACTGTCTGGTAGGGGAAATAGATGTGTGAACAGTTAAATCAAAATGTGTTGTGTTAGATGTAACAATAAAAGTAGGTACAGAAGTATGTACAAAAGTAGTGATGAGCAGGCAGCAACTGTGTCAGAATGACCTGGTTTTGCTTGGTAACAAATAAGCCCTCAAATCCCTGTGGTTGATGACAACTAAGATTTATTTCTCATTCCTGCTAAATGTCCATCATGCATCTGGTGCAGCTTTCTTCATCACCCAGCCAGGACCCAGGATGCTGGACCATTGCTTCCTCTGGACCATTAACATGCAAATCATGCTCTGTCTCTGTTACAGGAATAACAGCCATTATTTCTGGTGATGGTTAATTAGGCAAAGAAAGTCACATGGCCAAGCCTGACATCAATAGTACAAGAACAGGGGGGACCTTGAAGATGGCGGAAGAGTAAGACGCGGAGATCGCCTTCCTCCCCACGGATACACCAGAAATACATCCACACGTGGAACAACTCCTACAGAACTCCTACTGAAGGCTGGCAGAAGACCTCAGACCTCCCAAAAGGCAAGAAACTCCCCACATAACTGGGTAGGGCAAAAGAAAAAACAGAGACAAAAGAATAAGGACGGCACCTGCACCAGTGGGAGGGAGCTGTGAAGGAGGAAAAGTTTCCACACACTAGGAAGCCCCTCCGCGGGCGGAGACTGCGGGAGGCGGAGGGGGGAGTTTCGGGACCGCGGAGTAGTGCACAGCGACGGGTGCGGAGGGCAAAGCGGGGAGATTCCTGCACAGACGATCGGTGCTGACCGGCACTCACCAGCCCGAGTGGCTTGTCTGCTCACCCGCCGGGGCGGGCGGGGCTGCGAGCTGAGGATCGGGTTTTGGTTTTGGACGGAGCTCAGGGAGAGGACTGGGGTTGGCGGCTTGAACATAGCCTGAAGGGGTTAGTGCACCACGACTAGCCGGGAGGGAGTTCGGGGAAAAGCCTGCACCTGCCGAAGAGGCAAGAGACTTTTTCTTCCCTCTTTGTTTCCTGGTGCGCGAGGAGAGGGGTTTAAGAGCGCTGC
Source organism: Phocoena sinus (assembly GCF_008692025.1). Lineage (NCBI taxonomy): Eukaryota > Metazoa > Chordata > Mammalia > Artiodactyla > Phocoenidae > Phocoena > Phocoena sinus. The sequence continues at coordinate 53,602,965 of NC_045773.1, read as the reverse complement.
TTAAAGGATCTCCAGAGAAGGGCGCGAGCCGCGGCTAAAAGCGCGAACCCCAGAGACGGGCGCGAGCCGCGGCTGAGGTCGCGAGCCCCGGAGACGGGCGCGAGCCGCGGCTGAAAGCGCAAACCCCAGAGACGGGCGGGAGACGCTAAGGCTGCTGCTGCCGCCACCAAGGGCCTGTGTGCGAGCACAGGTCACTCTCCACACCCCTCTTCCGCGGAGCCTGTGCAGCCCGCCACTGCCAGGTTCCCGGGATCCAGGGACAACTTCCCCGGGAGTACGCACGGCGGGCCTCAGGCTGGTGCAACATCACGCCGGCCTCTGCCGCAACGTCACGCTGCCTCTGCAGCTGCAGGCCCGCCCCGCACGTAGTGCCCCTCCTACCCCCATCCCCCAACCCCCGGCCTGAGTGAGCCGGAGGCCCCGAATCAGCGGCTCCTTTAACCCCGTCCTGTCTGAGCGAAAAAACAGACGCCCTCCAGCGACCTACACGCAGAGGCAGGGCCAAATCCAAAGCTGAGCTCCTGTGAGCTGTGAGAACAAAGAAGAGAAAGGGAAATCTCTCCCAGCAGCCACAGAAGCAGCGGATTAAAGCTCCACAATCAACTTGATATACCCTGCATCTGTGGAATACCTGAATAGACAAGGAATGACCCCAAATTGAAGAGGTGGAATTTAGGAGCGAGATCTATGATTTTTTTCCCTTTTCCTCTTTTTGTGAATGTGTACGTGTATGCTTCTGTGTGAGATCCTGTCTGTATACTCTTGCTTCCACCATTTGTCCTAGGGCTCTATCCGTCCATGACTTTTTTTAAAAAATTCTTTTTCTTAATAATTAAGTTTAATTGTGATAACTTTATTATACTTTACCTTCGTTCTTTCTTTCCTTCCTTCCTTCCCTCCTTTAGACAACGAATCACCCCAAATTGAGGAGGTGGTCTCAGGGAGCAGGATTTATGATTTTTCCCCCTTTACCTCTTTTTGTGAAGGTGTATGTGTATGCTTCTGTGTAAGATTTTCTCTGTATAGCTTTGCTTCCAACATTTGTCCTAAGGTTCTATCCGTCCCTTTTTTTTTTTTTCTAAATATTTTTTAATTCAATAACTATATTATACTTTATTTTATTTTTACTGTATCATCTTTCTTTCTGTCTTTTTTCCTTCTTTCCCTCCTTCCTTCCTCCCTCCCTCCCTCCCTCCCTCCTTTCTTTCCTTCTTTGCTTCTTTCTTCCTTCCTTCCTTTCCTCCTTTCCTTCTTTCTTTACTCATACTTCTACTAATTCTCCCTACTTTTTCTCCCTTTTATTCTGAGCTGTGTGGGTGAAAGGCTCTTGGTGCTCCAGCCAGGAGTCAGGGCTCTGCCTCTGAGGTAGGAGAGCCAACTTCAGGACATTGGTCAACAAGAGACCTCACAGCTCCACATAATATTAAACGGTGGAAATATCCCAGAGACCTCCATCTTAACACCAGCACCCAGCTTCACTCAACGACCAGCAAGCCACAGTGCTGGACAACCTATGCCAAACAACTAGCAAAACAGGAACACAACCCCACCCATTAGCAGAGAGGCGGCCTAAAATCATAATAAGGCCACAGACACCCCAAAACACACCACCAGACGTGAACCTGCCCACTAGAGAGACAAGATCCAGCCTCATCCAGCACAACACAGGCACTAGTCCCCTCCACCAGGAAGCCTACACAACCCACTGAAACAACCTTAGCCACTGGAGACAGACACCAAAAACAACGGGAACTACGAAAGTGCAGCCTGCAAAAAGGAGACCCCAAACACAGTAAGATAAGCAAAATGAGAAGACAGAAAAACACATAGCAGATGAAGGAGCAAGATAAAAACCCACCAGACCTAACAAATGAAGAGGAAATAGGCAATCTACCTGAAAAAGAATTCAGAATAATGATAGTAAGGATGATCCGAAATCTTGGAAGTAGAATGGACAAAATGCAAGAAACAGTTAACAAGGACCTACAAGAACTAAAGATGAAACAAGCAACGATGAACAATGCAATAAATGAAATTAAAATCACTCTAGATAGGATCAATAGCAGAATAACTGAGGCAGAAGAACGGATAAGTGACCTGGAAGATAAAGTAGTGGAAATAACTACTGCAGGGCAGAATAAAGAAAAAAGAATGAAAAGAACTGAGGACAGTCTCAGAGACCTCTGGGACAACATGAAACGCACCAACATTCGAATTATAGGGGTTCCAGAAGAAGAAGAAAGAAAGAAAGGGACTGAGAAAATATTTGAAGAGATTATAGTTGAAAACTTCCCTAATATGGGAAAGGAAATAGTTAATCAAGTCCAGGAAGCACAGAGAGTCCCATACAGGATAAATACAAGGAGAAACACGCCAAGACACATATTAATCAAACTGTCAAAAATTAAATACAAAGAAAGCATATTAAAAGCAGCAAGGGAAAAACAACAAATAACACACAAGGGAATCCCCATAAGGTTAACAGCTGATCTCTCAGCAGAAACCCTACAAGCCAGAAGGGAGTGGCAGGACATACTGAAAGTGATGAAGGAGAATAGCCTGCAACCAAGACTACTCTACCCAGCAAGGATCTCATTCACATTTGATGGAGAAATTAAAACCTTTACAGACAAGCAAAAGCTGAGAGAGTTCAGCACCACCAAACCAGCTTTACAACAAATGCTAAAGGAACTTCTCTAAACACGAAACACAAGAGAAGGAAATGACCTATAGTAGCGAACCCAAAACAATATATAAAATGGAAATAGGAACATACATATCGATAATTACCTTAAATGTAAATGGACTAAATGCTCCCACCAAAAGACACAGATTGGCTGAATGGATACAAAAACAAGACCCTTATATATGCTGTCTACAAGAGACCCACTTCAGAACTAGAGACACATACAGACTGAAAGTAAGGGGATGGAAAAAGATATTCCATGCAAATGGAAACCAAAAGAAAGCTGGAGTAGCAATTCTCATATCAGACAAAATAGACTTTAAAATAAGGACTATTAAAAGGGACAAAGAAGGACACTACATAATGATCAAGGGATCGATCCAAGAAGAAGATATAACAATTGTAAATATTTACGCACCCAACATAGGAGCACCTCAATACATAAGGCAAATACTAACAACCATAAAAGGGGAGATCAACAGTAACACATTCATAGTAGGGGACTTTAACACCCCACTTTCACCCATGGACAGATCATCCAAAATGAAAATAAATAAGGAAACACAAGCTTTAAATGATACATTAAACAAGATGGACTTAATTGATATTTATAGGACACTCCATCCAAAAACAACAGAATACACATTTTTCTCAAGTGCTCATGGAACATTCTCCAGGATAGATCATATCTTGGGTCACAAATCAAGCCTTGGTAAATTTAAGAAAACTGAAATTGTATCAAGTATCTTTTCCGACCACAACGCCATGAGACTAGATATCAATTACAGGAAAAGATCTTTAAAAAATACAAACACATGGAGGCTAAACAATACACTACTTAATAATGAAGTGATCACTGAAGAAATCAAAGGGGAAATCAAAAAATACCTAGAAACAAATGACAATGGAGACACAACGACCCAAAACCTATGGGATGCAGCAAAAGCAGTTCTAAGAGGGAAGTTTATAGCAATACAAGCCCACCTTAAGAAGCAGGAAACATCTCGAATAAACAACCTAACCTTGCACCTCAAGCAATTAGAGAAAGAAGAACAAAAAAACCCCAAAGCTAGCAGAAGGAAAGAAATCATAAAAATCAGATCAGAAATAAATGAAAAAGAAATGAAGGAAACAATAGCAAAGATCAATAAAACTAAAAGCTGGTTCTTTGAGAAGATAAACAAAATAGATAAACCACTAGCCAGACTCATCAAGAAAAAAAGGGAGAAGACTCAAATCAATAGAATTAGAAATGAAAAAGGAGAAGTAACAACTGACACTGCAGAAATGAAAAAAATCATGAGAGATTACTACAAGCAACTCTATGCCAATAAAATGGACAATCTGGAAGAAATGGACAAATTCTTAGAAATGCACAACCTGCCAAGACTGAATCAGGAAGAAATAGAAAATATGAACAGACCAATCACAAGCACTGAAATTGAAACTGTGATTAAAAACCTTCCAACAAACAAAAGCCCAGGACCAGATGGCTTCACAGGTGAATTCTATCAAACATTTAGAGAAGAGCTAACACCTATCCTTCTCAAACTCTTCCAAAATATAGCAGAGGGAGGAACACTCCCAAATTCCTTCTACGAAGCCACCATCACCTTGATACCAAAACCAGACAAGGATGTCACAAAGAAAGAAAACTACAGGCCAATATCACTGATGAACATAGATGCAAAACTCCTCAACAAAATACTAGCAAACAGAATCCAACAGCACATTAAAAGGATCATACACCATGATCAAGTGGGGTTTATTCCAGGAATGCAAGGATTCTTCAATATACGCAAATCTATCAATGTGATAAACCATATTAACAAATTGAAGGAGAAAAACCATATGATCATCTCAATAGATGCAGAGAAAGCTTTCGACAAAATTCAACACCCATTTATGATAAAAACCCTCCAGAAAATAGGCATAGAGGGAACTTTCCTAAACATAATAAAGCCATATATGACAAGCCCACAGCAAACATCATCCTCAATGGTGAAAAACTGAAAGCATTTCCACTAAGATCAGGAACAAGACAAGGTTGCCCACTCTCACCACTCTTATTCAACATAGTTTTGGAAGTTTTAGCCACAGCAATCAGAGAAGAAAAGGAAATAAAAGGAATCCAAATCGGAAAAGAAGAAGTAAAGCTGTCACTGTTTGCAGATGACATGATACTATACATAGAGAATCCTAAAGATGCTACCAGAAAACTACTAGAGCTAATCAATGAATTTGGTAAAGTAGCAGGATACAAAATTAATGCACAGAAATCTCTGGCATTCCTATATACTAATGATGAAAAATCTGAAAGTGAAATCAAGAAAACACTCCCATTTACCATTGCAACAAAAAGAATAAAATATCTAGGAATAAACCTACCTAAGGATACGAAAGACCTGTATGCAGAAAATTATAAGACACTGATGAAAGAAATTAAAGATGATACAAATAGATGGAGAGATATACCATGTTCTTGGATGGGAAGAATCAACATTGTGAAAATGACTCTACTACCCAAAGCAATCTACAGATTCAATGCAATCCCTATCAAACTACCACTGGCATTTTTCACAGAAGTAGAACAAAAAATTTCGCAATTTGTATGGAAACACAAAAGACCCCGAATAGCCAAAGCAATCTTGAGAACGAAAAAAGGAGCTGGAGGAATAAGGCTCCCTGACTTCAGACTATATTACAAAGCAACAGTAATCAAGACAGTATGGTACTGGCACAAAAACAGAAAGATAGATCAGTGGAACAGGATAGAAAGCCCAGAGATAAACCCACGCACATATGGACACCTTATCTTTGATAAAGGAGGCAGGAATGTACAGTGGAGAAAGGACAGCCTCTTCAATAAATGGTGCTGGGAAAACTGGACAGGTACATGTAAAAGTATGAGATTAGATCACTCCCTAACACCATACACAAAAATAAGCTCAAAATGGATTAAAGACCTAAATGTAAGGCCAGAAACTATCAAACTCTTAGAAGAAAACATAGGAAGAACAATCTATGACATAAATCACAGCAAGATCCTTTCTGACCCACCTCCTAGAGTAATGGAAATAAAAACAAAAATAAACAAATGGGACCTAATGAAACTTCAAAGCTTTTGCACAGCAAAGGAAACCATAACCAAGACCAAAAGACAACCCTCAGAATGGGAGAAAACATTTGCAAATGAAGCAACTGACAAAGGATTAATCTCCAAAATTTACAAGCAGCTCATGCAGCTCAATAACAAAAGAACAAACAACCCCATCCAAAAATGGGCAGAAGACCTAAATAGACATTTCTCCAAAGAAGATATACAGAATGCCAACAAACACATGAAAGAATGCTCAACATCATTAATCATTAGAGAAATGCAAATCAAAACTACAATGAGATATCATCTCACACCAGTCAGAATGGCCATCATCAAAAAATCAAGAAACAATAAATGCTGGAGAGGGTGTGGAGAAAAGGGGACACTCTTGCACTGCTGGTGGGAATGTGAATTGGTTCAGCCACTGTGGAGAACAGTATGGAGGTTCCTTAAAAAACTACAAATAGAATTACCATATGACCCAGCAATCCCACTACTTGGCATATACCCTGAGAAAACCAAAATTCAAAAAGAGTCATGTACCAAAATGTTCATTGCAGCTCTATTTACAATAGCCAGGACATGGAAACAACCTAAGCGCCCATCATCGGATGAATGGATAAAGAAGATGTGGCACATATACACAATGGAATATTACTCAGCCTTAAAAAGAAATGAAATTGAGCTATTTGTAATGAGATGGATAGACCTAGAGTCTGTCATACAGAGTGAAGTAAGTCAGAAAGAAAAAGACAAATACCGTATGCTAACACATATATATGGAATTTAAGGGAAAAAAATGTCATGAAGAACCTAGGGGTAAGATAGGAATAAAGACGCAGACCTACTGGAGAACGGACTTGAGGGTATGGGGAGGGGGAGGGGTGAGTTTTGACAGGGCGAGAGAGAGTCATGGACATATACACACTAACAAACGTAGTAAGGTAGATAGCTGGGGGGAAGCAGCCGCAAGGCACAGGGATATTAGCTCGGTGCTTTGTGACAGCCTGGAAGGGTGGGATGGGGAGAGTGGGAGGGAGGGAGACGCAAGAGGGAAGACATATGGGAATATATGTATATGTATAGCTGATTCACTTTGTTATAAAGCAGAAACTAACACACCATTGTAAAGCAATTATACCCCAATAAAGATGTTAAAAAAAAAAAAAAAATAGTACAAGAACATAACAGTCTTCCCTCCCAGAGGGACAGTAAATGTTTGTAAACAAGGATATAGCCACCTGGGAGAGGGTAGCAATGGGAAAAGCTTCCCCAGAGAGGAGAAATAAGAAGTGACTGGGATCAAGATAGACTCTGGAATCAGTCTGGTTTGAATTTCACATCTACCACTTGCTTCATAATCATTGGAAAGTCACAAAAATTAGCTAAGCCTCCTTTCCCTCAACAGTTACTATAAAGAGTAAATAAAACAAACATTTAGCACAATGCCTATAATACTTGGATATTATAGTACATAGTAAGCACTTCATAAATGTTAGCAATTATTGGTGTAAAGAGCTGGCTTTTGAGAAATGAACACAAGTGTATCATATTAGGAAATGAGGTGGAATGCCAGTTTTCCAGGCAGAGGGACCAACATAGGCAAAGTGTTGGCATCAATAATTGGGTTGGTGTTTCTCAGAAAGGCTAAAGTGGGGAGATGGGGGTGCCCAGAGATAAGGTCTTAAAGAACCTGTAGTCCATGTTTAGAAGCTTAGACTTTCTCCTGGAGGCAACGGAGACCCAGTGAAGAGTTTTAATCTGGGGCAGATGGAGAGAGGCAGTGGCATTATGGAAGATGGATGGAGGGTGAAACCAGAGGTGAGGAGACCAGTCATTCTAATAATCCAGGTGAGAGATGGAGAAGTGCTGCCACCAGGGAGGGACAGTAAGAATGGGGAGGAGAGACAGGAAGGAAAGAGTAAGAAATGTGTACAATCTGTATGTGGTGGGCGCCTCTGTCTGCCTTCTCCACTACTGAAGGCCCAAACCCAGCACATCATTATGCATGAACCAGGCCCTGAGTAAGGAGCTATTAAGTGAACACATTGGCAGGACTTGTGCTGTGACTAGATTCTGGTCTCCCTTCTCTCAGTATTTTCCAGATTCCAGAGCTTTCCAATTAGACTCACCTCCATGCCCATTCCTATGTCTTGGATGGGAACCTGAAATCTATATTTTTAACAAGCAATATTGATTAGAGGTAAGAAACTAATGATCAACATGAGAAACCCTGCTAAATTGGTTAAAATATTATTAGCTGAGAAGAACAAGGGAGCTATGTATGTCAGTGAGGTACCATTAGGTGATCTAACACTTTGCATTCCTTCTTCTGTTCTGGGAACTCATGTTTGTATTCTAGAGGAGTTACATTATGGTTAGTTATGTCATTTAAAAAATAAATGTCTTTCCTGTAAACAGTGTGGCTTCCACCCACTATTAGGAACCCTGGCTAATATACTAAGTTTTCTAGAAATCCTGCCACCCCATTGGCTCACGCTTTGGGTTTGATCAGAAAGGCAATGGCAATACCTCTAGAATGTTCCTTCTCGGAGTGTAATCTGCAGAACAGTGCCAGTCTGGGAAGTGCTCATAACTGGTCCATGAATAAGTTCAGACAGAAAATGCGGGAGTCATTTAGAAACTGTAATAGAAACAAGCTCAGCACCACTGACATCTTGGACCTGGAGGTGGTTGAATGCTCTGTGCATTCTAGGCTGTGTGGCAGCATCTCTGGCATCTACCCACTAGATGCCAGTAGCACCTTCCTCTCAATGAGGACAACCAACAACGTCTCTAGACATTGACAAATGTCCCCATGGGACAAAATGTTTCTCGTTGAGAGCCACTGCTTTATAGCAATTTGACAGACTAATTTTATGTCTGATGTATCAAATAATATAAACATCAAATTGGGATTTGCATTATGTATATCTTTTTATTTCATTTTTCTAGTAATTTGTTATTATCATATTTTACTATTAATTTAAGGCAGATTTAAAACATGGTCCTTCCCACAGATAGTTCAGAACACACTAATACGAAAGGTCACTTTTAAAATACAGAAGTGTTCCTTAGAGGATCGGGTACACCTGGATTATCCTTCATCTCTCTGCTGTAATAACCAGACGTTACAAGGTGACTTATGAAGAAATTAACTAGCCTTTATGTTTTATGGTTTTGCTCCTGTAGCCACCATGGAAAGTCTCCAGCCCTCCATTGCTACAGAAAAAGAAGTGTCTTCTGGTGAGAGTAAGCAGTTCTCTTGTCTTTCCCAGGACAGAGGAAATTTTGCTGGGGAGGGCATAGGCCAAGACAGAGACAGACCCTAAAATTCTTATGACAGAAAGGCCTAGGTCAGAGGTCACAAACTACCCAGCCACCAGCTGAATCTGGCCTACAAACAGGTTGTTTTTGGCTTCTACCTTGAGTTTTTAAAAAAATCAATTGCCAAACTATTTCTCATGAAAATCTCATTCTCAGCATTTCTTGAAAACTCAGAACCTTTTGGCCACAGTGGGCTTGGCTTCCCTCATGGTGTCAGTCAGCAGAAACTGAAAAGCAGCCACTGCCCTTCGTGCTCTTCTGCTGTCCCCTGACAAGCCCACCTCCTGGTGCATGTGGGCATGTGAGTTGGCAGAGCCTGGGATAGGCCTCCAGAACAACTAATTGGAAAATTGGAGAAACCCAGATGGCAGAGAATTTGACCTTTGGTGTGGAAGGAAATGGGGCCGACGACTCCCCAAGCCTGGGGGAGGCAGGTCAGAGGTTCAAACAATTGCAGTAAGTTACCCAGGTCTTGGCCTAGACCCTGGGGGCTGGAGGTAGGCAGGCTTCAGAAAGGGCTGGCGATACAGGCACCTCTGGAGGGGGAGGCAGATGGTGTCAGCCTGATCTTCCCGACTGTTCCTTTGGAATTTGAGCCACGATTCTGGTCTGCCTGGTAGGTGATGACCCCCACCAGCTGGTGTGCAGGCCCCTCTCACAACACCAATTACTTGGTATTGTCAGACTCAAGATTCCCCTACTACAGAATGCCTAACCAACCCAGCAAGTGAGTGCTTGAGCCAAACTTAATGGACCTTAGGAAAACAAGTAACTGTGACACTGATTGCACCCTGGGTGCCAGACAGCAATTGCCATCGGTTAGAGAAATACTTCGTGAGTATCTACCATGTACAGGCTGAGGCTACAAAGACAGGTCAGACCAACAGTAGTCTTTTCCCTGTGATGCTCTCAGCTCAGGAGTGGAGGCAGATGTGTAGAAAGATAATTAAGACACACTGGGTGAATCAAATCCTGCAGCAGAGAGAGCATAAGTAACAGGTCTCTGCTTGGAGAAACACGGGCTTCTCAGAGGAGATGGCATTCAGCTGGGCTTAGAAAATGAGGGCGTGTTTACCAAATGAAGAAAAGAAGAAAAGTCATTAGCCACAGGAATCAGCTTGTGCAAAGCCAGAGGTTTGCAGGTTTGCTGAAATGAGCAGCAGGTCAGAGTGGCAAGCACGGGGGTGGGGTGGGGTGGGGGAGTAAACAAAGTGGTGGGGATCTGAGAAGGGGGTTGGGGTAAAGTGGTATCTTCAAGTCAAGGTGTTCAGATCTGAGCTTGTACATTGAATGTCAACTCAACGGGGTATATTATCAACTTTGTTTCTTTGAAAGTCAAATCTGGTGACACATTAAAGATAGACTAGACAACAAGAGCTGGAGATGGACAGAGCAATTCTGAGGCCATTGGTAAACCTGAACTAAGGAATAAGGAGGTAAGGAGGAATTTTCTAGAAAGCTCAACACTTGCATTAAAAGGGGAGGTGAGGAAATCTTCAAGATGGCGGAGGAGAGAGACATGGAGATTACCTTCCTCCACACAAATACATCAGAAATACATCCACATGTGGAACAACTCCTACAGAACACCTACAGAATGCTGGCAGAAGACCTCAGACCTCCCAAAAGGCAAGAAACTCCCCACGTACCTGGGTAGGGCAAAAGGAAAAAGAAAAAACAAGAGACAAAAGAATAGGGATGGGACCTGCACCAGTGGGAGGGAGCTGTGAAGGAGGAAAGGTTTCCATACACTAGAAGCTCCTTCACTGGCAGAGACGGGAGTAGCTGAGGGGAAGCTTCAGAGCCACGGAGGAGAGCGCAGCAACAGTGCAGAGAGCAGAGAGCAAAGCGGAGAGATTCCTGCACAGAGGATCGGTGCCAACCAGCACTCACCAGCCTGAGAAACTTGTCTGCTCACCCGCCAGGGTGGGCGGGGCTGGGAGCTGAGGCTCAGGCCTTTGAGGTCAGATCCCAGGGAGAGGACTGGGGTTGGCGGTGTGAACACAGCCTGAAGCGGGCTAGTGCGCCACAGCTAGACGGGAGGGAGTCTGGGGGAAAACCGGGACCTGCCTAAGAGTCAAGAGACCACTGTTACGGGGTGCGCGAAGAGAGGGGATTCAGAGCACCGCCTAAACGAGCTCCAGAGACAGGCACGAGCCGCGGCTACCAGCACGGACAACAGAGATGGGCGTGGGACGCGAAGGATGCTGCTGCTGCCACCAAGAAGCCTGTGTGGAAGCACAGGTCACTATCCACACCTCCCCTCCTGGGAACCTGTGCTGCCCGCCACTGCCAGGGTCCCATGATCCAGGGACAATTTACTCGGGAGAACGCACGGCGTGCCTCAGGCTATTGCAACGTCACGCCACCCTCTGCCACCGCAGGTTCACCCCCCTCCTCCCGGCCTGAGTGAGCCAGAGCCCCCAATCAGCTGCTACTTTAACCCCGTCCTGTCTGAGCAAAGAACAGCCGCCCTCAGGCGACCTACACACAGAGGCAGGGCCAAATCCAAAGCTGAGCCCCAGGAGCTGTGCAAACAAAGAAGAGAAAGGGAAATCTCTCCCAGAAGCCTCAGGAGCAGTGGATTAAAACTCCACAATCAACTTGATGTACCCTGCATCTGTGGAATACCTGAGCAGACAATGAATCATCCCAAGATTGAGGTGGTGGACTTTGGGAGCAACAATATATATATTTTTCCTTTTTCTCTTTTTGTGAGTGTGTATGTGTATGCTTCTTTGGGTAATTTTGCCTGTATAGCTTTGCTTTTACCATTTGCATTTGTCCTAGGGTTCTCTCTGTCCATTTTTTTTTTTTAGTATAGTTCTTAGCACTTGTTATCATTAGAGGATTTGTTTTTTAGTTTGGTTGCTCTGTTCTATCTTTATTTTATTACTTAAAAATTTTTTTAATATTATTTTTTATTTTAAGAACTTTATTTTATTTTACTTTTTTCTTTCTTTTTTTCTCCCCTTTCTTCTGAGCCGTGAGGCTGACAGGATTGTGGTGCTCTGGGTGGGTGTCAGGCCTGTGCCTCAGAGGTGGGAGAGCTGAGTTCAGGACACTGGTCCACCAGAGACCTCCGGGCTCCACGTAATATCAAATGGCAAAATCTCTCCCAGAGATCTCCATGCCAACACTAAGACCCATTTCCACTGAACAACCAGCAAGCTACAATGCAGAAGACCCTATGCAAAACAACTAGCAAGACAGGAACACAACCCCTCCCATTAGCAGAGAGGCTGCCTAAAATCTTAATAAGGTCAAAGACAGCCCAAAACATTCCACCGGATGCTGTCCTGCCCACCAGAAAAACAAGATCCAGCCTCATCCACCAGAACACAGGGACCAGTCCCCTCCACCAGGAAGCCTACACAACCCACTGAACCAACCTTAGCCACTGGGGGCAGACACCAAAAACAATGGAAAGTACGAACCTGCAGCCTGCGAAAAGGAGACCCCAAACACAGCAAGTTAAGCAAAATGAGAAGACAGAGAAACACACAGCAGATGAAGGAGCAAGGTAAATATGCACCAGACCAAACAAATGAAGAGGAAACAGGCAGTCTACCTGAAAAATAATTCAGAATAATGATAGTAATGATCCAACACCTTGGAAAAAGAATGGACAAAAAACAAGAAATGTTTAACAAGGACCTAGAAGAACTAAAGAGCAAACAAACAATGATGAACAACACAATAAATGAAATTAAAAATTCTCTAGAAGGAATCAATAGCAGAATAACTGAGGCAGAAGAAAAGATAAGTGACCTGGAAGATAAAATAGTGGAAATAACTACCACAGCACAGAATAAAGAAAAAAGAATGAAAAGAATTGAGGACAGTCACAGAGACCTCTGAGTCAACGTTCAACGTAACAACATTCAAACTATAGGGGTCCCAGAAGAAGAAGAGAAAAAGAAAGGGAAAGAGAAAATATTTAAACAGATTATAGTGGAAAACTACCCTAATCGGGGAAAGGACATAGTCAATCAAGTCCAGGAACTGCAGAGAGTCCCATATAGGATAAATACAAGGAGAAACACACCAAGAGACATATTACTCAAATTATCAAAACTAAATAAAAAGAAAAAATATTAAAAGCAACAGGGGAAAAACAACAAATAACATATAAGGGAATCCCCATAAGGTTAGAGCTGATCTTTCAGCAGAAACTCTGCAAGCCAGAAGGGAGTAATAGGACATCTTTAAAGTGATGAGAGGGAAGAAACTACAACCAAGATTACTCCACCCAGCAAGCATCTCATTCAGATTCGATGGAGAAATTTAAACCTTTCAGACAAGCAAAAGCTAAGAGAATTCAGCACCAGCAAACCAGCTTTACCACAAATGCTAAAGGAACTTCTCTAAGTGGGAAACACAAGAGAAGAAAAGGATGTACAATAACAAACCCAAAACAATTAAGAAAATGATAATAGGAACATACATATCGATAATTACCTTAAATGCAAATGGATTAAATGCTCCAACCAAAAGACACAGACTAGCTGAATGGATACAAAAACAAGACCGGTATATATGCTGTCTACAAGAGACCCATTTCAGACCTAGGGTCACATACAGACTGAAAGTGAGGGGATGGAAAAAGATATTCCATGCAAATGGAAATCAAAAGAAAGCTGGAATACCAATTCTCATATCAGACAAAATAGACTTTAAAATAAAGACTATTACAAGAGACAAAGAAGGACACTACATAATGATCAAGGGATCAATCCAAGAAGAAGATACAACAATTGTAAACATTTATGCACCCAAAAAGGAGCACCTCAATACATAAGGCAAATGCTAACAGCCATAAAAGGAGAAATTGGCAGTAACACAATCATAGTAGGGGACTTTAACACTCCACTTTCACCAATGGACAGATCATCCAAAATGAAAATAAATAAGGAAACAGAAGCTTTAAATGACACATTAAACAAGATGGACTTTATTGATATTTATAGGACATTCCATCCAAAACAACGGAATACACTTTCTTCTCAAGTACTCATGGAACATTCTCCAGGATAGATAGTATTTTGGGTCACAAATCAAGCCTTGGTAAATTTAAGAAGACTGAAATCATATCTAGTTTCTATTCTGATCACACTGCTATGAGACTAGATATCAATTGCAGGAAAAAAATCTGTAAAAAATACAAATACATGGAGGCTAAAAAATACACTACTTAATAACCAAGAAATCACTGAAGAAATCAAAGAGGAAATCAAAAAATATGTAGAACAAATGACAATGAAAACACAACGACCCAAAACCTATGGGATGCAGCAAAAGCAGTTCTAAGAGGGAAGTTTATAGCAATACAATCCTACCTCGAGAAAAAAGAAACACCTCAAATAAACAACCTAACCTTATACCTAAATCAATTAGAGAAAGAAGAACAAAAAAAACCCCAAAGTTAGCAGAAGGAAAGAAATCATAAAGATCAGATCAGAAATCTATTTTAAAAAATGAAGGAAATGATAGCAAAGATCAATAAAACTAAAAGCTGCTTCTTTCAGAAGATAAACAAATTTGATAAACCATTAGCCAGACTCATCAAGAAAAAAAGGGAGAAGAGTCAATTCAATAGAATTAGAACTGAAAAAGGAGAAGTAACAACTGACACTGCAGAAATACAGAGGATCATGAGAGGTTACTACAAGCAACTATATGCCAATAAAATGGACAACCTGGAAGAAATGGACACATTCTTAAAAAAGCACAACCTACCGAGACTGAACCAGGAAGAAACAGAAAATATAATCAGACCAATCACAAGCACTAAAATTGAAAGTGTGATTAAAAATCTTCCAACAAACAAAAGCCCAGGACCAGATGGCTTCACAGGCGAATTCTATCAAACATTTAGAGAAGAGCTAACACCTATCCTTCTCAAACTCTTCCCAAATATAGCAGAGGGAGGAACACTCCCAAACACATTCTATGAGACCACCATCACCCTGATAACAAAACAGACAAAGATGTCACAAAGAAAGAAAACTACAGGCCAATATCACTGATGAACATAGATGCAAAAATCCTCAACAAAATACTAGCAAACAGAATCCAACAGCACATTAAAAGGATCATACACCACGACCAAGTGGGGTTTATCCAGGAATGCAAGGATTCTTCAATATACGTAAATCAATCAATGTGATACACCATATTAACAAACTGAAGGATAAAAACCATATGATCATCTCAATAGCTGCAGAAAAAGCGTTAGACAAAATTCAACACCCATTTATGATAAAAACCCTCCAGAAAGTAGGCACAGAGGGAACTTACCTCAACATAATAAAGGCCATATATGACAAACCCACAGCCAACATCGTTCTCAATGGTGAAAAACTGAAACCATTTCCGCTAAGATCAGGAACAAGACAAGGTTGCCCACTCTCACCACTATTATTCAACATAGTTTTGGAAGTTTTAGCCACAGCAATCAGAGAAGAAAAAGAAATAAAAGGAATCCAAATCAGAAAAGAAGAAGTAAAGCTGTCACTGTTTGCAGATGACATGATGCTATACATAGAGAATCCTGAAGATGCCACCAGAAAACTACTATAGCTAATCAATGAATTTGGTAAAGTAGCAAGATACAAAGTTAATGTACAGAAATCTCTTTCATTCCTATACACCAATGATGAAAAATCTGAAAGAGAATTTAAGGAAACACTCCCATTTACCACTGCAACAAAAAGAATAAAATATCTAGGAATAAACCTACCTAAGGAGACAAAAGACCTGTATGTAGAAAGCTGTAAGACACTGATGGAAGAAATTAAATATGATACAAACAAATGGAGAGATATAGTATGTTCTTGGATTGGAAGAATCAACATTGTGAAAATGACTATACTCCCCAAAGCAAACTACAGTTTCAATGCAATCCCTATCAAACTACCAATGGCATTTTTCACAGAACTAGAACAAAAATTTTCACAATTTGTATGGAAACACAAAAGACCTCGAACAGCCAAAGCAATCTTGAGAAAGCAAAACGGAGCTGGAGGAATCAGGTGCCCGGACTTCAGACTATACTACAAAGCTATAGTAATCAAGACAGTATGGTACTGGCACAAAAACAGAAATACAGATCAACTGAACAGGATAGAAAGCCCAGAGATAAACCCACGCACATATGGTCACCTTATTTTTGACAAAGGAGGCAAGAACATACAGTGGAGAAAAGACAGCCTCTTCAATAAGTGGTGCTGGGAAAAGTGTAAAAGAATGAAATCAGAACACTCCCTAACACCATACACAAGAATAAACTCAAAATAGATTAAAGACCTAAATGTAAGGCCAGACACTATAAAACTCTTAGAGGAAAACACAGGCAGAACACTCTATGACATAAATCACAGCAAGATCCTTTTTGACCCACCTCCTAGAAAAATGGAAACAAAAATAAACAAATGGGACCTAATGAAACTTCAAAGCTTTTGCACAGCAAAGGAAACCATAAACAAGATAAAAAGACAACTCTCAGAATGGGAGAAAATATTTGCAAATGAAGCAACTGACAAAGGATTATCTCCAAAATTTACAAGCAGCTCATGCAGCTCAATATCAAAAAAACAAACAACCCAAGAATGGGCAGAAGACCTAAATAGACATTTCTCCAAGGAAGGTATACAGACAGCCAACAAACACATGAAAGAATTCTCAACATCACTAATCATTAGAGAAGTGCAAACCCAAACTACAGGGATGTATCACCTCACACCAGTCAGAATGGCCATCATTCAAAAAATCTAGGAAAAATAAATGCTGGAGAGGGTGTGGAGAAAAGGGAACCCTCTTGCACTGTTGGTGGGAATGTAAATTGATACAACCACTATGGAAAACAGTAAGGAGGTTCCTTAAAAAACTAAAAATAGAACTACCATATGACCCAGCAATCGCACTACTGTGCATATACCCTGAGAAAACCATAATTCAAAAAGACTCATGTACCACAATGTTCACTGCAGCTCTATTTACAATAGCCATGACATGGAATCAACCTAATTGTCCATCGGCAGCTGAATGGATAAAGAAGATGTGGCACATATATACAATGGAATATTACTCAGCCATAAAAAGAAACGAAATTGAGTTATTTGTAGTGAGGTGGATGGACCCAGAGTCTGTCATACAGAGTGAAGTAAGTCAGAAAGAGAAAAACAAATACCATATGCTAACACATATATATGGAATCTAAAAAAAAAAAAAATGATTATGAAGAACCTAGGGGTAGGACAGGAATAATGACGCAAATGTAGACAATGGCCTTGAGGACACAGGGAGGGGGAAGGGTAAGCTGGGACAAAGTGAGAGAGTGGCATGGACATATATACACTACCAAATGTAAAACAAATAGCTAGTGGGAAGCAGCTGCACAGCACAGGGAGATCAGCTCGGTGCTTTGTGGCCACCTAGAGGGGTGGGATAGGGAGGGTGGGAGGGAGATGCAAGAGGGATGAGATATGGGGATATATGTATATGTGTAGCTGATTCACTTTGTTATAAAGCAGAAACTACCACACCATTGTAAAACAATTACACTCCAATAAAGATGTTTAAAAAAAAAAAGTGGGGGTGGGAGAGAGAGAACTGCCTCAGCTTTCTGCCTAGGGAGACTGGGTAGATGATGAACCTATCAACAGAAAGTAAAAAAACGAATAAAGTACTAAAATCGTGTTTGGGAAGATGCATCAATAATGAATTGTTTGGGATAAATTTGAAAGAACTGTGGGGCCTCCAAATGATGCTTTAAAATAGGGTACTAGAGATTCCAAGTCCAAGAGAATGAGAAGGAGATACTAGGACATAGATTTCATGGATGGTGGATGAAGCCACGTGCAAGGCTGACATTGCCAGAAAGAGGAGAAAAGAAAGGCCAGGAAAGAACTTCAGGGAGCCCCAAATGTAAGAAGCAAACAGAGGAGAGGATGCAGCAACAGGAGAGAGAAAAGACAGTTGGAGAAGCAGGAAAGTAAAGTCTAGACAACAGAAGCAAGATCAAGGGGGGTGTTGGGATGGTCACCCTGACATGCTCGCAGAAGCCAGGCCAGAAGAGATGCACATGGGACAGAGTGATGCAGAGGCCACCACTTAGAGCCACTTCAAGGGGTGGTGGTGGCCAGAGCCAGAATGCAGTGGGCTGAGGAGCGACCTGAGGGTTTGTGGAAGTAGAGATGGCCAAGGTGAACTATTAACTCAAAAAGCTTGATGTTAAAGATGAGGAGAGAGTCAGAGGCATGATGTGGCCTGTGGTGGTGGTGTTTCAGCTTTGTCTTGCTTTTCAGACTTCGGGGTTGGGGGGCGAGTTGGGGGGCAGGACTTGAGAATATTTTCAGGGAGCGGGAAGGACCTGGTGAAAAGAGTCTCACTGACAGTGCAGCGGACGGGGCTCTGGATCGTGCTCCAGTGAGGCCATCATCTGGGACTGAGGGAGGAACCACAGGCCGTCTGGTTTCACAGGTGTCATGGGAGGGAAGGTGACTTGAGGGAATGTCTCTGGAAAACCTCACATCCCCCCGAGACTTGTTATGCCCCAGCAGATGGGTGGCATTCCCCCAGGACCCACCAAATCAGAATATCTGGGAGACAGGCCCATAACCTGCATTTAAAACCAGCACGCTGGGGCCACCGTGTGAGAAAGGCCATGGAGTGACAGTGGAAAGAGTGGCCTCTGAACCAAAGTGCCTGTATCCAGCTCTCATCTCTGCCTCTAACCAGCTGTGTGATCTTGGAAAACTTATGAAGGGTCTCTATGCCCCTTCTGGTTAGTGAGGATGATAGCGCCTACTCCACAGGAGGACTGCTGGGGAGTAAATGAGTTGGCCTATGGAACACATTTACAGTCGTGTCTAACACATAAGAAATGCATGCGGACTGAAAAAAAAAGCACAACCTAAAAGCTGAGACATATTTCATTTGGTGGACTTGCTGAGGACTTAATCCTGGGATGCAGCCTCTCAGACAGCTCTGAGGGACAGCTCTGAAGAGGTAAGGGAGGAGCCAGGATATACAAGGGGTTTTGCAACAAAAACCAGGTAGTTGGAACATCAAAAGTTTACTGTTAATTAAAGAAAACCAGGCATCTCAAGTTAAGGAATTTAATGCTTTTCTGTGTGTGGGAAGATGCAAGAATATGGGCTCACTGAAATCACTCCTCTGATATGCACCTTAGCTATCCAGGGCCAGTATCCTGTTTTTTTCCACCCTGAGTCCCCTCAGGATGCACAGTCGGGGGCAGCTGCAGAGGCTGCTGGCTTGATGGCCCCAACATCCTTTGTTTACTGATATGGCAGGCAACATTCTTGGTCCACATGCACAAGAATGTGAACATTTATTGTTTTTCCCACACCGTCTGCCATAATAATTCTGCTTACAGTTTGCCCACAAATCACCTGGGGTAGCTTGTTAAAATGCCAAATTCCACTGCTGAGACTCCAGAGATTATGATGGAGTTGGTCTTGGTCTAAGGTCAGAGTTTGAAATTCTACATTTTGTTTTTTTACTTTTTCAATATTTATGTTTTTACTTTGGCTGTGCTGGGTCTTAGTTGCGGCACGCAGGATCTTTGTTGCGGCGTGCGGGCTTCTTAGTTGCAGCATGCGAACTCTTTAGTTGCAGCATGTGGGATCTAGTTTCCCCGACCAGGGATCAAACTCGAGCCCCCTGTATTGGGAGCACGGAGTCTTATCCACTGGACCACCAGGGAAGTCCCAAAAATCTGCATTTTAAGCAAGTCCCTCCTCTTCCCAGATGATTCTGGTGCAAGTAGGCACAAGGATCACACTTCTAGAATCATTGTTCTGTAGGATTGGCCAACAGGCTGGCTGTGCCTCATTCCCAGCTCTGCCCACACATGGGAGGGTCAAGATGGCCACAAGGTCTTGATGGGGCCTCACAAGAGTCCACAAAAAGGAAGGGCTGCCAATTAGAGCTAATTGTGACAATTCTAAAAACAACTTTCACTCTTAAAAACCCTTGACTCTCAAACTACTCTCACCCAAATTAGTCATTTAATTGCTACTGGTGTTTTCTTTGGGGGCAAAGAAACTTTGAAAAGAGATACCTGTGATTATGTAGGAACTAAGTTTCAGGGACATGAGGTCATTTTTTGGTGAATTTATAGCACAGCTGTCCCTGTATATGTTCGTTTCAAACCTGACATTTTATAAAAAACAAGAACTGTAAGAATGTAAATGGGCACAGCAAACCAAACATTTTCTTCCAATTGGGTAGTGGTTCCACAATTTCAGCTTCAGTACTCAGTAAAGGGATGGTTATTTATTTTCCTAAATAAAAGTAATGGAAAAAATGATTGGAGGTGAAATTAGATTCCTCCTGGCAACTCTATGTAATGAAGGGTAATTGAAAAGGAGAGGCCAGGTGTCTGGCCTCCTGTGTGCAATGCAAATGAGGCTCCTTGTTTGCTAGGGTTTTTTCTGGGCAACTTTTAGTTAACTTACCTTGAGACCTGGCTTCTCCTGCTGAGGAAAGGGGGTGGTCTAGTGGGTCCGCTTCTACTCTGCCCCAACCACAGTGGATTCGTATTAATTTACCAGGGTTCTCTGTATTTTGGATTAAAAACATTTGAGTTTTGCTGGCTTAACGAGGCTTCTAGAATCATTGACCTGAGGTTGCAAACAGGCTGTCTGAAGCCATCGCTGGCCCACAGAGGTGCTTTCCTTGTGTTGCCTAGTGTTTTTAACATTTCTAAATAGTCGCTAGGTTTTTTTCTTAACTGAGAGACTTCACATTAAATTCAGATTTCAAGCTCTTAAAAAAATATAGGGTCATGACCCAGATTCCTGCATGTTTACAATGAGTACCCATTGCTCCCTTTATACAGTAAAGGTAGTCTATGAACTAACTGCCCTGTGTCTCAGTTTCCTCATCTGAGAAATAAGGTTAATAATTCTGCTGCCCCATAGAACTGTGGTGAGCAAGGAGCTGACATATGTAAAACACTTAGTGCCTGGCTTGTAACAAGTGTCACAGTCTCCACCCAGCCCAGTTTATTTAAATTCCTATCGGGCCTTTATATGCATTTGCATTTGTGACTGTTACTATAAGCCATGCAAAAGATAACGGATACAGAAATTTCTGGAAAGCAAAGGAAATTGTGGGGAGTTAGTACCTTTTTTCCAAAAAATGTTGGCTGTAGGGAATTTAAGATCTGAGGAGAGCAAGACTAATCTGCTGAGGAAAACAAAGAGGCCAAATCTGTAATGCATTCTACACCTCAGAACACTTTTCTTGTTAAACTTTGCAGTGTAATTTTGAAGCTTTGGGATTTTTTCCCTTTTGTTTATCTCTTCTCCTGTGTTTGCAAGTAGTAAAAATCATTAAAAAACCTCACACAATCTCGGATGTGTTCAAGAGGAAGTAAATAAAAGATTCAAGACAAGACTGTGATCCTGACAAATTCCTAGTATGAACAGTCATATGGCATCAATTACGTGAAAGCGTCGCCTCCAGGAGAGAAAGTCCGGTGAAAGAGATTCATAGCAGCTGGGGTGACCCTGCCTTGTCACCAAAGATTGACCTGTCTTACCATGCTGTACATTTTCATTCATCTTCCCATATCCTCTCTCCCCACTCCCCCACCCTGCTCTATGCCCAGGAGGCTAACCTGGATCCCACTGGGCTTCCCCGCCTTTTGGTATACAGCTGGATTCAGCCAATGAGGGGCTTTGGCAGGAGATTGGGTGAGGGGGAGTGTGAGTTTCCTGTGCTCCCTCCTCACTGGTTCACTACAGGTTGGTTGTTTCTCCCCACTGATGACCCACGTGGCTCCTGCCACATGGCCCCTTCCAAGCAGCTAGTCTCTCTGAGTTCGGAGCCACATGGCCCCTTCCAAGCAGCTAGTCTCTCTGAGTTCTAATAACTGCTCTCCCCACTTTGCCTCTTCAGGCAGGTCAAGGATGACAAAGGATCCACTACTCCATCCTTCACTGCTTCCCTAATGCCTGCTGGCACCATAGAGAGCAGTCCCTCTAGTAAAAACTCAGTTGTTCCAGTGCAGACGGAGGTCGTATTGGTTTCTCACCAGGACCCTGACTGATAAACTTGTCTGCTATATAATATCCATCACCACTTACATCTTGCTTATGTTTAAGAACAGGCCTTTCACATTTTTCTGAACCATGTCCTTACGGGTAAATTACTGGATCTGATTCCATCATTATCTGGTAAGCAATGCTCAGTCAGTTATAAGGGGTAAATTAAGTAATGTGCTAATCAAAATATTTAACATTAGTGAATGGTGACATTTTAAAAAGTAATAATATTAATCTACATGAACGTTTGTCTACCATTACCTTGAAATAATGAGGAAAAAAAATGCTTCATCAAGGGAAAAATGGATAAAGGTGATGTGGTATATATACACCATGGAATAGTACTCAGCCATAAAAAAGAATGCAATCTTGCCATGTGACAACATGGATGGACCTTAAGGGCATTGTGCTTAGTGAAATAAGTCAGACAGAGAAAGATAAATACCGTATGATCTCACTTATATGTGGAATCTTAAAAAACAAACAAATAAACAAAAAATACCAAGCTCATGAATATAGAAAATAGATTGGTGGCTGCCTGAGATGACTACAATAATACTGTATTGCACATTTGGGGGTGGCTAGCAGGGTGGATCTAGAAGGTTCTCGTCATAAAAAAAAAAACCTTTTTTAATCGTATGTGGTGACAAATGTTGACTGGATTATTATGATCACTTTGCAATATACACAAATATTGAATCATTATGCTCTACACCTGAAACTAATATAATATTATATGTCCATTCTCTCTCAATTAAAAGAAAATGCTTCAGTACATGTGCCCCCCTTACTGCCTTGGGCCAGGAGCACACCCCTGTCCTCCCCTCTCCCAACCACAGAGCTCACACATTTGGGTTTTAAAATATAACAGAGAGTTTCTACATCACTGAAAGTGAAGGAAAGTCTCTACAGCAGGTAAAGGAGTAGGGTTGTACTGTCCACTGTGGTAGCCACAGGCTACATGTGACTTTGAGCAGCTGAAATGTGGCTGACCAGAAGTGCTGGAAACATAAAATGTGTGCTAGATTTCAAAGACTGATTGGGAAAAAATGTAAAATAGCTCATTAATAATGTTTTAATAATTGCATGTTGAAATTATAAACTCTTGAACAGACTAAGTTAAATACAATATGTTATTAACAGGGCCTCCTGTCGTTTGAGATTTGCATAAAATTCTATCCAACATTATATTCCCATTGAGAAGGAAATCACGCATCTCTCTTCCTCATATCACTTCTAATTCTCTCTCTTTTCTTATTTCCACAAGTCTTTCCCCTTGTGTTTCAAACTGACCCAGGAGTGGTCAATACGTCCTTTTTCTTGATGTTTCCTCTAGCCTCTCATGCAATATAGCAAAGGTTTACTGGAGGTTTAAGGAAGGGGAGAGGTTCCTATAACACCATGGTGCTGGGATTTCTCACTGGTAAGGCAAGCAAGCCAGAGAAATCCTGTGCTTTAGACGTGGAGGGTCAACATGCAGTAGGGACACTGGCTCCCTTTTGGGTTTCGGCTGTGTTTCATCAGTCAGAAGTCCAAACAGGAGAACAAAGGAAGACGGTGCCCTCAGGGTGTTTATTCTCCAGGCTTGACAGGTCACCTTCAGAGGTTGTTCCTTCATAAAAGGTCACTGCTTTTCTCAAGGTGTCTGACTACAGAAATCTCTTTCACCTTGTGCCATTGGCCTAGGATTTGTATGACCTGTGTTTTTATACTAACCCTTGTGGTTCCCCTAAACCCTGGCTACATCTTTATAATTAGTCCTTTTGTAAATTCACCCTCCTAGAATTGTCCTTATTTGAACGTGTCACCTATTTCTTGTTGGGATCTTAACTGATACAGGTTGCAAATGGAGATTACATTCATTTCAGGGACAGTGGGCCTCCGTCCCAGGGGATGAATCCTGATTGGTCTAAACCATTCCTGGTGATCTCAATCTTGGTTACTAATGATTGGTCTAGGCCCTAGATTCTAGGGGGTTCCAATTGCCTTTACTGAATATAAAGACAGAGCTTCATGATAGAAAAAAAATGTCCCTGCTGATTCCCTCTTCCTGTGGATGCTGGTGTGAGTACCTGATGCCTGGGGCTGCAACAGCCACCTTGTGGCCAAAAGGTGACAAAACAAACAAACAAACAAAAAACAAATACACACACGCACACACATCCCTAGCATGTCCAGACTGTCAGAAAAAATATATATACACTTAGAAAGAAAGTGGATCCTCAATAACATTTCAGAGCCACTACATAAAACCTAAAGCTGTCTACTTTGTATTACATTTTGGGTGAGATGATTAAATGCCCTTATTGCTTAAGCCACTACCTGATAGAGAGAGGGTAGGAATTTGATTATAACAATTTTCCATTCTCCAGCTCAGGCTGAGATGAAGTAGGTGGTCACAGAATACTGAGTCTAAGATGAAGGAGGCTGTGCAATGACTTGCCCGCATCCTTCCAGCTCCAGAAGGTAGCAAGACAGGATCTTCCCCACCCGTCTGACCTGCGCGATTCCTGATGTAACATCAGAGTCCACTGCCTCAGAAACTTCGCTATGTTCAGGATCTGACCTCCACTGCCAGTTCACCCTAGAAGAGTCCTCACTCATGTTTCTAAATCTTTTATTCTAGATTCTTGATTGTGTCTCCTTAGAGTCTTCCAGAATCTGGCCTGAACTGAACTAAGTGCATTTGCTGAGCTCTCAGACTCTTACCCTGAGCCTGTCCACTTGGAGGCTCTGGTTACCAAGTACCTCTGAAAAAAATAGTCCTTCTCTATGTAGGAGGAGAGTAACCAACACTTCTTGAGTACTGACTCAAACCAGGCATCGTCCTAGTGTTTTACATATAGCATTTCTAATCCTAACAATCCTGCAAGGTAGGAACTATAATTATCCCTATTTTATAGGGGAAGAAACTGAAGTTTATATATGATAAATCACTCAAGCTTGTCTTAGACCTAAGTCCATTTGTTTCTGCCATGTTTCCCCTAAGAAATAGGCAAGCCCCAATGTATAAGTGTGTACCTGAGTCACATTTGCTACTGTTCCATTGGCCAAAGCAAGCCACATGACCAAGCCTGTGTGTGGGGAATGACTATCCTAGGGAGTGGCTATAGGGAGGCATGAACAAAGGGGAGGTCACCACAATAATCTACCATATGACATAAATCTAAAGACATATACAGTTTTTAAGAGGGATAAGCAATTCTAAAATAAAAAGAGATTTGGATTATGCAAAAATTTTTAAATAATTATAAAGGACTAAATCATGTAAGAAAACCAATGTTTCCCTACAGGGAGCCATCTAATAAGTTCAAATTTTAAAAGGAAGGTACACATTAAGGGATATCATTATCATAAATAAATGAAATAATGAGACACCTGTGAGAATGGGTTCAGAAAGTTAAAAAATAAATTGAGGTCTGAAAAATGCATCAAGACAATGAAAACCACTGTACAGACTGTTTTTGTATTGTTGCTTTGTTGGTCTTCACATACATTCTTTTTTTTTTTTCCTTTATTTTTTTTGGCTGCCTCAGATCTTAGTTGTGGCACGCAGGGTCTTCGTTGAGGTGTGCAGGATCTTTTGTTGTGGCACAGGCTCTTTGCTGTAGCACAGGCTCTTCATTACGGAGCATGGGCTTCTCTCTAGTTGTGGAATGAGGATTTTTTTTTCTCTCTCTCTAGTTGTAGCTCTAGGGCTTCAGGGTGCATGGGCTCTGTAGTTTGAAGCACAAGGGCTCTCTAGTTGAGGCCCATGAGCTCAGTAGTTGTGGCATGTGGGATCTCAGTTTCCTGACCAGGGATTGAACCTGTGCCCCCTGCATTGGAAGGTGGATTCTTTACCACTGGACCACCAGGGAAGTCCCTCACATACGTTCTGAGCAAGGGAGGGGAAGTGACGGGCCATGGTCTGGGGCAGTGGTGTTAGGTGAGGGTAGCGGGGGAAAGGCAGAACCATTCCCTTCCTGATGTCCATCCACCTCATCCACTCAAATAAAAAATCTTCAAGCTGGGAAGGTTGGAGTCAATTTGGTTAAGTAAAACGGGAACCCCCAATTGCTAAGGAGTTAAATGAATTTGGGGCTCAGAGAACCAGATGGGATAGTGACAGCAACTGCGGATGTGATTGTAGAATTTTCACTTGAAAATATATGTATAAAGCAGAAATACAAAGGATCATGAGAGATTACTACAAGCAACTATATGCCAATAAACTGGACAACATGGAAGAAATGGACTCATTCTTAAAAAAGCACAACCTTCCGAGGCTGAACCAGGAAGAAACAGAAAATATAATCAGGCCAATCACAAGCACTGAAATTGAAACTGTGATTAAAAATCTTCCAACAAACAAAAGCCCAGGACCAGATGGCTTCACAAGCGAATTCTATCAAACATTTAGAGAAGAGCTAATGCCTATCCTTCTCAAACTGTTCCAAAATATAGCAGAGGGAGGAACACTCCCAAACACATTCTATGAGGCCCCCATCACCCTGATACCAAAACCAGACATAGATGTCACAAAGAAAGAAAACTACAGGCCAATATCACTGATGAACATAGATGCAAAAATCCTCAACAAAATATTAGCAAACAGAATCCAACAGCACATTATAAGGATCATACACCACGATGAAGTGGGGTTTATCCCAGGAATGCAAGGATTCTTCAATATACGCAAATCAATCAACGTGATACACCATATTAATAAATAGGAGGACAAAAACCATATGACCATCTCAATAGATGCAGAGAAGGCTTTTGACAAAATTCAACACCCATTTATGATAAAAACCCTCCAGAAAGTAGGCATAGAGGGAACTTTCCTCAACATAATAAAGGCCATATATGACAAACCCACAGCCAACATCGTCCTCAATGGTGAAAAACTGAAACCATTTCCACTAAGATCAGGAACAAGAAAAGGTAGCCCACTCTCACCACTATAATTCAACATAGTTTTGGAAGTTTTAGCCACAGCAATCAGAGAAGAAAAAGAAATATAAATTGAAAAAGAAGAAGTAAAGCTGTCACTGTTTGCAGATGACATGATACTATACATAGAGAATCTTAAAGATGCTACCAGAAAACTACTATAGCTAATCAATGAATTTGGTAAAGTAGCAGGATACAAAATTAAAGCACAGAAATCTCTGGCATTCCTATACACTAATGATGAAAAATCTGAAAGTGAAATTAAGAAAACACTCCCATTTACCATTGCAACAAAAAGAATAAAATATCTAGGAATAAACCTACCTAAGGAGACAAAAGTCCTGTATACAGAAAATTATAAGACACTGATGAAAGGAATTAAAGATGATACAAATAGATGGAGAGATATACTATGGTCTTGGATTGAAACAATCAACATTGTGAAAATGACTCTACTACCCAAAGCAATCGACAGATTCAATGCAATCCCTATCAAACTACAAGTGGCATTTTTCTCAGAACTAGAACAAAAAATTTTCACAATTTGTATGGAAACACAAAAGACCCCAAAGAGCCAAAGCAATCTTGAGAAAGCAAAACGGAGCTGGAGGAATCAGGCTCCCTGACTTCAGGCTATTCTACAAAGCTACAGTAATCAAGATAGTATGGTACTGGCACAAAAACAGAAATATAGATCAACTGAACAGGATAGAAAGCCCAGAGATAAACCCATGCACATACGGTCACCTTATCTTTGATAAAGGAGGCAAGAATATAGAGTGGAGAAAAGACAGCCTCTTCAATAAGTGGTGCTGGGAAAACTGGACAGCTACATGTAAAAGAATGAAATTAGAACACTCCCTAACACCATACACAAAAATAAACTCAAAGTGGATTAAAGACTTAAATGTAAGGCCAGACACCATCAAACTCTTAGAGGAAAACATAGGCAGAACACTCTACGACATAAATCACAGCAAGATCCTTTTTGACCCACCTCCTAGAGAAATGGAAAAAAACCCAAAAATAAACAAATGGGACCTAATGAAACTTCAAAGCTTTTGCACAGCAAAGGAAACCATAAACAAGAGGAAAAGACAACCCTCAGAATGGGAGAAAATATTTGCAAATGAAGCAACTGAAAAAGGATTAATCTCCAAAATTTACAAGCAGGTCATGCAGCTCAATATCTAAAAAACAAACAACCCAATCCATAAATGCGCAGAAGACCTAAACAGACATTTCTCCAAAGAAGATATATATATTGCCAACAAACACATGAAAGAATGCTCAACTTCATTACTCATTAGAGAAATGAAAATCAAAACTACAATGAGGGCTTCCCTGGTGGCGCAGTGGTTGAGAGTCCACCTGACAATGCAGGGGACACGGGTTCGTGCCCTGGTCTGGGAAGATGCCGCAGAGCGGCTAGGCCCGTGAGCTATGGCCGCTGAGCCTGGGCGTCAGGAGCCTGTGTTCCGCAACACGAGAGGCCACAACAGTGAGAGGCCCGCGTACTGCAAAAAAAAAAAAAAAAAAAAAAAAAACCTACAATGGCATATCATCTCACACCGGTCAGAATGGCCATCATCAAAAAACCTAGAAACAATAAATGCTGGAGGGGGTGTAGAGAAAAGGGAACCCCCTTGCACTGTTGGTGGGAATGTAAATTGATACAGCCACTATGGAGAACAGTACGGAGGTTCCTTAAAAAACTAAAAATAGAACTACCATATGACCCAGCAATCCCACTACTGGGCATATACCCTGAGAAAACCATAATTCAAAAAGAGTCATGTACCAAAATGTTCATTGCAGCTCTATTTACAATAGCCAGGACATAGAAGCAACCTAAATGTCCATCAACTGATGAATGGATAAAGAAGATGTGGCACATATATACAATGGAATATTACTCAGCCATAAAAAGAAACGAAATTGAGTTATTTATAGTGAGGTGGATGGACCTAGAGTCTGTCATACAGAGTGAAGTAAGTCAGAAAGTGAAAAACAAATACCGTATGCTAACACATATATATGGAATCTAAAATACAAAATTAAAAAAAAAATGGTCATGAAGAACCTAGGGGCAAGATGGGAATAAATACGCAGACCTACTAGAGAATGGATTTGAGGATACGGGGATGGGGAAGGGTAAGCTGGGACAAAGTGCGAGAGTGGCATGGACATATATACACTACCAAATGTAAAATAGAGAGGTAGTGGGAAGCAGCCGCATAGCACAGGGAGATCAACTTGGTGCTTTGTGACCACCCAGAGGTGTGGGATAGGGAGGGTGGGAGGGAGGGAGACGCAAGAGGGAAGAGATACGGGCACATATGTATATGTATAACTGATTCACTTTGTTATAAAGCAGCAACTAACACACCATTGTAAAGCAATTATACTCCAATAAAGATGTTACGAAAATAAGAATTAAAAAATAAATGAAAACACTAAGGCTCAAAAAGATTAAAACAAAAACAAGAAACTGCCCCCTATTAAACAACTAGTGAGAAGGAGAAGTAAGACAGAAACCCAGGGTAAGATTCTAAGACTCACGCTCTCCTCATTCTGACAGGGCTCCAGGCCCACTGGTATCAGCTTTAACCAATCTACTGCTGACTTCACACACCCATGTGCCCCCAAGAAATCTAGTGGTGTCCTTGAAAGTTAAGACTTCACTTCAGCCAGAAGAAAACACACTAATTGCTCAACATTGCTAATTATCAGAGAAATGCAATTCAAAACTACAATGAGGTACCACCTCACACTGGTCAGAATGGCCATCATTAAAAAGTCTACAATTTACAATGCTTGGTGTCAGTTTATTTATCTCTTGTAAAAAAAAAAAAAGTCTACAAGTAACAAATGTTGGAAAGGGTGTGGAGGAAAGGGAACCCTCCTACACTGTTGGTGGGAATGTAAGTTGGTGCAGTCACTATGAAAAACATTATGGAGGTTCCTCAGAAAACTAAAAATAGAGATAGAGTTGCCATATGATCCAGCAATCCCACTCCTGGGCATACATCCACACAAAACTAATTCAAAAAGATACATGCACCCCTACGTTCATAGCAGCACTATTCACAATAGCCAAGACATGGAAATAACCTAAATGTCCATCGACAGATGAATGGATGAAGAAGATGTGGTACATATATACAATGGAATACTACTCAGCCATAAAAAGGAACGAAATAATGCCATTTGTAGCAACATGGATGCAACTAGAGATTATCATACTAACTGAAGTAAGTCAGAAAGAGAAAGACAAATACCATATGATATCATCTATTTGTGGAATCTAAAATACAGCACAGGGCTTCCCGGGTGGTGCAGTGGTTAAGAATCCGCCTGCCAATGCAGGGGACACAGGTTCGAGCCCTGGTCTGGGAAGATTTCACATGCTGTGGAGCAACTAAGCCCGTGTGCCACAACTATTGAGCCTGTGCTCTAGAGCCGACGAGCCAAAACTACTGAAGCCTGTGCGCCTAGAGCCCACACTCCAGAACAAGAGAAGCCACTGCAATGAGAAGCCCACGCACCACAACGAAGAGTAGCCCCCTCTTGCTGCAACTAGAGCAAGCCCGCGTGCAGCAACGAAGACCCAATGTACCCAAAAGTAAATTAAAAAAAAAAAAGAAGGGCACAAATGAACCTATCTATGAAACAGAAACAGGCTCACAGACAGAGAGAACAGACTTGTGGTTGCTAAGGTGGGAGTTGGGGGAGGGATGGACTGGGAGTTTGGGGTTAGCAGATGCAAACCATTATATTGATATGTAGAATGGATAAACAAGGTCCTACTGTATAGTGCAGGGAACTATACTCAATATCCTGGGATAAACCATAATGGAAGAGAATATGAAAAAGAATGTATATATGTGTGTAACTGAGTCACTTTGCTGTACAGCAGAAATTAATACAATATTATAAATCAACTATATTTCAATTAAAAAATAAATTTAAGAAAACACACACACACACAAAAAGAAAATATATGTAGGGGAAAAGACATGGAACAACAAATTTCCAGGAAATCAATGATGACCCTTCATAAAGCTGATATACCAAAGTGTGTGTGTTGTGTGCGTGTGCGTGTGTGTGTGTGTGTGTGTGGTGGTGGTGGTGGTGGGGAGGGGACATGGTTTCAAGTTCAGAAATTTCACACTACGAGCTTGAAATCCTTCCTAGGTTTTAGGAAGGATTCTTCCACTCACTGATTCTCATTCATTTATTTTAATCAACACATATGTATTGAGGGTTATTCTGTGCTAAATAGCCAACATAACAAGGAATGCCTGTCCCTGTTTAGCTTGGGAGACAGAAAAGTAAACAAGCACTATATCCCCTGTGAAAGAATGCTAAAGAGAAGAGAGGAGGTCTTGAAGGATGAGTGGGATTTGACCAGGTGGGAGGAGGTGGGTTGGGGGTAGAGGAAATACAGAACTGCAGTGTACACAGAGAAAGACACATATAAAGGGATTTAGATCACAGACAGAAGACTCACATGGCTCAGGGCAGCTGGACAGTAGGGATGGGTGAGGAACTGTGGGAAGTAAAGCAAAGGCATAATTCATTCAGAGGTAGCAGGGGTGTAGAATGAAAAGCATTATTTGCTAGCTTTACATTTACCCCAAGGAGAAAGGGGAATTATATGTTAATTTCCAAAATAGATCTATTTCTGGATTTTCAGTGTGTGTCCATGTGTTCATATCTAAACAGATGATTGAACACATCCCTAGAAAAGAAAATGGGACTCACCAAAACCCATCATGGTTATTAAGACATGTTCATGATTATTTTCTGCTAAAATTTCAGGTACAGAAATTGGAAGCATGACCCCAAATGGCTACTTGCTTCTGGTGATAAATTCTACAAAGATTTCCAAAATATCCTAGTAGCCAAGATGAAGGATAGGTTAATAGTAGAATTAGGTAGATCTACCGTGATTGGACAATTCAGGTATTAGGATCAGCCTAGGCAGATTCATATTTGGTCCTTTTCCTTTCATTTACTTTTCAATCAATAACTTGGATGAAGATATATGATTTCACAATGTTTCAGTAACAAAAGCAATAGCTAATAATTTTGACAATGAAATCCAGTTTCAAAGGAACCTTGATATACTCTAAATAATGAAATCTGAGATAAAAGTCCTACATTTTGGTTAAAATTTTTGATGCGTCAACCAAATGCAATATGAGAGCCTTGTTTGGATCATGAGCTAAATAAACCAATTCTGAAAACAATATTTGAGACAATTTGGAAAAATTGAATATGGACTCAGTATTAAATAATATTAACAAAATATTATCAGTTTTTTCTTTTAGGTATGATAATGAATTTCTGGTTACTTTTAAAAAGAGTTTTTAAATTTGAACAATACATGAATGTTTACAGGTAAAATTATATAACTGTAGGATTTACTTTAAAAATAGTTCAGGAAAAAAAGATGGGATGTGGATAGATGAAATACATATATCAGAAAATTACAATGTTGAAGCTTGGTGATAGGTTCCTGCTCTGGGGGCTGATTATTACCTAGCCCTCTGATTAAGGTTGGTAGACAGGCTTTCGACTGTCAAAAATTGAAGTCTTGCCTCCTCTTTAGTTGGCAAGGAAATACTCACTGTGGATGGTATCCACCCAGAAGAGTGGTTTGTATTTAGAAGGCCATCAGGTGAATAGACCACTTGGTTCTCCAAGCTCCATCACCCTCTTCAATGGGGGTGAGGCCAACCTTCTGTCTACTCTGCCCTCCACAAGCCAATGGCTTTCAGTTCTAATGTGTGATGTAAGTGCGGGCTTGTGTTGAGGGAGGGGAGGGTGAGGCAGGGATTAGAACAGGGAGAGACCAACTTCTCTCTCAGTCTTTCTAGAAAGGTAACTACGTCAGGCAACATCTACTTGGTTTCCCTGCAGACTAGTCACTACTTCAGTCCCGCCGTGCAGGACACCTCCTTCTATAGGGTCAATGTCCACTTGAGAAAACTGTAAAACAGGTTCTCCCATCCAATATTCTCATCGTGTAGTATGCGCTGTGGGAAGTTGCAAACTCTAGGAGACTACTTTATAGAAGGGCTTAAGCTTAAGCCGGGTGGTTAATTACCAAGGAGCTTATCACCTGGCTGAATGCCTCTTCTAACCCTAACATTTCATAGTCTATGACACTAAGTTGTTCAAAGGTTTTTAGGTGAAAGGAACCAAGTCCTCCTGTTTTCAAGTACTGAGGCATCTAATTTTATAAATAGATGGCTCTGCTTCAGAAAAGTCAGCTGGAGCTTTCAACCTGTAAAATTGTTAACTGAAGGACAAGAACCATCATGGTATTAAATGAAGAGGCAGAAATGCCGGGGAGGCAAGTGCAAATAATATGCTAAGAAATTAAACACGTCAAGGGGAGAGAAACCAAACGGGAGGGTGGAGGATTCTGAAAATTACGGCTGAGAAACAGCTGAATAATTAAATCAACACTTAGTCAACCTACCTAATTATTGTGACGTATAGAAGGTACCTAATATTCAGAATTTTAAAAAAATCGAGTTGTACATTTTGTAAATTCCTCTTAAAATGAGCAGGTAGGATCATACAAGTGAAAGCATATCTAATCCAGCAAAAGGGAAACTGAAGATTAGGGAGGTGAAGTGACAAAGTCACATAGTTACTTAGAGTCAGCACACAAATTAGCATCCAGATCTTTGAACTCTTGATTACATTTTTTTCTCTAACAGATTAAGACAGACAAAGAGCCGGAACAGGCCTACACCTACAGAACCACCAAGCTCTAGAAACCCAATAAGGCTCACCCTTGGCTATAGAGTTTGGAGTTCCATTTTAATTTTTTGCTGTTATCAAGTACCTTATAAATACAAATTAGTAGAATCAGGTTCTCCATCAGGTAAGAGCGTATCCCCAGAGTAATTAGACATTAGAGCCAGTTCCTGTGGGCAGGATAGTGGTGGCAATGGAGGGCTGTGGGAAAGGTCACGAGCTGCACTCACCTGCTAGGTTAGACATGCCCCACCGATATCATCAGAGCAGTGCCTGTCTCGGGCTCAGCTCCAGCTGGGCAAACGCATGTACCAGGAGGAGCTCTCCCCTGTTCCCCAAGCTGTGAAAGTCTTTTGCACATACCCAGGTATCTTCCTGTTGCACTTCCCCGCGACTTTTCTCTGTGCTTCTCCCTGATTGCTAAGTCTACAATCACACAAAATCACAAAACCATGCAGAGCAATGCAGCTCTTTGCAATCACAGTGCTGTTGTATTTTTACAGTTTGGGATGTGACCCTTTGATTGAGGCCTATCTCCGCACTAGCCTCTAAGCTAAAAAATCAGAGAGAAAAATTAACTCACCCAACAGAAACTCCTCACTTTCCAGCTGTCAGCCTCCAAGCTTGCCTAAATCTTTTCCCACTCAGCCTTCTCCCTTCCCACCTGTTACAGTAGAAGAGATGTGGGTCCTGGCTCTGGCTAATCCCTCTACTTGTATTCTAGGTTAGAGCCTTTTCTACCTGCTCATAACGTTTGTATTGGCTCCTCTCGATCCTGTCTACATCTTGCAACTGTCCCACCCTGTTGGCCCCTCCCCATTAGAACGTAAAAGACTCTCAGGGCCTTTTCCAGCTGCCACCCTTTCTCACTCTCCTTTCACTAGTGAACTTAACACTTGTCCACACTCACCACTTCTCCCACTTATCATTCACTCCTCAGCCTCCTAAGACCTCACTGAACATTGCTTTTCCAACCTCCTTATCACCAAACTCAACGGCTACTTTTAAGTGCTTGTTTTACTTCATCTCGCAACAACAGTTGACAGTGTTGACTGTTATCTGCTATTGAAACTTGTTTCCTCTTACGAGACACCCCAATCCTGTGTCTCCCCCCATCTATTTAGCTGTGTTCAGTCTCTTTTGCAGGTTCGTTCAATTAACAACTATCTATTGACCACTTAATATGTGCTGGGCAATGTCCTAGGAGCTGAGGATAGAAAGGAGAATGAGACAGGAAGCTTATATTCTAGTGAGGGAGGAGCCAAATAAGTAGGTAAATAAACTAACAAGATGACATCAAAAAGTAAACTTGGCCTTAGGTAGCGTTGCCCAATAGCTTCTTCCTAGGTTTAACTTTTAGTTATGCAGTGAACTTGATATCTTCTCTGTGCCTCCCTATTTCCCTATTTGGGGAAGATAATTAGAAAAAGATGACAAGGATGGGAGCAGAGTGGCAACTAGCATCCTGCACCTTCACTACTTAGAAAAGAAAGTCATGAACAGAAAAAAAATAAGTATAAGAGAAACGGGACACACCACAGTCCTCCCCTAGAGATGCCACCTATTAAAGAAAATGCACTTCCCTGCCCCGACAGTAGAGGGTACTCTTAAACTAAGAAAGCTATGGAACCATCCAAACCTGTCTGCTACATTTTCTAATGATCATCCAGTTAAATCTAAGACATTTAAAAACAGAACACAGGCAAGATCCATATGAAGTTATTATATAAGAACAATAAAGATGGGAAATGATTGATATAAATACTCTAAGGAAAGGAAAAGCAGAATAAAACTGCACACAACATTTCAACACAAATCATATGCCATTAACAACCATTTGCAGATACAGGAGGACACCTCAAATAAGAAATCCAGTAGAGAATGGGTAGAAAATAGGAATATGTGAAATAGACACCCAAACTCAGGAAATAATTTGAATATAAAGAAAAGCTATATCAGAAATATATAGTCACCAAGGGAAAGTCACCAAGGGAAAATCAACTTGATTAAAAATAAATTAAGAAACATTGAGGAAATGAATAAAAAGTTAACATAAAGAAAGGGAAACAACAGATCTGAGAAAAACTGTAAGTATTCTTGGAATAAGGATAACTGAAATCCATGAAGGAGGGAAACAGAACAGTGGCGTCTAACTAATGTTTAAGAGCCTAATCCAAGAAAATACTCCAGGAGAAAAACATTCT
This sequence comes from Phocoena sinus, assembly GCF_008692025.1. Lineage (NCBI taxonomy): Eukaryota > Metazoa > Chordata > Mammalia > Artiodactyla > Phocoenidae > Phocoena > Phocoena sinus. The sequence continues at coordinate 53,566,860 of NC_045773.1, read as the reverse complement.
GGAATGCACATATTGAAAAGGACCACCACACACTCAGGGCTGTCAACTCCAAACCACAACTTAGAAAAAGTTTAGACTTTAAGAGATAAAGAAAAAATGACATGAGCCTCTCAGTAAAATGATGGAGTCACTGGCAAAGGATAAAAATTCAGGTTTGCGTCAGCAACGTGAAAAGCCAAAGAAATTGGACCAACATTTTCTTAAAACTGAAAGTAAGAAATTGTGAACCAAGGATTTTCTTTTGAATTCAGGCAAATTTCTAGAATCAAAGCCATCGAAAAACAAATTTAAACACGTAGGAACTTAAGGAATACTGTATTCCTAAATTCTTGAAAAACCTACTAGAGAATGGCCAAGAGAAGATTGGAAAAATGTCATGATTTTGAATGTACGTATGTAAATATGTGTGTGTTATATCTATAAGCACACATAGACATATATTACATATTTATTTGTAGATCTGAGACAAAAACAAAGGTAGTTGTAAAGATGGGAGATAGTTTGTAAATGTTTTGTTCTGATAAAGTTGAAACAGCACAACTAAAAAATTAGAGAAGAAGGGAAGAAAAACAGAAAGTAGAATAAGCACATCGATTGTCACTTAGGTAACAGGTGAGGTACAAAGGATATCATTTAAAGATGACAAATCAGGGCTTCCCTGGTGGCGCAGTGGTTGGGAGTCCGTCTGCTGATGCAGGGGACGTGGGTTTGTGCCCCAGTCCGGGAGGATCCCACATGCCGCAGAGTGGCTGGGACCGTGAGCCATGGCTGCTGAGCCTGCGTGTCCGGAGCCTGTGCTCTGCGGCAGAAGAGGCCACAGCAGTGAGAGGTCCACGTACCACAAAAAAATAAATAAATAAAGATGACAAATCAAATAGTAGAAAACTAAGTAAGAAAAACGGAAAATAACAATGAAAGGTATAATACTTAAGTAATACTACAACAAAAATACAAACCCTTTCTAAATACCAAAAAAAAAAAAAAGAAAGAAAGAAAGAAAATTTTAAAGCAAAAACAGGCTACCTAGAGAAAAAAAAACCCACAGGAATATGTAACAAAATACACAGCAGATCTAAGCACTTTTCAGTACGGTATTTTCTTTCTCCCTTTTTGTTAATTCCCTACTCCATTTTTTCCTTACCACATCCTCACAGAGCTCTTCCTCTCCCAAGGTAGTCCATGCATGTGTATTTCCATTCCCATGTGTGTTTCCACACTTAAGTCAAGTATAAACACACACACATTAAAACACATGCATACATACATACATATTGGGAGGGCTTTTAAAATGTACAAAATGACATGTATTAGTCACCCCTTTTTGTATTTTATTTTTCGTCTTCAAGCAAACCTCATGACAGTATCTCCATGAAAAACTCTCACTCACTCATCCTGAGGCTACACAAAATACCAGGATGTAGATGTTCCAACTCATTCACCTGTTCCCCTGATAGTTTTGTGGCCACTGGAAATTATGCTGTAAAAACATATGAGTACACACATCCTTTTATTTCTATAGGATAAATTCCAGAAGTGGGGTTTCTGGTTTGAAGGATACTCATATTTTTTATTTCAATAAATGTTTCCAGATTGGTTTCCAAAACAACTCTAACACATCGTATCGCCAAGAGGCAAGAATATTATCTCCCTTTTAAACCTTAAGAAACTGAAGTGCACCTGCCTGCCTTCCAAACCGGTGCTTTCTCCACCCAGTACTCAGCCTCCCATGTGACCCGCACCTGTCCTTCAGCGGCCAAGTGTGGGTGGTTCAGGGAGAAGAGCTCGTTTTTCTTAAACCTCCCGTGCACGCAGCTGGCAGTGCCCTCATTGTAGCCGCGGGGCCACCGCTGCTGGGCTTGTGCTATTTACAACATATAATGGCCCTCTCATAAAAGTATACTGATGTAAACTTTGTAAGAATAATGATATTCCAGGAGCAAAAGTGGCTACTAGAACTTGATGGTATTAAATTTTACCTGAGAGGTCACAAGAGATTGCTAGTACAATGAAAAATAAAGGGACTCTTCTGCCCATTTAAACACATTATCCCAGTAAAGGCGGTGGGAAAGCAGAAGGGGAAAGAGAGGCAGGCAGGTCCTAGGGTCAGTTTGGTTACTACATCTCTGCTCTTTGAGTTATTATGTTCTGTAAATAACTAAAGAATGTGCCACTCACTAAATCCTACTTACTTAGTGGGGAGAGAGAGAGAGACAGAGAATGAAAACAGAAAGCAGCATTAATTTTAAGAATAAACAAGCTGAAGCATCCTTCTGTAGCTGTTGTCGATGGAGCTAATTTTGGGAATTCGGTTATGCCTCTGGACATGTACACTGGAGAAGGTTAGCTATAATAATTCAAAGAGCATTGCTGTAACAACATCCTTTCCAAATAAATTTGAGAAAAAAAAACAAGTTTCTGTTTTGACCATGGGGGAAAACTCGGCATGGCATTTGAGTCCTTTCACGGTGTACAGGAAAGAAGTTCTGTTAATGTGTGAGTTCTGGCAGGAGAGACATAATAATGAATAATATTATGAATAACAACATTTCACTTTCTTCTTGGAAAAATCTAGTAGAGAGTGGTCAAGTTGACGTGGGAATGGTCAAGTAGGGCCAAACCATAAGCTTCAACAAGTCTGATTTACACTTGACCATGAGCTCATGAGCAATGGGACAGGAGTTCCTGGGTCTCTGTGGAAGACAGGAAACTTACAGAAAAAAACAAAAAGCAGGAAATATCAGAGTGATCCAGTTCTGCATGATGGGGCAATATTGTGTAATCCCTCGAACCTTCAACTTTCTTTTAAACAGTTCTTTAAATAATTGGGCTTCTGTTTTGTTTCTCTTTTAATCACTTTTAAACAGTCACTTAGAATGAATGCTTTAGTTTGAACTGAAAAATACCCAGGAAGTAGAGATTAGAAAAAAATAACATAGAATGTACCCTTGTATTTTCAGTCCATGGGTAATCTTCTTCTATTAGTTCCATATTGGCTCCATTTTATGTTACTACTTGTATCTTTCTACATGGCTAATGATATCACTGATAAATATTTGTATAGCATTTTTTACTTCTTCTAAGAGCAGTCTTTTCACAACTTCCCAGTGGGGTAAACACAGTAGGTGTAATTACCCCCGCTTACAAGTGTACAAATCAGTTAAGTCGCCTACACAGGGTCACTTAGCCATAAACAGATTCAGGAAGGACCCAAAACTCCAGATGCCTAGTCCAGGCACTTTCATTATAACACACTTTGTACAAACAGTAACATGGAGTCCAAATCAGTGTTTATCACCTTCTGTATGAAATACCCAAGTTCTGGGCTGATGACACACCAAGTACAGAGGTGTTTCAGAAGGATCATGAAGCTATCAGTGCCTGTGACGGGTTGGAAATGTCTGCCATGGGTGAGGAGAAGGGAGTGTTAACATGCACAGCATGCCAGCCCTGGGTCCCTATTCTCCATTTGGACCACAGTCTTTACTGGCACCCAATCCCATCAACTTAATCTCATGGTCACTTCCTGGACCATATTTCCCAGGATTGAACCATCCCTAACATCCCCGGTTTTTTCATTTGTGTCTATAACCTCCTCTTCCTCCACCTTTCTCAGTTTCCACCCCCACCTTTGTTCTTTCACCTCAGAAACATCTTCAATTCCTTGACCGCTTTCTTACCAGTCTGTCTAACTCCACAATCCATTAATTCAATTATTCTTCTAAGATGCTAAACTATTTTCCTCCTTTGTCTTTTTACTAAACTTTGTTTGAACATGTCTTACCGTGAATTAATCTAACCAGCCTGATTTTAAACTGAAACCCCACTGCAGTAAATGTCTCCACATATAAATCTTAGTGCCACTAAAAATTTTGGATGTTCAACTTCAACAGGCCCATCTGTGTCCTTTTCAAACCATTTCCTCCTCATTGGTCAGCAGATTGTTGTACTGCACAGCACCTGTGAATGGTGCCCAGGGCTATACAATGCAGTGGTGCTGGTGGTCAGCATCCCTTCTCGTTCCCCTCACTGGTCATTTCAAGCCTTCAGAACTAGCCTCAAATTCCCTCACTCATTAAAAAAGATGACTTCATGGTACATTAATGTTCAAAATCATGACATAAAGTAGACCTCAGTCTCTCCACCCTCAACCTAAAGAATTGTCTGTATCCACATCCATCCTTCTCTCCTTCCTTCCCCCCTCTAAACATGGGCCATCTGTTCTACAGCTGTTCCATCCTCCCATTGAAGTTCAAGAAAGCACCCCTCCTCTGACACTCTGCCACATGAATTAGTTCCTCTCTTTTCTAAATCCTAAACCTCTCCCTCTCTGTGGACCTCTTCACCTGGACTTATAAACATGGTCAGGTCTCTCATGCTCAAACCAAAACAGAACACACCCTTGTGTAACAGCTACTGTGAGAACAACGCCCATACCTCCTTAATTCCTTCCATTTCAGGGAATACCAGCCTGACTTCAAACTGCTGACACCTGCCTCTACTTGTCCAAGGGCTACTTTGGCCACCAGAGCCCATTCTTCTTTCACTCAGCAAGCTGAAAAGTTCCGTGGAATGAATGAACTGCCCCCTACCTCCAGAGCAGCCTTCCACCTGTGATTAATGGTAACTGGTGCATAAATATCCCAGCTCCCTAACTCATCAGGTGGGATAGACTCCAAGGCATATGTTCTATATTTTCACCAAGAGTCCCCTGATAGGATTAAGTGCCAGTTGCCCCAAAGTAATTTGCTTAAAAATACATTCTTTTTTTTTTTTTTTTTTTTTTTGGGGTACGCAGGCCTCTCACTGTTGTGACCTCTCCCCTTGCGGAGCACAGGCTCCAGACGCACAGGCCCAGCAGCCATGGCTCACAGGCCCAGCCGCTCCGCGGCACGTGGGATCTTCCCGGACCGGGGCACGAACCCGCGTCCCCTGCATCGGCAGGTGGACTCCCAACCACTGTGCCACCAGGGAAGCCCAAAAATACATTCTTTTTTAATGCTTCCTTCTCTCCCCATCTGTCTCATTATAGTACTGCTTTATTTCCTGGGACTCTCTCCCGAATAAACTACTTGCACTTGAATCTATGTTTCAAAGTCAGCTTCTAGGAAAAACCAAATCAAGACACCTTCCTTTGACCCTCTGCTTACACCTAGTGACCACATACCCTTTCACTCCTTCACTGCTAAGGTTCTTGAAAAATAATCATATCATGAAGAAACTGCATTTTACTACTAGTACAGAGAACCCAAAATGGCTTAAACAAATTCAGGGTTATCTTTTTCTCATAGAACAATAAATTTGAAGCTATGAATTCCTGGGCTGATACAGCAGCCCCAGGACATCCTGAGGAACTCAGGGTCCTTCTGTCTTCCCACTCAGGCATCCTTCACATCTCCTCAGCACCTCATCATCTTCAAATGGCTGAATCTCCTCCAGTATCACCTCCAGATTTGAGGACGGAAGGTGGCAATGGATGGGCAAGAGACAGAAGGTCCCTGCCAGCTGGGTCAGCCCTTTCATCAAGGAACTTTTTCAGAAGCACTATTCAACAGCCCCTTCTTACATCTTATTGGCCAGAATTTAGACCCCACTTAACTTCAAAGACCACACTTAACTTCAAAGACTAAAAACTTTTTTTTTTTAATCTGGGCTTTCTGTTTCCTCTAAACATATTGGGATTGTCTTATAAAAAGGAAGACGGGATATTGGGTAGATAAACAGCCATCTCTGCTGTAAAAGTCTATATAACCAGTTATAATTTCTCAACTGCTTTTGTCTGCTTTAACCACTGTATGGAAAATCTCTCTCCTAAGTTAACAATTACCACCTACCTCTGATACACAATAGACAATTTTCAGTCCATTGCTTACTGACTTCCCTGATTTCTCAGCAACTCTCCCTATTTTATTTACCACATTTGTACCCATTTCCCTATATTGAATTGAATTAAAAGTCCTTATCAAACCCTTCAGCTTTTCAAGGTCAACAGTCTTATGCTAAGCTAGTTAGGAAGGAATGGAGAGCAAAGACAAAATGGTGGAGAACATGTCACAGTCTGCCCAATCCACTCAAATACCCCTTTAGCATTTATTTATTTACTGGAAGACCTTGCTTTATTGCACTAAGCTTCCTTGCACTTTACAGATATTGTGTTTTTTACAAATTGAAGGTTTGTGGCAACCCTGTATTGTCAGATGATGGTTAGCATTTTTCAGCAATAAAGTAATTTTTAATTAAGGTATGTACATTTTTTAGACATAATGCTATTTATTGCACACTTAATAGACTACAGTATAATGTAAACATAATTCTATACACGCTAGGAAACTAAAAACTTCGTGTCTCGCTTTATTGCAATATTCAACTTATTGCAATGGTCTGGAACCAAACCAGCACTACCGCCAAGGTATGTGTGTATTTTGTATGTGTGTGCACATACCATCCCACCACCACCCTGGGACATTGATGTGCTTTTGCCTCCAATAGTTTTGTTTCTGAGGACTCCTGTCAACCCACTGGAACCCACTTTGCCTGTGTGAACAGAGCTATAAGTTCCAGAATAATGAAGAACTCGCCTCCCACTATGGGTGCAGGAGTATAGGAGCCCCGGCTCCCTTGCCTGAGAAAGTGACAACTTTGAGGTGTGACTAATAGCCCAGAGCTAAAGCTACCCTCTACTGGACTCCCCTGAGCTCACACTTCTGCTTGGCTGCCTCCCCTTCCCCCTCTTCCTTCCCCACTCCCTTACTGGTCTTCACTGAGAGTCCTTCCTCAATAAATCACTTGCACACATCTGGGGAATCAATGTTAAGACAATCAGGTAATAAATATCTGTTGGAATGGAATGAAACCAAACAAGCTTTTCAAGATATCCTGCTGCATTAAGATAACTTTTGAGGTTTTCATATCACCTCTCTAAAAATTAGACTGTTGCTTCTGAAAAGTAGTATTTTGCTACTATAGTTCATAAAGTCTAAAACATCCAATTGCAATTATTTGTTTAAATGCACAGCTTACCTAATACCCATAAATCATAGGTAAAATCATATAAATAATTTAATATAATATTGCCTACACAGTTTGAATTGCACTCTGTACTAGCATTCTTAATTTTATTGTTTCATAAGAATTATTCATTAAAGTTATAGAAATTTTATAAGCAGTGTCTGAGAAATCTTTTTGGAGATATAGGAAGATACAGATATATTATCTTTGTATAGACTCATCCTTTCTTTTTTGAAGAAGAAAACTAATGGTGCTGAATTCTCCTATTATCTCTTCTCCCACCCATGTGGATGAGCGAGTTATCAGTAGATAACTAGCTCCAAGGTCACCCTTTTTTCCTGCTCCGTGGTAGGGAGGTGGACCTGGTGGATACTTTGTTAGCCGGGATGATGTTGAGTTAGCAGAGTGCACTGAGAGAACACTGGAGAAGGAAGGGTTGTTTGCTTCCACATTCTGGTGGGCCCCTCTTGTTGTCCTGGTTGTGCTCCTGCAAAGTGGGTGGCTTTCTGTGGTCGTGTCCCCATAGCTGGCAGCAAGTCACCTGCTCATGGGGTGTTTAGCAGCGTTCCCAAGGGTAGCTAATAAGTCCCCTGGGCACCCAGCTCATTTCCCAGTCATTTCCCAACGACAGCTTCTTCCCAAGGAGTAAACAGCATCCCACCACAATTTTAGAAGCTTCTCAGAACTTTTCTAGTGAATCCATTGGCTGGCTTTCTAGAAAGTCAATGACACCCACCCCTCACTCTCCTTGGAAGCTTCCTGGTGAGTTTCCTTGGCATCCCCAGTGGTTCTCTGCCTGCCAGCCTCAGCCCACTGACTCTGGACATGACAATGTAGTGAACTTCTCCACCATCCAGTGGGCTTCAACCACATCCTTGCCAACGAGGTCTGAATCCCAGCCTTGGGAAGAACACTACCCTCCCAAGAATTTTGTTCCTTCCTTGGGTACCTTCCCTCAGACCTAAGGTACCCTTAATAGTTCTTTTATTCCCCTCCTCTTAGCCATTCCTTTATTAATAATTTTTCGTATTAAACTTTCCTTGTCTGTCTTCTGATAGGACACTAGCTAACAGAGCGACTAAGGAATACAAAGTACCTAAATCTTAAAAATGGAAAATTCTCTAAATGTGTGAGTTCTTTGAAGATTTTTCCTAAAGATATTTAAATAGGTCGTGCCCTTTAAATCTCTTTTTCTAAAGTTGTTCTTGAAGTCTGCAAATGATTTTCAATTTGAGGCAAAAGAAGTTGCTGCCCCCAAGAGTGAGAGCTCTGATTTTTATATTAACGATATGGCTATATGGCCGTATGACTATATATAGAAATCCGGGCTGTCACTCTTGGAATATCTACATAGTGCTCAGCACTCTACAAACAAGCATGACACTTAATTCTCAGAAGAGCTCTGCAGATCAGCATCATCTTTGTCTTAGAGATAAGGAAACTGAGGCTAAGAGGTGTGAAATTATTTTCCTGGTGTCACCCACCTAATATGTGGTCTAGCTGAGATTCAAACCTGTATGTGTGGATCCAAAGCCTTTTCCCTCTTTTCCATGGCATCTTCTATAGGCATAGAATAAAACTTTCCAGATTCTTGTTAATTAGTTCCTTCATTCTTTCCCCAACATTAGTTGGGTACCTGCTATGTTTCAGGTACTATACCTCATGCTAGGTTAAAAATAAAAGACCCAGAGCCCTTGCCCTCAAGTTTTCATTTTAAGCATTTTTCTCAACTACGTGATCTTGACCATTCATTGTACCCTGACCCTTTTACAGGATCTTAATTCCCATCCACGCTTGTGGCACTTTTCCAAAGTTGCTGTGGGTACCTCCTGCTTGGCGACACTCTCTATTTGACTTGCCTAGTTTTTCTGCCCCCTTTTGGGTCCCTATGCCTCAGAATTCGGTCTCAGCCTATTTTGTTGGCTGTTGACCTATCTGGCGGCTGCTTATCCCTCCTCTGACCTTCACCTCTTCCCCTTCTCCATCTTTGCATCTAAGACCAATCTCTAGGCTCTCCCAGAGTCCACATTCCATGACCTGTCACCACCTCTCCCGGGCTTGCCTCTCCAGTTAAGCAGTGGCATGCACTTTCTGTATGTGGGGAACATCTGTTTCACCAGGACTCAGATTTGGGGGCCACTCTGATCTTCTTGGGGTCATGAGCAGGCAACACTTTCACAGAGGCAGCTCCTCTGGCCTCCACCTATTGCCTTAAACAGGGCATGTTGTATGTCTTTCCTGAATGCCCTTCTTTTCCTTTCTTGTGTCTTCTGCTCTTGCCCATAAAGCCGCCATTCACTCCAGCTACCTGGATAGATGCTACTCACCTTGCACCTTCCACTTTAGCATTAATTCTTCCTGAAAACCCCTCCCTGTCCAGCTCAAGGACATGGGCCACCCTGTAGCACTGCGTTGTAGTGACTGATTCTTTCCAACAGGAATCAGGAGTATCTGGAGTGCAGGGACTTGTTGAAGGGCCCAGCACTGTGCTATATGGTAGGCACTTAATAAATATTTGGGGAGGGAGAGTGGGAGGGAAGAGAGAAAAGAGAGAGTGGGAGGGAAAAGAGAGAAATATTTGGGGAGGGAAGAGAGTGGGAGAAAAGAGAGAAGAAAAGAAATGTATGGCATTTTATCATCTGAATTAAACAAAGTCAATCATCTGACATTTAGGATATCTCTAAAAACACTGTTTTAGGTGGGCCCTGGCTGAGCCTCAGTTCCAGCCAGTGACCTCACTCAACGACAGAAGGAATAACGACACCACCATCAGTACCACCACAACAGAAATGACATCAAACAATGCACCAGGCCCCATGCTGAGCATCTTCTGTGCATTATCTTATTCATCACCACAGTCAGCCAATGAGTAGATACTATCCCTGTTCCTATATTAGGACACTGATGTGAAGGGCCTTGCCAAGGTCACACAGCTTGTAAATAGCAGGGCAGGGATTCTAAATCAGGCCTTTAAACAGCCAAACTTCTAACTATCAAAACAGGCTGTGTCTCTAAGTAAAGTCTACACATTCTCATGCCCAGAAGGCACACAGGACAGCAGCCTGGTTCCTAAAGAGAGACACCTATCAACTCTGATCAATAAAAGGCATTTAAAAATCCACAAAATGAGTCAACATGTGATGACATCTTCTTATGCAAGCAAAGTAAAAGTCGCCCCCAGAATGGCATCTGCCTGCTTATTTGAGTGGGGGTGGAAGGGTAACAGGAAAGAAGGAGGAAGTGAATAGCATCATTTGTACAATTTCCCAGCAAATTGAAATAAAAAATAATAAAACGATCATTGCACTCAATCAGGAATGGAGGCATCAAATAGACTACTGTAAAGAAAACACTGCAGTAGTGAGGCTCTTGGGCAGAATCAATTCCCCAACAGCCTGATAAGACTCTGTCTCAGGTCATAGCACATGTGAGAGTCCCCCATGCACTTGGTGGGGAAAAACATTAGCTGCAGAAGGCACTTTCAAAAGGAGGATGACAATTTTTCACAGTGATGAAACAAGCTTCACAAGAGTTGGTTTCAAATTAAATGGCTTGTATGATGTTCACTTTGACTCCTGACACATCAAAATATAAAATGCTCTTTTGCATGCATTCTCACAGCCATTTCTCTGTAATACTGCACTGCCTTGACAAGCGTGTTATGTTAGGAGGAAATAACACACAAAGGGAGGCGGGCTGCCTGGGGACCTATCCTATGGAGTCCCTGTGACTTGATTAAAGTTATTCAAAGATCAATACAAAGAGATGGGTCTTGCATCTCTCCCCTAAACCTCATCTGGTCTCTTGGAAAGGCAAGGATGAGAATTTTCAGCTTTGAACCCTCAACTTCAGAAACTCGCTAGCTTGGTTCTGCATATACTAAATTTCAGACTGGTTTCCACTCTCAAGTGATTCATTCTCAGAATGATTGGTCACTTGTTGGTCGACAGGTTATCGACTTAGATGCAGGCAGAAGGCAGTAGGACATCATAAGAAGAGTTTACTCCCAGCCCCTGGTCCTCAGATAGGAATCCACATAAACCATTTGTGGTACATTGTTTGCCAAAGTGGCCACAACACTTCACTGCTTCTTGGCTTGTGGCTTTGCAGCTCCTCCCATCAAGAGATAGTTTATTTCACCTCCTGTTGAGTTTTGTGTCTGGCTTTGACCAATAAAATGTGGAAGAAGTGATACTCTGCTGGTCTGGCCCGCAAGAACCTTGCACACTTCCATTCACTTCCATGGCCCCTGACTCCACCATGTGAACACGCCCAAGCTGACCTGCTGGAGCATCAGAGACCACATGGACCAGAGCCACATGAGCCCAGTTGTCCCAACCAACATCAGCAAGCCATCCACCTGGCCGCCATTCATCACAGGGACATGAAGGAACCCTGCCAAGACCAGAACCACCCAGCTGAGCCTCAATTAAATTGTCCACTCATTAGAATCATGAGTTAAACAAACGATTGTTGTGTCAAGCCTCTAAGTTTTTTTTTTTTTAATGCACAATAGGTAACTGACATACCATCTCAGAATTAATTCTGTTATTGGTAGGAAGCCTCATAACTGCCCCTGCCCAACACTGAGAGCTGGGGGAGTCCAGGCCATGTGACAGTTGAGTGATCCTGGGCTCAAAATCAGTGCCTTTGGAGCAAAACTTGGAGCTTCTACAGGACAGAGCTCAGAATGCTCTATAAACCAGATCACATGCAGGTGCAAAACATAAGTCATAAGCATGGTATCTAAACACCAGATACCAGTGAATATTCCTGAGGGCACACAGGGGTCATGAGTGGGAAACAGGCAGAAGGTGGAAGACAAGGGGTAGCAAACTCCTCGGCAGTTGTGTGGTGTGCTGGGTGTGCTCCCCAAGCACAGAGGCCCTTACTCAGTATGCTCACCAGGACCTCACACCCAGGAGCTGTTCAACCAATGTTTGTAGAGTGAATAAGTGACCTGACAGCCCATACTTGGGACTTGCCTCTTTGCATCTGTGGCTGAGTAGACAGGAAACATGGGGCTTTCTTCCCAGAGGGAACATGCCCAAATGATCAAAGAATCCACTACTTTAAAACAAATTAAGAAGTATTTATATAGCCCTTCCTATGGGTTGGTAGGGTTCCAATCACTCAATAAATAATAATCCACTTAATTCTCTTAATAGCCATATGAGGTAGGCACGCACTTTATCCGTATCTCCCCCATGAAAAGCAGAGGCATGCAGCCCAAAGACATGTAGCCAGCAAGCAGCAGAACCAGGAGCCTGGCTCTCGAGTCTGCTGCTGGCATCTCCTCATGCTGCCCGTCCTAAAGTCATCACGATGAACACAGAGGCTTTAAAAAGTGTTTAGGTCAACCCCTCTTTCTATATTGTAAACACATGAGCCCAAGACTTACATGATTATCTCAAAATCCCACCATTAATGATCCAGCAGAGGCTGGACCAGAATACACATCTCCTGACACATAGTTTGGTATTTTCTCTTTGATACCACACTGAGGATGTGAAAAGCTATTTTATGGGCATCTTTATTTCTGAAAGGGTTCAGAATTTTGAGACATCTTGAACTCGGAATCTCAAACCCAAGAAGCAGTAACAACTAACAGGATGAGTATTAGGGAGGAGAGAGGAAACATGAAGGAGACAAGTGACAAAACCTCTAGTCCTTAGATAACAAAGTTATGTCACAATGGACCATGGGTCCCACTTACAGACTGAAATCTACTGGGGATTCCAGAAGCCTCCAGGACTCAAGTTTTTGTTTAGCATGCGTGTGGAGGGGTCTGATGGACTAGTACAGAGCTTCTCAAATGCTATAAGTCACCTGAGGATCTGATTAAAATGCAGATTCTGATTAACAAGTGCTGGGCAGGGCTGGAGATTCTGCAGTTCTAACAAACTCCTAGGTGATGCCAGTGCTGCTCATGTGTGGACCACACTTGGAGTAGCAAAGGAAATACAGCCCTTAGCTGGGTTCTTCAAATACCATCTAAGGTCCTGATGCAGACACATTCTACTCAGGGACCTGAGACAGCATGAAAGTAAAACCCTAAATTTTGGTCAGTGGTCATTCAGAGATCTAGGTGCATGAGATATATTCATATAAATATTAACACAAATATGCACATATAAAATACAGTTCCGTTTTTCAAAAAGGAGAAAATACACTTAGAGATCGCTAACATTACATGAAGAAAGACAGCCAGGTTTTATGTGCCATGCGATGTGACACAGTAGGAAGTACCCAACACCGTCTATAGAATATTCTCGCCAAAAATCATCGAATTAGAGCAGACCTTTAACTCTAACTACCAGTTTAGAGGAAATACGGGGGAACAGAGGAACATGTTAAACACCCATGGGGTACCAAAATATCCAGAATGTGAGAAATTTTACAGAACAAATGAACTGATATCTTCAACAAAATTCATGCAAAATAAAAACAAGAATAGAGACTTACAAGTCTCTTAAGAGACACCTGGGCCCAGTGTAATGTAAGGACCTTGTTAGGATACTGATTTAAACAAAGTGTAAAAAAAAGTTTAAAAGACAATCTAGAGGAATTATTTTTTTTAGCTACAAAAATTTTTTTAAAAACCTGTTTTGGGGCACATCCTGAATTATTTACAATGAAACAATCTGATATTATTCAGAGGAATCCAGTGGCGGCTGGGGGAGGATTGTACCAGGGCACAGAAAAAACAGGTTGGCAGAGAACTAAGCCTTGAAGCTGGTGATGGGAAGGTTGGGGGATGTTATACTAGTTTCTCTGTTTTTCTATTTGTTTAAAGATTTCCAAATTCAAGGTTGTAAGTAAATAAATAAGCAAGGAAAGAAAGAGAGAAGAAGTGAGCAAGAGGAGGGAGGGAGGAAGAGAGAGAAAAAAAGGAAGAAAGGATGAGGGGGGAGACGGAGGGGAGGAGAGAGAGGAGTGCTCAGAGAGGGCCACCTCGCACCCAATTACCCTTCAAAATAAGTTGATTCGGTGAACTTGTGATTCCAATTTCAATACCAAGTAAGAGTCTAGGACATATTATTGAAATGGTGAAAGTTAAATTTGAAAAAAAAAAAAAGAACATAAAGAAAAAGAAAGCTGAGATTGCCAGGCCCCACTAAGGGCGGGTTGCTGAAGACCCTTCCCTTTATATTATGGCTTCTTGACAGGCCTGTCAGAGATCCCGTAGACATAAGGCCTCTGGATCCAGCAGAGCATTTGTCAAAGTCTCTCGCGATCTTTGTAAAGAAGGCAGAGATCACGGCTCAGGTGAGAGCTCGGCAAGGTGGATTGATGACTGGCTGAACATCCATCCCCAGGAGAAGCCCTCAGGAGGCTGGGAGCGCTCTTCAGCAGAGGCTGAAGGACTCCTGTTCAACACACTCTTGTTCTTTGTTGATGAAGATATACAAGCTGTGTTGGTCAAAGTGACAGGGGACATAAAGTCCAAAGGACTACCTTTGAATACGTTTGATGACAGAATTATTATCTAAAGACATCTCAACATGCTACAACAGAAGCTACATTAGCAGGCTGAAATGTAATAGTGTTTATTATCAAACAACTAACCAGGAAAGTCAAGGTGAGGAAAAGCCCAAAGCCTGTGGCTGATGCAAAAGTATGTGAGTGAAAGCCTGACCGTGGATCAGGTACACTTAGGGCTCTTGTAAGATACAGATGAAGGGACACTTCCTTCCCAATGTTGTCATCCTCCTCTCTTGGCTGGAGAAACACTGACTTAAAGATTTTCTCTTGGGCTTCCCTGGTGGCGCAGTAGTTGAGAGTCCACCTGCCGATGCAGGGGACACAGGTTCGTGCCCCGGTCCAGGAAGATCCCACGTGCCGCGGAGCAGCTGGGCCCGTGAGCCATGGCCGCTGAGCCTGCGTGCCCGGAGCCTGTGCTCCACAACGGGGGAGGCCACAACAGTGAGAGGCCCACATATCGCAAAAAAAAAAAAAAAAAGATTTTCTCTTACCGTAAATTCCACGGAGTCAACAATCTAAGTAGCTGCCAAAGCTAATTTGATCTGCTAATTTGATTTTAATGTACATTAAAACAATTATTTTCCAGAATTGGGGATGAAAATAGTAACCGCATCTACCATTTAGTAAGCGTTTACTATGTGAGGCATCACGCCAGGTACTGTACATACATTATCTTATCTAATAGCCATACTACCCCTTCTATGTGAGCGCTAATAATCTCACCTCCTAGATGGGGAAACTGGGGTCCAGAGGGCTTCAGTGACTTGGCTGGAGTCACACAGCTGGCAAGGATCAGAGCTGGGATGCAAAGGAAACCCCGCTGTGTGGGTGTGGCTTAGGAACACAAACTGTCTGGGATGGTCCAACAAAGTGCTGAGTATGGGATTGAGTTCTAGTTGCCACACTTTAGGAGAGCACTGGCACAACTTCACCTGTGTCTAAAACCTGGTATTTTTGGTCAGGCCAGTGAGAGGACCAGCAGATCCTAAGAGGCCCAATTAGAGCAACAGGTGATTTCTCCTGTCACAGTAGGTGCTTAGTGAATGTTTGCCGAATGGCTGACTTTAGCTGGAAAGAAGTTTCATGCTGTCTGCTGTTTGGTGTCTAATGCTATATAACAAACCAGCCCAAAGCACTGGCTTAGAACAGTAAGAGTCATTTACTACTGTTCTCTCTCATGGTTCTGGGAGCCAGCTGGGCTTAGCTGAGGGATTCTCACTCAGGGCCTCTCAGGTGGTTGCAATCATGTGGCAGCAGGGGCTGGCATCATCTCTGAAGCTTCTTTGCCCCGTTGTCTGGGGCCTGAGTTGGGAAGACAGTGAGCTAGGTTCCTCAGCATCTTCCTCTCTCTACATGGTTTCTCATGTGGTTTCTCCAGCATGGCGGCTTCTGAGTAGTTGGACTCCTTATAAGGTGGCTCAGTGTTTCAAAGATTCAAGTCCCAAGTGAGAAGAGAGTTCAGTGGTAGCTGTATTGCCAGCAAGCCACACGGTGTGACTTCTGCTGCATCCTTACTATCAAGTCCACCACAAAGGCCTGCCCAGTTTCAAGGGGAGGGTACACAGAATCCAACTCTTGAAAAGCCAGGGGAGAGATTCTGGAAGAGCTTCTTGGACCAGACATGCTGTTGCAGCCATTTTTGTAAAATCTGCCGCTTCCACCCAAGAATATTTGGGGTGAAGGTGAGGGGCTAGAATTGTTCTATAAGGAGTGAACTTAGGCCAGGTTATGGAAGAAAAGTAAAATGGAGACAGATTTTCCTTCAATAAGGAAGATGTTTTAAAGGTGATGGTTTCTCTTAAGGTGCAATGAATTTTCTGCCACTGAAGGATTAAGCATGGACTGTCAGAGCCCTTCTAGGGATTGATAGAGTAAGGTATCTGCTCCCTCTGGCTGAGTGTATCCAGACATCTGCTAAGGGGACCAATTTAAGGGCCAGTATCTATAGCAAGAAGTCTTCACGAGAACCAGAAAGGCCAGAGTAGTGGGCAAAGCTAAAATTTTAAACTCTTTAGAAATGTAAAGAGCATGAGACCCAGGCTGGCAGTGGTGGGACATTCAAGTTGGGGGGTGGAAACAAGAGTTTGAAGCCAGAGAAGAGCAAACAAGTATAAACAACGTGCAGCTGGATCTAAAGATTTGGAGAGTGGGTAAAGGATGGCAGAAGAGGCCTGAGCCTCTTCCCACCCTGGAGTGATGAGAGTGTGTTTCACATGCCAGCTGGGGTACCGGGCGTGCAGAAGGGGGAGGAGGTATGCTGGAAAGAGGTCAGCCTGGCCTTGAACGCTACGTAGCCAGGAACACTTAAGCATCAAGTGGAGGACTTGAATTAGTGTGAACAATGAGGCGCCTTCTGAAGCTAAGACTGTTAATTCTCACGTCAAGAATCATGTGGTAAATGATGGTCAGTCTCTAGGTATTTATAAATCAAAACTGCTACCATGCTCCTCCGGGTGCTATATGAGTCTTGACAGAGTAAGGATTTTTCTGCCCTCTGATTGTTGTTCTAATGAACAACAATCCCTGCATGCCAGCTTCAGGCTGTGATGACACTCAGGCAGGGAATCACAGCTTCATGGCCTTACACATCAGCTCACTGCATGGTTTTGAGAAGGTTAATTTCATAATTAAAATCCATGTCTGATGAACAACCCAGCACCAAGGAGCCATAGCAAGTCTCTTGCAGTCCTGGTAAAGATCTTTGTAAAACTGGGTCTGATACACAGAAGAGAAATCACAATGTATTACATTTATCTACCTATCTACCTATCTATCTATCTATACAGGTTACTGGGAAAGCTAAGTACCTTAAGACAAAATAATACAGACAAGAAGTTGAGATAAAATGAGTGATGGGCAAATACACGTCTGAATCAATAAGGAAACTTCATCCTGGATCACCAAAAGGACAAGGGCATTGGCTGGCTTTTGTGGTAAGTCAATGAGTCAGGTGAGTCACTGGCCTCGTGTGAGGATGAAAAAATGGGTGGAACAGATGGAACGGTAGTGATCTTCCAGAGACACAGAATGACCCAGTTTGGCTAATAAGCCAGCAGTTCCATATCGTACTCAAAGAGACGGGCTGCACTAAATCATCACGCCTGGGATGTCCACCATAAACCATAAGGTGCTGGCCCTTCCCCACTGTTCTAAAAGTGGCCAGTGAGCCAGACCTCTCAGTTATAGAGTACATCAACCTAGGAGCAGATACATGAATTTAAATCCATATTGAGATACAGTTCAGTCGGTGGGGAGTATGATTCATGACTTTAGTTTAAAACCTCTCTGGAGCAACGTAGCTAGACTGGAATCTGTTATCCTTCACCCCTTGATGTTCACCTTCCCATGATACAGGTGGGTGGGCAAAACTGAACAGAGTCCCAAGTTGAAAAGTGGCCCAAAAGTTCAAAGAGGAGATGTAGATTGAGACCAAAACTCCCGTGCCTACTTTGAATTATAGAATTTTGAAGTTGGAAGAGGCCTTAGAAATTATCTAAACCAATTTCTCATCTTATAGTTGGAAAAACTGATTCCATAAAGGAAAATGTATATATCTCCTGGGCATTTCTTTCTGATAGAGCATTTAGCCAATGCACACAGTGAAAAAGAATGGGAAAAATAGAATTTGGGCTTGCAGAATTTTATTTTAGAAACCCTGCCATAGAATAATTGCTGTATCACTTGCCACCCTTGGGTCATGACCTGGTGGGAAGGAAGAAACACTGTGGGTCAGGAATTCTGTGATCTGGTCCCACCAGCATCTTAACTAGCTCTGGAACGTTCTCTCAGGTCCCTTTCTGATTTTCTTTCTTTATCCCCAAACCTATCAGAGTTCAGAGCACATGGCTGATGCTAAAGAAATGTTTGATGAATGAATAAATGCACTTAAGCTCTAAACTTCCATGCTTCTCTGCATAGTAATAAGAAAAAAAGTAAGTCCTCTTGAAAAGGGAAGGCTTCATCTATCAGAATGTGGATATATTCAAATTCCTGGATATTTGCTAAGATAAATGCACAGTAATTTTGCTAAAAATACTTTTTTAAAAAAGCAATTAATTTAAGGGCACCCTGACGTCCCAGAGCTGTCCATTCATATCATTCAATTTAGAAAGAGGAGCACTTCATTTTTATTCACTGGAGAATCAAGACCTCTGGGGACAGCTTTAAAAATTGATCTCCCTTTAAGCTTCCTTTATCCTTGCTTCTCAAAGCAAGGTCCCTGGACCAGCAGCAGCAGCATCAGTATTATCTGGGTGCTTGTTAGACTTGCAGAATTTCAAGCCCAACCCTAGAGTTTGAATCTGCATTTTTTTTTTTTTGCGGTACGCGGGCCTCTCACTGTCGTGGCCTCTCCCGTTGCGGAGCACAGGCTCCGGACGCGCAGGCTCAGCGGCCATGACTCACGGGTCCAGCCGCTCCGCGGCACGTGGGATCCTCCCGGACCAGGGCACGAACCCGTCTCCCCTGCATCGGCAGGCGGACCCTCAACCACTGCACCACCAGGGAAGCCCTGAATCTGCATTTTAACAAGAGCTCCAGGAGATTTGTGTGCGAGCTAAAGTTAGGGAAGTGCTGTCATGGTTCAGTCCAGCAGGCTGAGATGGTTAGAAGTGCCATCCACTTTGCAGTTTATAGTTCCCTCTGCCTCTATCAAAAAACCCGCCATTTGCACCGCCTACTTAAACACTTAAGGATAAATTCCCAGTGGAACAAACTTCAAGAAGCCTTCAGAATATTTCCTTCTTAATTATTAGATTGAACCATATAAAATCACTGGTACTCAATGGTTTTGAGCTACAAAAATGGCCATTTCATATATTTCAACTGCTTACAATGCACCAAGCTTTGTGTTAAGTACTTTTAACTATGGTCATTCTAATCCACAGAACACTCTATAAGATAAATACTAAGTCAATTTTGTAGTTGAGGAAGTCAAGGACTAGAAAAGTTAAGGACTAGAAAAGTTTCACAGCCAGGAATGAAAAGGCTCACGTCCACACCCAACTCTGACCCTGAGGCCCAGCCTTTCTCAAGGCATGAACCTCAGACCACCACGTGGGAAGTCTGTTAAAATGCATATTCTAGGTACCATCCCAGACATATTGAATCTAGATCTCCGGTGTTGGGGATTAAGACTCTCTATATTTTATTAGCTTCCCTAGGAATTAGGCATGTTTTATTCGAGAACGAATTGAACCCCCTTCTTTTTATACCCTGCTTCCTTTCCAAGTAGGTGGTGAAAGGCCACTGGCATAAAAATCTAACTCACCCCAGGGCAGACTAACCATATACCCAATTTCCCCAGGACAGTCATGGTTTATGGACACTGTTTATGTTCACATTACAATTTCTAAGAGTTCCCCCTTTGATTCTCAAAAGTGTTCTGGTTTGGATGATAAATTATATGGTGGCCTTGTGCTAGGGGGAAAATTGGGTTGGGCTTCTCCCAAGAGAGCACCAGGGCTCTCTCCCCATCAGGCAGCTCTCTTGAGCTTCCCAGTGAGCTGGGCAGGGCTGGGTCTGCCCCGGTACATCCAGTGGCCTGAGTCTCACTCTCCCCCTCCTCCAACCCTGGCCTACCAAGCCTGCAGCTCCAGGCCAGCAGTGGCAGGCAGGCTAAGGCATTCACACAGGGATGCCCACGCTGCCATTCCCTGGAAACCTGTTAGAAGCCTTTGAGCTGTTTTGATCTATGCTCCACTGAGAACATTGTCTCTTTTCCATGTATCATCCTCTGTGCCGTTGGGGTAGCCTTGCCTGAGACCCCTTCTCCATGACTACACAGGCATGTCCCCACTAGGCCACTAGGGCTAATGAGGTCTGACTCTTCTCTGGGACACAGGACCAGGCACTGAGTGAAATCCCAATGGGTGTTTGCTGATAGTCCAAATGATCAAATTAATGCAGTTATCAGATTATTGTCCCAGGAGCAGGTTTTGACAATTGAGGAGAAAGGAGAACCAGAAGACTAGTGGGCAGAGAATGTGATTACATCAAGGCCTTGAGGGAGTTGAGAAAAGAAAAAGCCTGTGTCTGAAATGTCAGGATACAAAAAAATATAAACTTATCTTTAAAGAATATGTTAGCTTCACTGTCAAATAATATAATCAATATATTCTCCTTCAACCTCTAGACACCTTTTCAGGTAAAGTGTCCCTACATTTAAAAGAATGGGTCTAATTATGAATGTACTACAGAGCATCCAGAAAGTCTGGAAACACAAAGAAAATAATCTATTCATTATATCTTTTTCATATTAACACGTTGGCCCATTTCATTAAATTTACAGGAATTTTATCTGCAAACATGTCTGGAGGTTGAAGAAAATGTAACTTACATACCACTTACAAATAAGTTTATCTTATGTGTGATGGTTAATTTTATGTGTCAACTTGACTGGGCTATGTGGCACCCAGACATTTGGTCAAACGCTATTCTTGGTGTGTCTGTGAGGGTGTTTCTGGATGAGATTAACATTTGAATCTATAGACTGAGTAAAGCAGACCGCCCTTCCCAGTGTGGGTGGGCCTCATCTAATCACATGAAGACCTGAATAGAAAAAAAGGCTCAGTAAGCAGGAATTCCTCCTGCCTGACTGCTTGAGCTGTGACAGCAATCTTCTCCTCCCCTGAGACTGGAACTTACACCACCACTTTTCCTGGTTCTCAGGTCTTTTGACTTGACCTGGACCTACACCTATACCACTGGCTCTCCTGGGTCTTCAGCTTGCCAACTATAGATCTTGGGAGTCTCAGTCTCCATAATCACGTGACCCAATTCTTTACAATAAAGCCCGTGGCTCATATGATTACAGAGGCTGAGACATCCCAAGATCTGTAGTCAGCAAGCTGGAGACCCAAGAGAGCCAGTGGTCCAGAAGTTCCAGGCCGAGTACTAAGGCCTAAAAATATATATTCCTGAACATCTGCCTACCCTCAGGTCCAGGGCAAAATTCAGAATTGCTATAATTCAGCCTTTTCCAATATCAGTTCAACCAATCAATATATTACCCACCCATTCCCAAAAAGTTTTAGTGGTCAAATAAATGAGAGAAACACTAGATAAGGGGAAAATATGGAACCAGAACCTTTAAGATGATTGCATGTACATGAGCCTCAAAGAGAGGAATATAACATGTTAGTTCTTCTCTAATGCTTTTGACCACTTATTCCCCATTCCTCCATCACCCGCTTTTTATTCTTGCAAGACTGATATTCCAAGAAACACACTGGGCAAAAGCTGTGCCCAATCCATTCAGAATGGCCAGCTCTGATCATAAAGAAGCCAGTGGCAGGTTGGGCCTCTGAGATGTCTTCTGTGGATGGTACCCTAGGATCTACAAGGTCCTTTCCATTCAAATTCCAAAGAGCTTGTACATATCTGTTGGCTACACTTTTGTCATCATAAAGCAAGATTGTGTCTCTTCCTGTAGAATCTGCTTCATTTAGGACTGAAGATCAATATGAAGCATAAGGACTATGATTCCTGGCTCTGATGTTTACCAGCTCTATGACCTCAGGCAAGGTGCTAACTTCTTTGTGCCTACTTCCCTATCTACGAAATGGAGATGATAATAGTCATTGTGAGGATTAAAGGAATGAATGCACACATAGTCTTAATATAGAGTTGTGCTGTCTCATAGGGTAGCCGCCAGCCACATGTGGCTATTTCCACTAAAATTAATTAAAAATAAAATTAAAATTCAGTTCCTTGGTTGCACTAGTCACATTTCAAGAGCTTAATAGCCATGTATGATGGGTGGCCACCATATTGGATAGTACAGAAGAGCCATTTCCATTGTCACAGAATGTTATAGAGCCTGGGCAGCCACCAAGTGCTGAATAAGGGTTAGGTTTTATTTTCCCAAGGCCCCAAAATAGGTCAGGTTGGTTGATTAGATCCTTAACTCTTCAGTCAGATCTCCCGCTAGGGGACAAATACAAATTGTATGTTCTCAGTCACTCTTTGCCCTCTCTTCTCTCTATCTATTTCTACTTCCCTCCTACCTCCCTCCCACCTCCCTCCCTCCCTCCCTTCCTTCCTTCCTTTCTTCCTTCCCTCCTTTCCTCCCTCCCTCCCTCCTCTCTCCTTCCTTCCTTCTCCCTCTTCCTTCCCTCCTTTCCTCCTTTCCTTCTTTCTTTTTCTTTCTTCCTGCCTCTGTCTTTCTCCCAAATAGAAGTATCACCAGAGAGTTTCCTGGTCCTTTATCATAATTTGATACCTGAACCTTTGCTGTTGTGTTTTCCAAGCAAAATACTCTGCTCTCCGGGTTCACTGTTCCAGGGTCACTGTTGCATGGGCCCAAGGGCTTGCACTGCTCTCACACCACCTCTGGGAGGTCCAGACTTTGTGAGTCAGAGAGCTAAGACTGTCTTTCCACCAACTCCATCCTTTCTCTCTATCAAAGTGAAAGACTTTGACATACATAAATGTGCACCTACTAAATTATTTGTACAAGCAAATGTTGCTGTAAGCTCAGCCAAACACTATTGCCATGGGCTGCTGCCTAGGCCTTAGAGAAACAGGCTAAAGGAAACTTTCTGTTGATAATACTCATCGTGATAAGGTGTGACCACCATTCCTTTCTAAAAGGATCAAAATGGATATTGATTCTTAGTTTTGGAGTTTGGCTCATTAAAATACCAAACAGAATTCTATGGGGAATGAGCTATATTGATTGGTTCATTTTGCTTTTATGGGTTTGTTTCCTATGTAACATGTAATTGTATTTTATAGTTGCTATAATATGCAAGAATTAAAGACCTAATTTGGCTAAACAAGAATTGACTTATAATTTATGAAACATTCTCTCCCATCAAACTCCCGGATAATTAAACGAAACTTTAGCAAGTGCTATCTTTGCAGATTGTTTTGTATTTGGGGTGGGAGCTGGAAGAGTGGGAACTTTTTTTTTCTCCTGTCACTTTTTAACTTTCTTAGCACTTAAGCCACTAGTAATGAGTTTAGGGATTTCAGACAAGGCTGTGAAATTTTTGCTGAGGTATATTAAGCTGTCTTTTCTTTCACATTAGTTTGCTTCTAAAATCTCAAAGTGAACTGCCCTGAGTGGTATGGTGTCAAGGGCACAGGTTCTGGCGGTAATTAGACTTAAGTTCAAATTAGACTCTGCCTCTCCCTCCTCATTTCAGTAGGTAGGTTGTACTTTCCTGCACCTTGTTTCTGCACTTGACCATGTAACTTGCCTTTGCTGGTGGAAAGTGAGCATACATACTGCACAGAATAACTTGAAAAGCACTTGCATTATTGGGCTTGCCGTATTGTTCTGTCACAGCCATGAGAAGAACATGCTTATATTAGCAGCTGGTCTCAGGAGAAGGAGAATAAGCACCTGCAGGAGAGCCACCCCCAGCCAAGCTCAACCTAGACAGCCGACTCTTAGCCCATAGGTGTATTTCTGGACTGAGGAAGTGATTATCGCTGCATGGTGCTACAGTTGTATCACAGCTAACTGACATACCCTGTCAAGCATTATTTACCCATCACCTTCTCCCACTGTCAAAGGGGATGGCTCTCTCTCTCAGCACTGCCCTTAGAGATGAAGAAAGTCACCAACAAGAATAAAGAGATTAAATTAAAAAAAGAATAAAGAGATTAGTCCATGTGCTGAATGGATATGTACACATCCAGTGCAGAACAGTTCTTCCTATCTGCAAGAGTCAAGTTTATAGAGACAGGAAAGCATTTGTGGTGTCTAAGGAGTAACTGCCTGGAAGACTAAGAATATAGCCTTTACACCATGAAACATATATTAGAGAACAGAGCTGCTAAATAGGATAAACCATTAGAAGACAAGATAATAGACAGAAGGAGGAAAAATATGAGGGGAGATGACTAAAACCTAGATGCAAGAAATATTTAAGGGCCCAGCTGAATCCAAAAAAGAAAGATGAGGAGAAAGCCTAAATAAGATTAATTTACGTGGGGTTTCTTTTTCCCTTTGTTTAAATCAGAGTCTACAACTCTCACAGGGAATCAAGCATCTAAGCACGACTCCCTTAATGGTAGATTCACAGTGGCTGAGGGATTTATCAAGGTAAATGAGCTTCATAAACCTATCCACTTCAGTGATGGGTGGTAAAACAGGAAGTGACTCTGCACCCCATCCCAGGGAATCCTTGCACTTCAGCACAAAGAAGCACTGAGTGAGAAAGAAGAGCAGAAGAGACCGGGGGACTGGAAAAGGGGTGCACAGAGATGTGGACCTCAGGACCAGATGCTCGGGCTAAGCAATGAGAACACGGCTTAAGCAAAGAAATGGGATCTTTTCTGGACTGAAGAGTGTTAGCCATTAAATTCCAGAGTCCCCGTCTTATTTGACACTTTCCGGTGAGTGAGTATTGCGCAAGGAAATCTTTGCATCCGGGGATAACACTAAGGTCTTTTGAGTAATACATATAAGGCAGTTCAAGAAAGATCCCACAAGACTGATGGCTAAAAGGTGGCAGGTGAGACTCAGTGTTGAAAAACGTCTGATAAAATGTTTCAAGAAAATGGTGTTCTTCCATGAAACAACATCAGTAGTGTCTGTATGGCCAGTAACTTTAGCTGATTAGAAAGAGGGGTATACCCACAAAGACAAAAAAATAGGAGATGATGTTAGAAGAAGATGGAAAATGATAGACAAGTGGGAAGTGACTCAGTAGAAAAGAGAAACAAGAATGCTAAAGGCCTATAGAGGAGGGTGCCAGTAATATGCAAAGGGATTCAGACTGCAGAACCCAGAAACACTCAGAAATGGAAGCTATCAGGGGAAGGGTGGGGCAGAAAGCAGAAGGGTTGGTATAAAGTCTGTATAAGGAGTAGTTAGACAGCCAGATCCCCTCTCCTACACCCTCAGCCACTAAATGACAATTATTCTCCTACCTAACAAAGAGATGGAAAATTTTTTTTTCTAAAAAAATTAAACAAGGGTGGCTCCATTTCCTGTATGGTGAAGCACTATGTTAAAAAGACAATTAAGGAAATAGCTACATAACTAACAGGCAGGTCCCTATCCTCTTTCCTCTACTTGCTTACTAAACACTAGGCAGGTGACTGGAAATACTTCCTACAAAAATAAACAAGCCTAAGAGAAAGATTTCCCCATTGAAAAGGCCAGCTTACTCCCTGATTTTGCTTTAGTGAAACACAAAGATTTGACAAGCCTTACTCATATATACAGAGCTTTCACCAGTGTTTTAATACTTCGTATAAAATATGATTAGATCTCCAAGGATCACCTGATATGTGTGAAAGCTCTCAACATCAAAGACTGAAACTGGATTGGCTGCATCTAACAGTTGGCCAAAAATAATAATGTTTTAAATATAAGAGGAATTAATATCATTTTTGTGTAAAACAAGTCTGAAAGTAGGCATTCCATGATGTGTATGGTGGTACAGAGTCATTAGGGACACAGGCTGCTTCTTTCAAGATAACAGAAAGCTGTTTCATCAAGCTAGCATCTAGATTCTGACCTCAACTAACCTCACAGTCCCAGATGGCCATTAGAGCTCCAGCCATCATGTCCAATTCCAAACAGTAGGGAGGAAAAGAGCAGAAAGATAAAAAAGCAAACCCTCCAGTTGAGTCATCTCTCTCTAGGCAGCTTCCATAGTAGCCCTCCAAATACTTCTACTTACCTTTCACTGGCCAGAACACCCTTCTTCTCTAGCTACCATGGAAGCTGGTAAATGCAGTCTTTCAGCAGGGTACATATCTGTCCTGAATAAAATTGTTTTATGGAAAAAGGAGAGGATAGATTTCTGATAGACTCAGCAATCTCAGACACATAAACACACACATGCGCATTCACACATACACACACACTGAATAAAGCAATTGGAAAGAAACATGGTTGATATGCCGGGAACAGAAGAAAACCTCCAAAAATATTTTCAGGGCTTCCCTGGTGGCGCAGTAGTTGAGAGTCCACCTGCCGATACAAGGGACACAGGCTCATGCCCCGGTCCGGGAAGATTCCATATGCCACGGAGTGGCTAGGCTCGTGAGCCGTGGTCACTGAGCCTGCATGTCCAGAGCCTGTGCTCCGCAACGGGAGAGGCCACAACAGTGAGAGGCCTGCATACCGCAAAATAAATAAATATATATACATTTTTTCAGAGAGTTAGAAGATGTTTCACCCCATGAATAAAAAACATATTTCTATTTAAAAGAAATGAACAAAAAATAAGAGCTGTATGAAATTTAAAATATGGTAGCCACCAAAAAAAGGAGAGTGAATTGAAAGATACAGTTGAAGAAATCTCACATAAAATAAAAGCAAAAAGACTAAGAGATAGAATAGTAGAAAAGACCAGAAAACTAGAAAATTAGTCCAGAAAGCTTAATATCCTAATAATGTTTGAGAAAGAGATTTTAGAGAAAATTGAAGGAGGTTAAAAAAATAGTTTTCTCTCTTTTGAAGGATATGTTCCCATTTGAAAGTGCCCACTGAATATCTTGTAAAATAAAGGAGAAAAATTCACAAAAGGTACATTATTATGAAATATAAGAACACCAGAAAGACAAAATTTCCAGAAAGGAAAAAAAAAAAAAAAGATTCCCAAAGCAACAATAAAAGACGGAAGATAGAACTCAAAGGAAAAATGTCTTATACAATCTCAGGGGTAATTATATTCAATCTAGAATCCTATACCCAGCCAAGCTATCGATCAAATGTGAGGATAGAATAGCCATTTTCAAACATGAAGTGACTCAAAATGTTTATTTCCCATGCATTCTTTCTTGGAAAACCATTAGAAGATTTTCCCTGTTGAAACGATGCAGTAAACAAAGAAAAGGGAAGATGTGAGACCCAAGAAACACAAGATCCAACACAGAAGGTAAGTAAAGGAAATTCTCAGGATAACGACAAGGAAGTTCTCTGGATGTCAGTTTTGCAACAGGCCTGGGGAACAACCAGTCAAGATTGTAGGAGGTGGATAGACTGGTCCAGGACAGGTGGAAGTAAGCAAAAGCATTAGAACTGATGAATATGACCATCCTGAGAGAGCCTTTATGTTTCTAGCAGAGAAAATTGGTTCACATTCATAATGCTTGACAAGTAACAAAACTGTAACAGGCTATTATCTCCTTTAAAAAAAAAAAAACAAAACTGAGGGACTTCCCTGGTGGTCCAGTGGCTAAGACTCCATACTCCCAATGCAGGGACCCTAGGTTCAATCTCTGGTCATGGAACTAGATCCCGCATGCCGCAACCAAAGATCCCGCATGCCGCAACTAAGACCCAGTGCAGCCCAATAAATAAATAAATATTTTTTTTAAATTTAAATTTAAAAAAAATATTAAAAAACTGAAAATTTGTATCAAAGGGATATATAATATAGGATAATTCATAGCCCATTTATGAACAATATTTACAAAGCTATAATAATGCAAAATGTTAATATAACCAGAAATTACGATGTAACCATATTAGAAAGATGGGGGAGGGAAGTTTAGGAAGTATATGTGGAATATAAAATTAATGAAGTTAAACATAGCAGTTTAAGCATATGATTTAGGAAAGTAGTGGTAAATAGGAGAAGAAAGAGTAAAAAAGGAATTAAGACCAGTTGCTTTTGGGGAGTGGGACTCCTGGGTGAAGAGCAGTAACATAAGTTACTGCTGTTTTTCATGATAAACATTATGGAAGGACCACTTGACTTTTAGAACTATGACACCTATTGTTATGATGAAAGAAATTAATCATCTATGCAGAAGCAAACAAAACAAACTGGTTCTATAATGACAATTTCTGGGCAGCACTTGAAAAGATTTGGAAAAAAAGGAGAAAAAAAAGAAATGTCAAACTGTTTGAGCACAGCTCTGCATTCTTCTGCTCAGACCCCCACATGCATTTCTGTCATCCCTGCTCAGAAAAGCTTTGCCAAAGCAGGAAAATACCCAAGAAGAGATTTGTATTAACCCAGCAGTAAAGCTGTTTCACCCTAAAGTGACCGCCTTCTGTCAAGACGCTGGCCCTCCCATTATTCTAAAAAACAAGACTAGTAAAAAGGTCCTCTGTCTTAGAAGGTGAAGACTGAGGAGGACATTATCTACGTTTAATGTCATGAAAGTTCTGCCAAGAAGAATAAACTTAGTGTCATAGGAGTAGAAAAAGGCACAGGGGACAAGAGTGTCCCTATGCCCTTTCCTCATCGTCACAAATATAAAAAGTATTAACTGAGAGACATAAGTCATTAAAAATGCATTCAATCAGCTCTACCAATTATAAAGCTAAATCAATGTAAATATCTGAAACATTTCATCAAGAAACACTCAACTGCTGAATTGAGTGAACCACTCAAGACATGCAATAATATGGGTCAATATAAAAAAAGTCATGTTGGGACTTCCCTGGTGATTAGTGGTTAAGACTTCGCCTTCCAATGCAGGGGGTGTGGGTTCAATCTGGTCAGAGAGCTAAGATCCCACATGCCTTGCGGCCAAAAAAAACAAAACATAAAACAGAAGCAATATTGTAACAAATTCAATAAAGACTTTAAAAATGGTCCACATCAAAATAAATCTTTAAAAAAAAAATGTTGAGTGAAAGAAGCCAGACACAAGAGTACATACTGCATTTATTCATTTTGCCATTGTTCTCTAAACTGTACATGTGTGATTCACATACTCTTCTAGGATGATATGTTTCCTAATTTGAACCATTCTGAGGTTTACTCTTGCAAAAAGGTTTACTCTTGCAATATTTCTGGAATATAATACTTCTACCTAAAAATACTATCTATGGAGGTCATTAATGTTTGCTGAAAACCTACTGTCCTGTAGCTACATTATATATATCATCATCTTTATACTCAGAGTAGCACTTTATTAGTTATCATGATTCTAAATTAAAGATTAGACAACTGAGGCTCAGAAAGGCGAAGTAACCTTGCTCAAGACCTAGACACGCATGCAGATCTACTTGACTCCAGGGTCCCTGCTCTTTCGACAGCATCAGACTGTGGTAATTTCATTCTTTTAAGAGGTATTTCTTTTATTTTAAGAGGAAACAAAGGATTATTTGGAGTTGTATGCAGAACATGATCAGGAAAGGCAGTTGAAGTTCTCATCTCTCAGAAGCCTGGAGTAGATGGTGGTGGTCTAGCCTCCCTGGAGGGTGCCCCAGAAACGACTTTAGCATTGCTCTCTTTCTTCCATCATCTTTCACTCTTCTGGATAATTATGTGCCCTGATGCTTAGAGAAGTTCCATCCTTGACATTAACTTCAACAATGATACAGAAACATTTGTGCTTCCCAGTGGGAAGCTAACTCAGAAAACAACTATCAATGATGAGCAGAAGCCAAAAATGAACAAAACTGGAAAGTGATGATTCAAACTGCTGGGAGCCTTAGATGAATTATGTAGGATATTCCAAATGCACTAGGATTTGACTGCTGCCAAAGAAAGTAAGTAGAACCTTGGTGATTTATTTAAGAGATTGTTTAAATTCACTTGATCCGTGGCTAAGGCTCCAGAGGTGATGTGACCCAGCCAGAACTGCTCCTCTTTCTGGAGTAAAAAGAAATGAATAAAAGGAGAGGTAGGTAACTAAAGTTCCCTTCTGATCACAAAAGAATGCCTAGTGATTGTTTTAGGAATCTCTTTAGGTTGGATAAATGGCAGAATACAGAATCTGCCCTCTCCCCAGCCAGTTTCGTTTTTAAAAGCATCACAGTGAAGCCTCCAGAAGGGAGTTAAGTGCTGCAGAAGACAGCCACAAACAGCAACTTCTTAAAAATAAAACTGAAAAACAGACTAATTAATTTACAAAGCGTAGGGCATGCTAAGAGTGCAATAAAAATCCTGCCCAGGGCTTCCCTGGTGGCGCAGTGGTTGAGAGTCCGCCTGCCAATGCGGAGGACACGGGTTCGTGCCCTGGCCCGGGAAGATCCCACTGTGGAGCGGCTGGGCCCGTGAGCCATGGCCGCTGAGCCTGAGCGTACGGAGCCTGTGCTCTGCAAGGGGTGAGGCCACAGCAGTGAGAGGCTCGCGTACCGCAAAAAAAAAAAAAAAAAAAAAAATCTTGCCCATTTAGTGTCCACTCGTGTTTCAGCAAAACAGCACTTGCAAAGTGCTGTAAATTAAATTATAAGGCACAACTATGGTGCATAATTCTCAGATACTCATATATATATATATATATATATATATATATATATATATATACAATTGAACTGAAACCATTCTTAATGCAAAAAATCCCTTAATATCTAATTGGTAAGCATCTCTATTGGCCATGTTTCCAGGACTGTACCTCTGAAATTTTTAGTAGTTAGGCTGTCTAGGTGACTCAGACCAGGGTGGTAGCAGTTAATGTTGTTGAGGAGGTTAAATTCTGGATCTATTTGAAGGATTTTCTGACAAATTGATGTGGGTTATGAGAGAGAGAGGGAAGCATAGAGAATGACTCAAGGTTTTTCACTTTGAACAAATGAAAGATGGAGTCATGATAAAGTAAGATGAAGAAACCCAGGAGTGGAGCGAATTTGTAGAGAGAGGGAAGCTCAGTTTGGACGTGTTGGGTTTGAAATAACCACTACACTTCCAAGTATAGGACTAGAGTAGGCAGGTGAATATATGAAGAGAGAGGGGAAAGACCTGATATTTTTTGTGTGCCTACATGGTTGCCGGACCTTATATTTGTTACCTCATTTAATTCCACAGAAACCTACGTGTTGGATATTTTACCTGTTTTGTTTTATTCTGTTTACATACAAATGTTGAGTATCAAAGCATTTAAATGACACTGTCAAGGTCATACAGCTGGTAGATGGGGAGGCTGGAATTTAAATCCAGGTTGCCTGATGCCAAGGTCCATGCTCTTTCTTTTTGCTGAGCCATGCTGCCTCAGGCCCGTGCCCTTTGTATCTTTTCACTCTTTGAGGAAGTGAATATTTCATTAGTGAGAACATAGGTTGCATGTTCTAGAGACCCCAAATAGTAGTGGTTTAAACAAAACCATTGAAGTTATTTCTCTTTTCTGTAACGGATTGAGGTAGGTACTCCAGGCATCATCATGGGACGCAGGCTGCCCCCATCTTCCTGCTCCACCATCCCCATGATATTTCCTTTTCCTGAATGGATCAAAATAGCTGAATTCCATGGCCATGATCCAAACAACAAGATGGAAGAAGGGAGAATGATGGTCCCTATCTGAAAATTGTGCACATCATTACTATTCACATCTCATTGGCCAAAACTTAGTCCTAAGCCACCTCTAGCTGCAAGGCAGGCTGGGAAATATTGCCTTTATTTTCAGCAATCAAATGTCAAGCTAAAATACCAGGCCTTCTAATATTATATTTTGAGAGAAAAGGGGAGAATAGGGATCAGAGGATAGCAAGATCTGCTCTAAAAGTTGGACTAAATTTCTTCTTAATGTCTTCAGGTGAATGCTACGAAACAAGTTCATTTTATATAGGTTTGAATTTTAAAATATCATTAAAATCTCAGTGTATGTGTATTTTTAAAAATGCTAATTCCTTCATATAAAATGCAAGGAAACAATATTTCAAAGGATGGTGTGAAATCATAGAAAATATATGTATTGGTCTTTGTGCCTGGTTCCTAACACGGAGCTCCTGAAAACCTTGTAATTTTCTAAGTGATAAGGGCAGTAGGAGCATCTTTTGTTCTACTATTTGGTCTTTGACCCCAGCTCCTAAATCCCTTGGAATTTCCTGGGTGATAGGAGTCTTTTGTCCAAAGGAGGAGACTCTTGGAGGACTCCTGGATGGCTTCAGGATGGGGGCTGATCACCAGAAAGACCAAGCCATGATTAGAAGCTTGGAACTTTCAGCCCCACCCTCCATCCTCCGGGAAAGGGAGAGGGATTGGAGATTGATTCAATGATCGTGCCTACCTGATGAAGCCCCCATAAAAATCCCAAAAGAATTAACTGTGGCATGCTTCCAGGTTGGCAGAACACATCCATGTGCCAGGAGGCTGATGCACCCCAACTCCATGGGGACAAAAGCTCCTGTGCTCAGGACCCCTCCAGACCTCACCCCATGTATCTCTTCATCTGGCTGATCATCTGTATCCTTCATCACATTCTTTATTATATAATAAACCAGTAAAAATAAGTATGTGTTTCCCGGAATTCTGTGAGCTGTTCTAGCAAACAACAGAACCTGTGGAAGGAATCGTGGGAACCTGCAATTTATAGCTAGTCGGTCAGAAGCCCAGGTGACAACCTAGGACACACAACTGGCATCTGAGGTGAGACAGCAGTCCTGTGGGACTGAGCCCTTAACCTGTGGAGTCGACACTAACTCCAATTAGTGTCAGAATTGAACTGAATTGCAGGATGCCCAGCTGGTGTTGCAGAGGACTGCTTGGTGTGGGGGAAAAACCTACATAGCTGGTGTCAGAAGTGTGAGTGTGGCAGCAGTTTGTGCATAAGGGAGAAACATAGGAGAGCTCCTTCCCATACAGATGGGGACAATGTGGGTCGTAAACTATGCTGACACTATTGCCATATGGAACCACCAATTTAGCTGGTATATCAAAATTCCTGTCATCCTTGGCCAGGATGAGTCTTAAAAGACATGAGTTTTTAATGATCAGATTCTCTCAGTGATGCATCTGTCACATAAACTGTGGCCGCCCAATAATTTTAACTTCCCTTTCCATGATCCAACAAGACAGTTCTTTTTTTTTTTTTGCGGTAGGCGGGCCTCTCACTGTTGTGGCCTCTCCCGTTGTGGAGCATAGGCTCCGGACGCGCAGGCTCTGCGGCCATGGCTCATGGGCCCAGCCGCTCTGCGGCATGTGGGATCCTCCCGGACCGGGGCACGAACCCGTGTCCCCTGCATTGGCAGGCGGACTCTCAACCACTGCGCCACCAGGGAAGCCCAAGACAGTTCTTTTATAACAGAGCAACTCTTGTCAAAATAGTGTTACTTTTCAAATCAAACTGCCAATTTTAGGAAATTGAGGTCAAAAACACCAAGATTGTTCCTCTACTTCTCTCTGCTCCTATTATTAAGTAGAATAACAATGACGGTAATAATCATGAGGAATGAGAGAAAACAACTTTTTAATGTAAACCCCAAATTTACATTTCTAGTTCAGACTTCTAGCTGGTTTGTATATATCACTGTCTCCACCTGGAAGTCTAATAGACACGGCAATCTCAGAATGTCCAAACTGAACCCTTAAAATATTTACACCCTGCATAGCCTACTCATCTCAGTTGTTGGAAACCTAACCCTTCCAGTTATCCAATCCTTCCACAGGACAACAATTTGGGACGCTTCTCATGTTCTCATACTCACATCCAATCCATCAGAAGATCCTTTTGGTTCCATCATAATCTGATGGCTTCTCACCACGTCCACCTCTGCTATCATAGTACTGGCCACCATCTTCCTTTTCCTGGGCTATTGCAATATCCCCCCATTCTTCCTGTAACCCTACAGTCAACACTCAACAAAGCAGCCAGGGTGATGCTTTAAAAACATGACTCAGATCATGCTCTTCCTCTGCTCAAAGGCCTGCAAGTGGTTTCCCATGTGCCTCATAGTAATGGTCATAGGGGTCTCCAAAGCCCTGTGACTTTCCTGCCTGCTCCTCTCTCCCTGCTCACTTGGCTGAAGCTCCTGGGACATGACAGGCATTTCCACCTGAGGGGCGTTGCTCTCGTCAGCCCCCTGCCTAAAGTGCCCGTTTGGCCAGTCATCCCCTGGCTCCAGCCCTCACCTCCTTTATGTCTTTGCTCCTCAGTGAAGCTGACCTTCATCCCTACTTAACACCTCAGCTACTCTCCACCTCAGCATGCTAGATTCTCCTTGATTCTACTCTACTTTTTCTTTTATTTTTTTCCCACAGTGTTCAACACCTTTACTTATTTGGCAGTGTTAATTCTCTCTCTCCACTCAGAATGCCATCTCCTCGTGGGCAGGGATCCATGTCTGTCTTGTTCATTGCTTGCAGGCCCCAGCCTAGAACAGTGATGGGCACATAGGAGCCCAGCCCAGAATGATGATGGGCCCACAGGAGCCCCAGCCCAGAACAGTGATAGGCACACAGGAGGGAACTCTGCTCTGTACAACTGCAAGTTACACCTACTAACCATGTCACTGTGCACTTATCAAAGAACTATTACATTTAATAACAACTGTATTAAATTGTTTTATGGATAAAGAACATTCTCAGAAAATCATGGCATCCTATTGTTGGGATTTTTTCCTCAGATTTTGTATAATTTCATTAGAAAACATTGTATTTATGGCTCAGAAAGCTTAACCAAATAACTTCTAACTAGTTGAGTGGTTGAAAAAGAGGTAAAAGAGGTCAAAAAGAGGTAAAAAGAAAACCAGCTATTTGCTTTCAGGAAAGGCATGAAAGTTGGCAAGACTTCAGATTACTAAGGGAAGAAATTCTCAAGGGTTTCATTTCGGTAA
Organism: Phocoena sinus; assembly: GCF_008692025.1. Taxonomy (NCBI): domain Eukaryota; kingdom Metazoa; phylum Chordata; class Mammalia; order Artiodactyla; family Phocoenidae; genus Phocoena; species Phocoena sinus. Next base: position 53,531,951 of record NC_045773.1, on the reverse strand, counting down.
CTGTACCTAGTATTAATGATCCGCCAACGTGTTGTTTAAACACGCACAGTCAACACATTATGCAAACAACACCCTGGCCAACAGCATGCGGGGGCTTTTCACACACGCCACACTTAAGACCCAAAGTCATAGCTAATTTATGGCCAAGGACACAACTAATGTGAGCAGTAAATAAAGTCGTGCCCCGAGAGTCGGCAGATCAAGAAAGATGTCACTACACTGGAATTACTCAAGGTCATAAACTAGGGCCTCTTTATTTGTTCTGCTTCTGGACCGAGGCCTAGACCTAGCTCAGTGTGGACAGTCAGTGTTGCAGAATGAATGAATGAATGAATGAACAAATGAATGACAGGGCTGCTAAAGAGGACGGAGTCCTTTAATTTATTTTTATTTTTTTTTTTTTTTGCGGTACGTGGGCCTCTCACTGTTGTGGCTTCTCCCGTTGCGGAGCACAGGCTCCGGACGCGCAGGCTCAGCGGCCATGGCTCACGGGCCCAGCTGCTCCGCGGCATGTGGGATCTTCCCGGACCGGGGCACGATCCCGTGTCCCCTGCATCGGCAGGTGGACTCTCAACCACTGCGCCACCAGGGAAGCCCAGGACGGAGTCCTTTACAGAGACTTCTTAAAGTTGTTCTCATTGCTTTCACTTTTTCATTTCTCCTTCTATTTCATTAAGATGATTGAAGAGGAGGATGAGAAATAATCTCATGAGAGGAATCTGAATAATGATCTGTTTCATGGCAAAGCAATTAAAGGCCAGAGATACAAAATTATTGGGCCAAGACCGCACACCTTTTGGTAAAGACTTTACAAATAAATAAAATTTACAGATGTTTTCTCACATTTTTATAGTAGTTTTTCAAAACCCACACTCATGGGACTTCCCTGGTGGTCCAGAGGTTAAGACTCCACACTCCCAATGCAGAGGGCCCAGGTTAGATCCCTGGTCAGGGAACTAGATCCCACATGCCACAACTAAGATCCCTTATGCCGCAGCGAAGATCCCACACGCGGCAATGAAGTTCCCGTGTGCTAAGACCTGGTGCAAACAGGGAGATCAGCTCTGTGGTTTGTGACCACCTAGAGGGGTGGGATAGGGAGGGTGGGAAGGAGGGAGACGCAAGAGGGAAGAGATATGGGAACATATGTATATGTATAACTGATTCACTTTGTTATAAAGCAGAAACTAACACACCATTGTAAAGCAATTATATTCCAATAAAGATGTTAAAAAAAAAAAGACCTGGTGCAGCCAAATAAATAAATAAATATTTAGAAAAAAACACACTCATGATTCTAACAATACGTCCAGACTACTGAAGATTTTCAGATTTACTCTATCTTTAAAACCAAAACTATAGGGCTTTTCTTTGTATTTATACATCAGTTTCCAAGGGGATAGGGAAATAAAATTCATGAATGACTCATTCCCAAAGAGCTCACAGACATTCCTGCTAGGGTACCCCATTCTCACTCTTGTGTGACCTTAAAAAACTCTACAATGAGAACAGATTTTGAGTGGGTGAGAAGAGGAAAGACTCCCTGTTGCCTATCCCCAATCCTTGGATGTAAGCAGTTTCGTAAAATTCCTTTTAACCAAGGACCACAATTGTTATTCCATAAAAATACTTAAAATGCAAATATCTCTGGAAGAGAAAAAACAAAACTGTTGACTTAGATTCACACTAGGGGGTAAATAGCTTATCAGATCTTTTCCAGGGAGTAGGTTCTGAGAGCTTCAGACTCCAAGGAGAGAAACAAAGCACTGGAGAAAAGTAAAACAAATGTTGCCTCACTTACATCTTTGCTTGAGGCTACCCTGCCTCTGAATTTAGCAGTGTCTCTACCAGATCAATTCCCAGGAATTTGGTCTGAGCACTTACAACTCCAGTGTCCGTTCTATTCTCACTGCCTCAGCCTTCCTCTACCTGCCTGCTTTGGTCCTTCCAACAGTCCCTCTGCCAAAGGCAATTCCAGTTTTGTCGCCATCTGTCTCAATGTAGCTGCTCTCATGGGATAAAATACTAAACGAGAATCTTTTGAGATAACTGTAACCCAGGTGACTAGTAAAGGACTCAGGTTTTCTTCCTAAGGACAGTATTACTTGTCAGTTCCCATGGGAGTAGGCCCTGAGATGGATCTGTAGCAGGAAGTTTATTGCAGACTATTCTCAGAATCAACACTCCTGGGGAACTGAGGGGAGCAGGGCTGGTAAGGAGAGAATCTGAGCGGCGATGCAGTTGAAGCAAAGGTCTCGGCCAATCCAACGGGGAGACTATAGCCAAGGTGGCCCTTCGGAGGTGTCCTGAATGAAGGCAGGAGGGCTGCCACACTTACAGCCCAGCATTGACCAGACATCAAATGCCATCTATGCCTGAGTAGCGGGCATGATCTTGGTGAGATCTCGGGCAAGGCAGCCCCTACAGCTGAGGGCAAGACCCAAAGAGGACCATCAGCTGAAGGCCATCAGCCAACAGCACTGCCAGCAGCTGGGGAAATAGGTGCTTCAGTCCTGGAGGAGCAGCCTAGCAAGGTACCACGGCATCCACTACCATAAATCACTGCTCCTTTTAAGTGCAAGCTTTGAACAAGGGCTCAGAGAAATAGAAAACGGATGGTTATTTTGTTAGAAACTTTACCAAGATCTGTTCTGTTCAGAAACCCATGCCCCTCCCCCAACCCAGCAGTAATGTCGCCCACGGTTTAGTTTTGAGTTGCCGGTTCAACACTTCTGGATCAATCTGCATTTGCAACTGTCACACTGATAATAACTCAATGCGAGCATCTGCTTGCTTCACTGTAAGTGTAGTCAGACTCACAAATTAAAATGTTCGAAATTCATATTATAACAAATTACTTTTCTGTCATTTCTCCTTTATATTCAGTTAAAAATATGTGCATAAGTAATAATATTCATATAAATTTCATTTCAGGATAGTAAAGGAAGCATTATAAAATATTTGATGTGAAAAAGAGAGAATTAAATCTGAAAAAGTAATTTAGGATTGGAACTTGCCCTAGAGTAATTCTCCTGGCTGCCCATTAAAATCATCTAGAAAGCTGTAAGACATCCTGACGTCCAGGCCGTACCCCAGGCCAACTAAATCAAACCTCTGGGGTAAAACCCAGGCATCATTATTCTGGAAACTCCCCGAGGAATTGCAGTGTACAGATAAGGTTGAAAAGTCTGGGCCCTAGTGCAATAGATCTCAAACTTGAGTGTGTTTCACAATCAGCTGGAAAGCTTGTCCAACCACGTTTTCCTAGGTCCCACCCCCAGAGTTTCAATAGCTCTGGGATGGGGCTCATAATGTGCATTTCTAATCAGTTCCTGGGTGATGCTGATGCTGCTGGTCCCAGGACCATATTTGAGAAACAGGGTTCTAGGGGCTTTGCCTAACCAGAGTCTCCCACCACATTTAACAAATCCCCACCCTTACTTCCTGGTTCCCCTACCCTCCATCCCCCAATCAAACACCTTGGAAAATCTTGGAAATTTTTTCTTTAAATCAGCCTATGCAATGACCCTTTCCCCTCTACACAGCTATTTCCAAATGCTACATTTTCCCATCCCCCTAAGAAGCAACCACCAGCCACCAGCTAAGACGACCTCTAACTTCTTCCATGATTTTTCATCTCCTTTTGTCTTGAATTTCTCTGTCACTTAGGCATGATTCTGCAGATTACAGGACTAGAAATACTCTCTTGAAACAGCAAACTAATTGCTTCTATTGCATACTTCAAGCCCAGCATTTATGCTGTTGGAAAGCAAATCCACTCACCTATGTCTTTTCACACTTGCTGTTTTGTATCCTGAGATGGGCCACATGTAGTTGTTCATCTACACAGTATTTTGCTGGCAGGATCTAGAAATGCATTACACTGTTATGACTCAAATCAAGCAATGTCTGTAAATAACACAAAGATGGAAAGCAGTAATTTGGCTACAGTGCTCTCTTAGTTCCCCCTAAAATCAAGGTATTTCACAGGAGGGTTTAAAATAAGATTTAACCCTTGCTTTCTTACAGTGCTTTCAATGGGAAAGAGACCTTTCTGAAAGGTCTTCTCATATTAAGACTCACACCCTCAAATCCAAACACTAAATCTGAAAAGGTGTTTGAAGATTCAGATAAAAATGAACTTTCCCATTTAAGAGAGCCTGAAGAAAAAGGAGACCAAAAAAGTCCTCATTTTCTCTAGCCAAAGAAGAATATTCACACAATTTTTCAGTTTGGCCAAGATTAGTAACTCATAATCTGAAGATACTGGCTTCTGTTGAAGTGAATATCAAGATTTATTGACCTGCGGAGTAAATATTAACGGAGGTGAAGCTGAGGTTAATAACAAAGTTCAAGGGATAATATACATCCTTATATTTGCTGAAATAAAAACTCAGCCATATATCGCTCATACATACATTCAGAAACCTCTTTTACCAAAAAGCTCTGGAAATCTCTTTGCTGTGACAGATTGCTTAAACATATGGCCGAATTTCCATTTGTATTAACATTCTCCAGGTACCCGGCCAGCCAGAAAAGCAAAGCATTAATCACTTCCTCTGAGGATCATCAGTAGCCAATCAAAGGGCGGCCACTTATTTACATATGAGATCTGATTGGAAGATCCTAACCAGCATCTCATTCTCATCAATCCTACTAATATAAGCAGAGTATTGAACTGACCCACACTTTTTATCACATACAAAATAAAAATATTCTAAACTTTTAACTTCATACAAATCCAAATAAATATGCTCATTGTCCACAACAAATTTTATAAACTAATGTTTGTTAAGGAGACATTTTTAAAAATAGAAAATAGAAGTTTACCTGAATAAAGGAAGAGATTTCTGGCTCTGGTGCAGAGGACCATTGCTGGAATTCCGGCTCTACAACTTATTTGCTCTGTGACATTAGGCAAGTCACTCAACTGCTCTGTGCCTCAGTTCCTCATCTGTAAAATGAAGATAATAGCACCAACTTCATAAAGTTGTTTTGAGATTAAATGACTTAGGATATGTAAAGTACTTTAAGTGTGCCCAGAATGTAGCAAGGGGTATATAAATATTTGTTTTTAAAAAAAGTTCTAGGGGAAAAAGAACTTAAAGGTCACATGGCCCAAAAGCCTCAAAGCTTTGTGGGCATCAGATTCATAGTTTTCTCATGCTTGGACTGAGCCATTGACCATTAAGTATTGCTACTACTGATGTTTATTTAAATTTAAATTTTGTTGTCAACATCTAAAACTCAGGAGAATTCCATGTAAAATAATCAGGATTTACAGCTCTTCTTGAAAAACTTTTCACACACACAAATCCATACTGGACTCATTCTCAGAGGCCAACCATCGAATGGTGATGAGGGGCAGTTGCCTGCTACACAGAGGTAAGGAAGGTCCCAGAGGACATGCTCTCCTTCGGCCACAGTTCCCACACCCCCCATTACTCCCCTTCCTGAGGCTGAGGGTCAACTGACAGGTATTACCCCAGTGACATCATTGCTTTTATTATAGAATAAAAAAAAAGAAAAATGTACCATCACATCCATGTCTTTTACAAAAATAGAAAAAAGAAACAACAAGCTACGTGTTTCCAAAAACAAAAAAAAATGTGAGCCAGACAGACTTTTCTAGAACATAAAGATTTCTGGGCTTAATACGCCAACAAAGCATGTCTGCAGCAAAAGAATACAACTTAATCTTCCATTAGGAAAACAAACCATGAGAAGAGCCAATGGCTGGTGTGTGGAAAGGATGCCAATGAAAAGATTAACGATCTGTGAAAGAGACTGGAATTTCAACACAGTTGTTTTTGTGAGTGTGAAGAAAACAAGTAGCAATGCTGTGATACACAGTAATGTACACGTTTACGGTTCTGTCACTTGTCCTGCCCATGTAGGTGTTTGTATTTCTGACCCCTGACCCAAGCCAACCTTATCATTGTATAAATGAAGGAATTGAAGCCAGAGAAGTAAAGGGATTTGAAGTGGATATGAAACCACAACCTGGGCCTCTTGGGTACAGTTCAAGTAGGAACAGCAGTGTGACCTCACAATGATGCTCAGAGTGAATATACACCCTCATGTGAGCTGAATCCCAACCTTCTCATCTTATCAGACCATAGACACAGATACTCTCCGAGTGTTAAGCTCTCCAGTTAGAAAACACGAATCTCAGTCTTGGAATTCTATTTGCCCAAAATGTTTACAAGATGGAATCAAATGTTTGATCTACTGGTGTTTGGGTCAACAGACCACATAAATGAATTTAACACTTACCCGAGGTCTTAATTGGCAAAGTGTCAACGTTGAGTGAAAATATAAAACAGACACTTAAACAGTAAACACACATTTGGTGACATGACATCTCCTCACTTGCCAGAAATGTCTCTAGTTTCCTATCTCAAACAGTATAAACAGCCTTCATTTCTTTTTGAGAAAGTGCAGCATCACTTGACATCTCTTACTTAACCTTAGCTGACTCTCTGATTCACTCTAATTTTATTATCTCATTTTCTCCCAATTCTATGAGCCCACTTGTCAGATACCTTTAGAAAGATTGCAAGATACATGCCTGAAACTATAAAACCAAGGACTGGATAAAAACAAAAACAAAAAACTTACCCTCTCTCAAACAGACATGCAAATTATTAAAGTCAAAGGTTACAATATTAATTAATATTTACAATTATTCACTCCAAGTATGTTTTGTTTTCTATGCCTTTGCTGTTCCTTTTTTGGCCAATGGCTTTCCCAAAATAGGAAATGAAAATTCTTATTCCATTGCTTGTTTTATTTTTGATGCTGTTTTCTTTTAGTTTTATTTTTTAAGGTATTAACTGATCTTTTTTCCTTTAGTATTGCCCCTTCTTTCCCTTCCTGTTCAAGGGGAGGGGGCTTTCTAGAATTGCCTCAAGGGAGGGGTCTAATGCCTCAAGGGTGGAAACCCCTTAAAGGGTGGAAATGGGCTTTCAGGCTTTGGTTTACAAAATTCTAACCCAATTAAAACTTGTGCTGATCATATATCAAGAGAAAGAGTCTGAGGGAAAATATAGAAGAGAGAGGGATCCTCTTGAGAGAGTTAAGAAGGGGAGGTGTGAGATGGGATCCCAAGAAACTGAGACTCTGCACCTGTTTCCTGGGCAGAGCTCGGTGCCAGGCAGGTGATTCCAGGCTTCCCTGGGAATCCCATGCTCCTCATCTGAGGCCACGTGCAGCAAAGACCTCCAGACCCGAGAGGCCAACGGCGTCAGGAAGAAGGACATCCCAGCATGCCTGTGTGGCCTGATGCCCAAGATGCAGCTGCGCAGCCCCACTCACCCCACTAAGCAACCTCCCCTGGGATCACAACTGCTTACGGAGGTTCAAACCCTAGGGGAGGGGAGGGGAAGCTCCAAATAGACTGAGCAGAAAGAATGGGTGGATCAAAAAGAAAAAGACAGTTGTGAGGTTCTATAATTGGCTTTTCTTGTCAATCTGAGCTTATTACCTGAGTTTGTGAACTCATTTAAGGACAAAATTCAAGCACCAGGATTATTCTGAATGAAGATAAGATAAACAGCCCCCATTGGGTTGTCAGCAATGAGCTTATCCCCCCCTTTCAACAACTCTGTCCCAAATCCCCTTAAGAAACCCTGTTTCCCCATCACTAACCTAGGCATCCAAACCAGAAACAAGGCTTCATCTTCGCTTTCCTCCACCTCTCAACCCATTTATCATTTCCTTCTGTTGGGGGAGGCCATCGAGAGGACATGACCACTGGTTGACTCTGAGCTGGACCTGGGCAATCAGCAGCCCCTCCTGCATCCTTGGAATGTACATTCCACCTGCCCTGCTCACACTGGAAGCTGCCCCAAGGATGCAGCCTTGAGATAGGATAGTGCTGTTGAGACCATCTGGATAGACAGTATACGTGACTAAACCCACTTAAAGCCTCTGTGTAAACTTTTAAGATTCTGGCAGTGGATGTAGGGATCCACCTACATCCACCTCTACTTGCGACGTCCTAGACAAGCCTCCTATGTTACACCTGCCTCTTACCTATCTGGAGTGTTCTGCCACTTTCTTCAGTCTCTCCTTGCCCTCCGTGTACAGGGGTCAGTTTGGGAACCAACAATAGGCAAGCCAGGCAGGAGACCAAAGAAATGGGTCTTGGAAAAGAGCCATCTGCCACGGGGGAATCCCAGGTTGGTTATCAACCTCTGTATGGGCAGGGGTGACCCATACGGTAGATACTTTTGGACCACTGTGTGAGTACAGGGATGCCTCCGAAGTCAGCTGGTCTAACGCGCTTGTTTGAGGAACTGCACAGAGCACACTGAGGAAAAGAAGTGATGACATACTTTCAGATCATTTAAAAATCAAAATGGATGGGTGGCCCTGGTGGAAGTGCTTTCAGACAGGATGCTGCATCCCTAAGAACTTGAATCTTCTAAATGGTGTCAAACTCAAAAGATACCATCAGTCATTTTTTTTTTTTTTTTTTTTTTTTGCAGTACGTGGGCCTCTCTCTGTTGTGGCCTCTCCCGTTGCGGAGCACAGGCTCCGGACACGCAGGCTCAGCGACCATGGCTCACGGGCCCAGCCGCTCCGCGGCATGTGGGATCTTCCCGGACCGGGGCACGAACCCGTGTCCCCTGCATCGGCAGGCGGACTCTCAACCACTGCGCCACCAGGGAAGCCCCATCAGTCATTTTTAAAACAATATGCACTAGTTTCAAAGATCCTCCCCCTTTGCAACTATGTAATCATTTCAAACTCCAACCAATCCTTTCTTAGCAAGAGCCCTTACTTCTTGCCAGCTCCAATCCTAATTCTTGATAAACAATTTATGTAACCTTGTGGGTTTTGCCTTTATAAGCCTCCCCCATTTTTGTGTCCAGCAGAACACAATTCAGGTGCTTCTTGGATCTGTGTCTCCTGGGCTGCAGTCCTAACAAACCCCAAATAATTGCGTTTTTTCTTTCTTTTTTTTTTTAACCTCAACCGGGTCTCCATTCTTAGAATTCTTGGCTAACAGAAGAGGATGGAGGGCTGCTGTGGTGGGCTGACCTCTAGGTTGGGCAGGGTGGCTGGACACTGACGTCCAGCTAGAGGTTGAAGCTATCTGTTCAGAGAGTGGGAAGAAGAGCGGAGGTTAGAGGACGTGCAGACAAGGCGGAAGACCAGGGTGGTAAGTCCCCGTTTTGCAAAGTGAGGCAGGTGCAGGGTACTGTGCATTAAGGTCTGAGCCCTCATAGCAAAGCCTGATGGGGACGCTAAGAGGTGGGATCCTGGGAAAGTGAGGAGGGAAAGAGAAGGATGTTGTGTAATGACTGTGAAATGGACAGAACGCCCTAATGCAGAGGAAAGAAAGCAAAGGCACAGTGATAGCATCCCAGCCCATGCGGCAGCCTCCAATTCAGGAAACACTCATCACGAGAGAATACATGCCTGCTAAGTTTACTCATATAGCTTCTAAGTTCCAGCAAAAGGCCAGGGAAGGTACCCAGGTGTGGTGAGTGGGGATATGGGATACCGGGTGGAGGGTGGCTTTTCTCTAACGGGCAGGAGGCAGAGGAAATGAGCCCCATCAGCCCATACCCAACCCTCTGGCAGCACCTGCGTGGTGCTCGGGGGGATTCCAGGGCCTCACTCCCTTGTTAATTGGATTATTCTAGCTGCAGGGAGGCTTGGCCCAATGAGGGGGCCTCCCTGGACATGTGGGGCCTTGGGAATCTACAGAGGAGGTGCCACAAATCCATAGGGAGTGGGGAATGAGACAGGCCATCTACCCCCTGTATTTGAAGGCCCTGATTGGGCCACATTCACTGCAGGAATATAAACCAAGACAATCAGTCTGCCCCCAGCACCCGGTGTGGGACCTGACATCCACGCTCAGCCCAGTCGTGGGACAGGACATTTATGATGTTGGGTGGTCCACTGTCCACTGCTGATCTGGGGGGGACTGGCAAATCCCAGGAATGGGTACAGGCTGTGGGAAAGAGCCAAGACAGAGAGGAAGCTGGCAAAGCCAGAAGGCTATCCCAAGGCTGTAAAGGGTCCAGTGAAAGGGTCCAGCAGAGGCCTCAGGGATACAGTCCTATTCTAGATGGGATGCAGGCCGCTGGAGGTGATCCTAGGCCTTGTGTTGGGCTCACTATTCACTGGTCCCCAGAAGTAAACAAAAGGTGACAGCTCTGGTGGATACTAGCGCTGAACATACTCTAATACGTGGTCACCCTCAGGGGGTTTCCTGCCCCCCTCAGCACCATCGATGGTTACTGATGGCAAACGGTTACAGAAGGTTCTGTCAAGGAAAGTCACCTTGACACGGCAAACTGGGCACTCCCCCTCCCAAGAATACAAGGTTTTTATCTCTCCAATACCAGAGAACACACTGGTCACCGACAACTTACAAGGTCAGATGCTACAAACCTCTATCAGTGAATCCACCTCCAGGTGACAGTGGGCAAACCAGTGCTGAGAGGAAACCCCAACTGGGAACCAGTAAGTTTACCTTCCCCATACAGAGTGGTAACTGTCAATGTAAGCTGCCTGGGTGGGCTGGAGCAGAAGGAAATAGGAGAAACTACCCAAGAACAACATCGAATGGGTACTGCACGTCCTGCCCACAGGGCTCTTAACCAAAATTACATAAATGGAGACCTGACTGAAATGAAATATTTGGGGTTTGTTAGGACTGCTGCCTGGGAGACACAGATTCAAGAAGCACTTGAATTTTGTTCCACCCAACTACAAAATGGAGTTATAAAGGCAAAAACTGAAGGTTATATTTACATGAATTGTTTATCAAGGATTGAAATTAGAGCTGGCCAGAAGTATGGGTGATTGTTAAGTTAGGCTTATTTGGGGTCTGAAATGGTTGCATAGTTACAAGAGGAGAACTTGAGACCATAAGGTTGCAGCTGGCAGGTGCTGTTCTGAATACAGCTGGTGGTATCCTTGGGTCTGGTACAGTTCAAAGAAAGTTCAGGTTCTCAGTGGAGCAGAGACCTGTCTGAGACCAGATCCTCAATGGCTGCCTAATTCCATTTTTGTAAGCATGAACTGTGAGCCAGTTCTATAACAAGTCTCTCCATGTATGTATGTGATATACATATACACTACTGGTTCTGTTTCCTGGAGAACCCTGATAACACACCCCCTTCTCTGTCCTTCCCACCCCTTCCCTGATCAATGCGTTCATCATCTCTTGACTCACCTGTTCTCCTACCCTTCCAGCTTGTCTGACTTGTCTCTGGGTTTTCAGTCTTGTCTCCCATCGAGTCTAATATCAAGGGAGCCTCTGAGAAATCTACAATTCAAATCTGGCGAGATCTTTCTGATTAAAATCCTATATTGTGGCTTCACAGGTACAGTTTTAGCTCCTGTCCCCTGATCTTTCTACAGGCTCAGGTCTTCTCTCACCTCCAGTCCGTGGTCACCATGCTGCCACGAAGCTGTGTCTCTCCTCGGTGCTTGGTTCCTGCTGAACCCTCTGCCCCAACTCCCCACCTCACCTTGTTCTTTCTCCCCTCCCCCACTGGGCTAACTCTAGCATACCCTGCAAGTCTCGGGAAGCCCCACTTCCTCTAAAGATTTGACCACCTGCTCTGACAGATGGATGAGCAGTCCCTCCCTAATGCTGCCTGCACACCCCTCATACTCACTGTATTACCTTCCAAGTACCTGTTTATGTGTCTCTTTCCCCCGTTAGAATTTAAGAATTTTGCCAAGCTAGGGACCAGGCCTAGGTTCTGGCTTTAGTTCCCAGAAACTAGCACTGTTTCAGTGTAATGGTGAGACCTCGGTGAGTTTCGGTTGAATGCATAGATAGATGAAACACACACACACCACACACATGCACACACACACACACCACACATGCACACACACACATTACACACATGCACACACACATACACACCCCACAGAGTTTCCTCCTCTCTCTCCCGCTCTCTTGGAGGGATTAAGGGATCACTGCTGGAAGTTCTAACTTCTAGAGTAGCTAATGCCCCAGTTGAATTGATACAGATGCTGGCCCAGAAAAGGACAGGAATTCAAAGAGCTGGATGAAGGATGAGTAAGTTTACAAAGGAAAAGGAAACTGAAGAGTGATGAAAGTTTATCTGCAGAAGAAAACCAAGATGAATCATGGAATGTGACTGTGAGGACAGAAAGGGAGGAAAGTGACCTTTGTTGACCATTTCGACCAACTAGCCAGATAAGTGCTATATACTTTACTAATTACTTTATTAACAAATGTAATATCCCTCAAGTCCTTCTGAGGTAGATACTATCGTTCCCTCCAAAGGAGGAGACTGAAGTTGAGAGGGCATAAATGATACATTCTTGATTAACAGCTAATAATCACACAGCCTCGGTCTATGTGATTCCAACACACTGGTGTCTTTTCAGCCACACCATGTTGCTTCTAAAGATACGGATGAAAAATGTTGCTTTTTTCCCTCAGTTCTTCCTGGGGGCAGATGGAAGGGAATAGACGGGCCTAATCACCATCTCCTGCCTTTTATAATACTAACAAACACAGAGCACTTAGCATATGGTTTGCACTGTAAACGGTTAATCCACACCCACCCCTGGGGGGAGATGCAGTGGTCGGCCTCCTGACAGATAAGCAACCAGAGACCCAGAGGGTTTACAAAGCCAAGCAAAGCATCACTGGCAGATATGGATTCAGAACCAGACAATGTGGTCACCGGATTGATGGCTTTAGCCTCCAGTGGTCCCCACATGGGACACAGAGAGACCAACAGAGCCTGGAAGAAAGGATACCCAGAAGGCACGGACTTTTCCTAGTCACCCAAGGGTTTTCATCGTAACTTTATGAAGAGAACAGTAGAGGTGTATATCAGCACCCATTAGGCAGGCAACCTTCACCAGACCTTCAATTTGCAGCTAAATTTGATCTTGGAACAAGGCTACAAGTCATACCATTATAATTTAAACTACTATTTCCCACAGGTAAATGCGATAAGGTTTCATTTCTGGAAAACCATTATACTCCATAAAAATACCAAGATAATCAGAAGGAAAGGAACACAAATGGAAGCTTTTGTAAACATCTCTTATGTTAAAAAACATTTAACATAAGTTTGGTTCCTGCAGGTACTATGCTTGTTAAAGTTGGCTAAAAATATGAATCAGTGAAGTTTGGATTGAAGATAAATGACTTTTCCTAGCAGATTTCCCGGTGGCAAGCACAGGCATATGTCACTGTTCTAGGCATCTTAGACTTGAATTCAAACTTAGAGTGATTTGCCTCAAAAAATTTATTCTCATTCGGTGTGAATGAATGGAAAATTTTTGCACAGTAAAAGCTGGGGAAAGAGTTCCCACAATGTCATTTTTTCCCCATGATCTCTTGCTCTTCTATTTCAGTAAGTCTGTTGACAATGACCTCTGCCTGATGTCAATATTGCTAATCATTATGGTCATTATTGGTTTTGGTATTTGGGTGTTCTGATATATGCTACTAAAAAATCACGCATTTTTTACTAATGTAACACCATTGTTTTAAAATTTAAATAAATCTGATTTGCATATTGATTGCATATTTAAAGAGTTCTCTGTTGCATTCAAATTTTGTGTTGAACAAAGCTTTCTTGTTTAGAACGCATTTTTCTAAATCCCCAGAATCCTCAAGAAGAGGAAGAAAATGACAATTGATAAAGTAAAGCCTCATCCACAAGAATAATTCTTATCTAGTTCAAAGGTTTTTCCAACTAGTGGTGTATAAATCTGACAGTTTTGAAATTGGAACAGGTAACTGTGCTTAAATCAGGAGTACAAGATAAAACCAAAGAAGACATAGATAAATCTGAAATGCTCTCTTTGAGACAAAACATACAGCTCTCTCTCTCCCTCTTCTCTCTCTCTCTCTCTCTCTCTATATATATATATATGTATGTGTAAATAAATAGATGTATTTATTTACACATATATATATTTATATGACTTTGGTTCCTGAAAGTTGTCCAAAGAGTGTCCCTCAAACAGGAGATGCAATTATAAAGTTATCTGAAGATGAAGAGTCTTCTCACATTCCCTAGTAAGAACACACAGGAGCCATTTCAGCAGCTAGAAAAATTTGTTCAAAGGTGTGCTCACAATTCCCCAATCATGGTATCAACACACATGGCCTTTATTTTGTTTTATTTTCAGATTTAGCTCTTTAATTTGTTTACAAAGGGCAAATTACATTTTCAAATTTTTCGTGATTAATTATCATTTCTTCTTTCTCATGTAATGTGCTATGGATAATACTGTGTTTATTCATTTTAATCTGTTAATGTGTATTTAGCATTTATATTTTCAATATATTTATAATTTTCTAAACATTTTATAATGGGTTTAAATGTTTTTGTGTTGGAAATGTTTTTCTATTTAGTTGCTGGTTTTAAAATTTATTTTATGAATCCTGAGCATGTTTTAAAAAGGTAGTAATAATGCCAGTATTACTCAAATTAACTACCAAAATGCTGTAATTGTCAGTCAGAAAAAAACCAAAAAACTTTATTAGTACAAGTTTGGGTTTTTTTTTAATTTAACAAAAGAAAAGTGAGCAATGTGATACTATCTTGCAAATAAATCTAATATAAACTACCTGTGTGACATTTAGAATTTAATTCTACTTACACTATCTCTTTAGAACATTTTTTAAAGTTTAATTTGCACAAGAATCACCTGAGGGTCTTGTTGGACTTCAAGTCTCATTCGGTAGGTCTGGGCTGGGGACTAGGATTTTGCAATTTTTAACAAACTCCCTGGTGATACTGATGCTACTGGTCCAGGGACCACACTTTAAATAGCAAGCCACTTTTCATGAACTTCACATCCCACCTCATGGATTTAGTCATCTCCAGATGAATGTTAGAGATAGATACCAGGTAGGATCGTTTTAACACCTACGATTTGAATGAATGGAAGGGGCCTGCTGGGAGCTGTGAGGTAACAGAGCTGGATGACCTTGGCCTTAAACGTCAGCACAGGGTTGGATTTATATGGAAGAAAACTGAGAGTGACAGACTCTTGTGAAGGGAGAGCTAGGAAGCCTTCTGGTCATGGTGTAGAATTGAAATATTAGAAGAAACTGGCTGAGAATGTTTCCAGCAGCTTCCGTCTTTCTTTTTTTTTTAAGGGTTTTTTTTTTTTTAATTATGTGTAACATAGACAAAGTTATTTAAGTCAATAAATTTTTAAGGAATTTCGCATATTCTGATTCTTTCCACTGCCAATCACCTTAGTTCCTCCAAACTCATAATCTTCAAGATAAAATAGCCCTTTCAAAAAGAATTTGTCATGTGAGTGAGCCCACAATTCTTTTAGTTTTCAATCAATGCCCCTGAAAGAACGTGGAGTTTCTCCTTGGTTCTCCTGCTGCTCATTCACTGCTGCGGAGCAGTGAGCCCCTGGCCCCAAACTTCCTCCCAAGCTTTGGGCAGTGAGGCCAGCACAGAAACAGAACAAGACCCCTGCATTCACTGTGGAATTTGCCAGCCCATCCTCTAGGGAGCTCCCTCTGACTGCCCGGCTATGTAATGAGACCCTCCCGTGTGCTCCTCCTCTCAGGACACTGATGTCACTGCATCGTCACCATCTGTTTGCTCGCTTCTATCTACCTCTTACACCCTGAGCTCCCTGAGGGCTCACGACTGTCTGTTGTGTATCTGGTACACAGCAGAGTCTCCAGACTTTAGTGGACACTGATCCCTAAATATTTATTCAGTAAACGTGTGAGATCTTGAACAAGTCACCCTCTCTGAATCCTCTTTTCCCAGTATTAAATTAGAGGATGATCTACAAGAGGGTGAACCTACAGCTTCCCACCTGGTTTCCTTTGTGCTTTGACCTCTGTGGTGAAAGAGTGTGTTTTAATGCCTGCCCAAGGCTCTTCTTAACCCCTGTGGCTCACACTGGGCTCTCTGGCTCAATGCAGGTCTTGTTCCTGAATTTGGGAGACTTCTACCTTTTCTATCAGTCTTCATTAATCTACTGGCTCAGGTGGTGCTCAGATTGCCTCAGGGAACAGAGTTTGTTGTAAGGAAGCACAGGGAGGCGAGGAAGTCAGGAACCTTACTCCGCAAGTGGCACAAGCACTTCCGGTCCCTGAGCTTTCCCACTTGGAACAGCCTGCAGGCAACATGACGATGTTCATCATCACCCAGGATGCACCAGGAACCCCAGTCTCCCAACCCGCTTGCTGGACCCTCTGGACAGGAGCTCATGGCTCTCTGGGTTTTCACTATGTTCTGTCGGTGGTTTGCATAGCACAAGGGGCATCATCAATGTTGTAATGAGATATGGGGCCAAGGGCACATCCAGTGGCCTTGCAGACTGTCACTGGTTCACTCTTCACTGCTGACCTTCCTCATCTCCATCCTCTTGTCCCAACCAGCAGGAGCCAGAATGGCGCTTTCTTGGGTATCCCAAGTGCCATCACAGGGGCGAACTCACCATATACATGTTCCCTTGTCATGGGAAAGAGCTGCTGTTTCATATCAAATGATGTGCAAACAGTCTCTGGGGGCCCTAAGTGCTCTGAAAGAGTTTTTAAAATGACTTTTAAAATATTATACTTTCATTCTGATAAAGTTGTGTAAGTACGTCGTGGATGACTGACTGACTGAGGATGGCCATGACATTTAAATGCCTGTGTTTGCATTTGGGTTTGTGATCACAGTGGTGCCAAGATGTATGCCTTTAATGACCATGGGCTGAGGACAAGAGTAGAGACCAACTACATGGCAACACTGAATAATGCCTTCTCTTCAAGGAAAGGTCAGAGAACTTCACCATCTCTGCAACTGCGAGTTTTGCAGAAATTCTGCTACAGAAGAGTGTTGGAAAGTGGGCCCTTCACCCAGCATCCTGTAACAGAGGCCGTGTGAAACGTGAGACCATCTGTGCCATTGCACAGCACAAATTTATCTTGAAACAGCAATTTAGTTTCAGCAAAACAGCATCATCCATCTCATTGGATTTATATTGTCAACTTGATTTTTTCATGGTCATATACTTTAAAAAATTAATTTGTAATTTCTTTTTATTTCATGTCTTTTTAAGAAATGTAAGCATAGGAAGCTTACTGAAACCATTAGGTTTATATATATTTAAGTAAAGTTGTAATAAAAACAATTAAAGCCAATGCTGGAAGCTCAGAAAATGTTCCCCTCTTAGGAGAGCATCCATGTATTAGTCAAGCTTGAGAATGAACATCCTCTTTAGAGGTGTGAACCCCCCTGTTCCAAATAAACCCTCAGTCAAAGCAGCAGGAAGAGGTACATAGCTGACTTCAAATGAGACACTGTCTGTGGGAGACTATGCTGGGGTCTGTCTCAGACTCCCTAACCAGCTGCTGGGAATGATGCTGTTAATGGCTCAGAGGTGCCCCCTTCTCTGGAGAAGTGCCCTCAGACAGAAGGGAGCACATGTGAGAGATTACACCTTCCCCTCCCAACTGGGCACACCCCACAGCCATTGACTTGCTGACTTGGGGGTTCAAGAGGCCAGTCCTCTTGCCTCAAGATGAGATCTACTCAGGGGTAGACACCATGCTCCAGAGCTCCCCATGGGATCAGGCAGAAGCCAGACTCCAGATGAGACCACATCCTTGTGTAGCATCTTTTCCTTCTTTATCCTGCTTCCCTCACTTCACTCTTTCTCTCCTGAAAGTGCACCCCTAACATGCAGCCAAATTCCTGTCTTGCTCTCTGTTTTCAGGGAGCCACACGTAAGATACCCTCCAATCCATGGAAAACATATGTGGCACTAAGGCAGGCCTGCTATCCGGACACACATGGGGTCTCTTTGGACATGGTTCCTACTCTCCCTGTTACCATGAATGGGAGACACACATCTCATTCCCCAGAACATGTTGGAAAATATCCCCAAGTGAGATTTAATAACCAAAGAACTCTGGCATATTGAATTTGAGCATTTCTGATTCATAGTCTGTGTGAGAATCTCAAAACCAAAATAACTTTGTTTAAATATTTCTATTTTATTATTTTTTTTAGGTGGACCATTCTTTTAAGTCTTCATTGAATTTGTTACAATATTGCTTCTGTTTTATGTTTTGGTTTTTTGGCCGCGAGGCATGTGGGATCTTAGCTCCCCGACCAGGGATTGAACCCGCACCCCTGCATTGGAAGGAGAAGTCTCAACCGCTTGACTGCCAGGGAAGTCCCCCTAGATATTTCCAAATCTCCAAACTAAATGATTTCTTTTCAGGATCCAGTAATAAGAAACTTCCCTCTGATCTGAGAAGTTAGCATCTCCCCAGGCACTCAGCACTATAGCAAACTGACTAACCTTGGACCCTGGAACATATGTACCTGCAGCAAGTTATCCATCTTTATCCCTAGGGACCACCTCTATTTGGTAGAATCAACCTAGTCTCCGAGTATGGACAGAGTCCTGATTGTCAACCCACACTCTATAACGTGTCATTTCATGAAGCTTATGGAATAGGATATTTTTTGTGGTTCTATAGCCTTCCCCACTTACCACCCGGCCTAGAAGAAAAACAAAGAAAACACAAATTAAAACTGAGTTAATGATAACAACAGCAATAGTGCTACTAAGCACTTATGTCAATTACTGTACAGAAGACTTTATAATTACTATCTTACTTAACTCTCACAACTGCCCTGTGAGGTGACTGCTATCTCCATTCCACAAAGGAGTAAACTGGGACCTTACAGGGCTTAAATCGGGTGTCTAGGATCACATGACTAGTAATGACCTCGAGGCTTTCCAGGGCTCTGCTTATTCTCCCATCCATAGGGTAGATCATGCCAAAGTGTTTACTTGCATGTGTGTTTTCAGCAGAGATTCACATGGCCCAGCATAACCCAGAGTCAACAATCTGTGAATCAACTTCCCTCTGACAGAGTTCCTCGTTACCCTGGCAAATTATTGAAAAATTTCCCTTCCATTTTTCCAGTTGTGGATAACTTCATTACTTGCTTTAAAAAACACCTACAGTAATAAAACAATAATTGTTGAAGTTCAGTTATAGATATTTGGGGGCTCATCCGACTGTTACATCTACTTTTGTGTGTGTTTGAAAATGTCCAAAATTTAATAAAACACAACCACAAAGAAAGATTTAGATGGTCTTCTCAACTAACGTATAGTTCCTTTACAACAGAAAGGGCATTAATGCGTTTGCCACATAAACCTCCTTACCTTATTGCTCCATCTTATTGTAATCTGACATTAAAAACAAACACTACCGGTCCATGTATCAGCACACTGAGTTGGGTATGAGATACAGACATCATACTGGACTGGCTTAAATAAGTAAGAGTTAATTTTTTCCTGGTACAGGAAGTCTAGACGTGAGTAGGACGGGCCTGTGCAGCTGGTCCTTGGAATCACCAATACCCATATCCTCCCACCTTCGTCTTCACCATCCTGGCACTTGGCTTTCATCCTAATGCTCACGCAATGACTGATGCCTCTCGGAGCACCACGTGTATAGTCCAAACAGGAGGAAGGGGACAGAGGCCATAGTTTCCCCTAGTGCTCCTTCACTTACGGAGGCAGGTCCTCTTCAGGGATTTCTGCCTCTTCTCATGGGCCAGAACCGTGAGACCTGACCATGCTAGGTGCACAGGAGCCTGGGAGTCAGTGCACCTCACTTTTCAGTATTACAGCATCATTCCTAAGTAAAACTGTATATCAAATATTGTGATAAATCATATCTTAGTTCATTTGGGATAGTCCTGGTTTACACTGGTAGTACTGGCATAATCACTAAAATGGTCCCCTTTCAGCCTCAAGTGTCCTGTTTGGATGATAAGTGATATGGTTAACCTTTCTGTAATAGAGCATGGCAGAAGAAGTGCTGAGCAAACCAACCTTGAGTATCTGCTGTACTCCAGCAACCAAAATAATTGAAAATCAATGTAAATCTTAACTTACAGCCTTTTGTGGAAATACCAAAAAAGCGTATATTTACAACACAAAGCTAAACTTCTTTCAGATGTTCCTTCCCATTTCTCTTGCTGTCAGTATCTTATGTGTGCATGGCTGATGTTCCAAAGGGCTTTCCTCTTCCTTCTAAGTCCAGAAAATTCTCCTAATTCAGTCTGCACAGCTCCCTCCCCCTCAAGTCTTTATTATGCCCTCCTCAACTCCCCACTACTGTCTCCTTCCTTCCTCAGCTCCGAGGCATCTCCCCGGTCTTCCCTCTAAGAAGAAACCAAACAGTATGAAATTTATATCTACTGTACTAGTAACCTCTTGAGGCTCATTCTCCATTCAAGGGCAGAGACCCACTGATGAAGCCCAGTGTCCTCATTTCACAGCTGAAGAAACAAAGGCGTACATGGGGTCAGCAATTTGCTGAGGATCCCACAGCCAAACAATGTCAGAGCAAGGCCAGATCTGAGGTCTCTGAGCCACAGATTAGTTCCCCTTCTAGTGTCTTCCCCACCAGTTTTCCCACTGACCTTCACACGCTCATTTCTCAAGCAGAGCTGGGTGGGCAACAACGCGTGGAGTGCTTGCTCTTGTTACCTAGTGGTGGTGGTGGCCATGTGCATCAGACACGGAACAGAAGGAAACACCACAAGGTTTCCCAGATGTGAGGAGGACAAGGACGTCCGCCAGCAATGATGCTCTGAGCACAGCAGGGGACCCACCCATCAGGACACACAGCCATAAACAACTACTAGAGGTACCAGCGCCTTCCGACTGGATATTACCCTCGCCGCCTCGCTGATCCAAGTTAAGAAGACATTTTTCTCTGTTTAAATCTAACACCACAGCCCAAGCATCCATAGCTCTGGGCTAGAAACTTCAAGTTTAAAATCCATTTGTTCACAGGAAAAGTAAAATGTGATTTTCTATTTGCTGGCAGGAAAGAATGTTCAAGTTACCCCTTAAATACTTTTTGGAAGTTAAATCACTTCTGCTGAGGAAAAATGATGAGTCAATAGAAACTAAATCATGATCAGATGGATTAAATTTTTCTCAATAAAGTAATTTTTTAAAGGAAGGGCAAA
Source organism: Phocoena sinus (assembly GCF_008692025.1). Lineage (NCBI taxonomy): Eukaryota > Metazoa > Chordata > Mammalia > Artiodactyla > Phocoenidae > Phocoena > Phocoena sinus. The sequence goes on along the minus strand of NC_045773.1, from coordinate 53,510,937 downwards.
GTGTTTAGAAGAATGGGTTTCCAGTAGATTTTATATTAACGATCATCACTTTTCTGTACTTAAGGCTTATCCAGCCTGTTGTTATGGAAATACAGGATGTGGTCCCGAATGCAACCGTAGTATAATTTCACTGCAAGATTAACCAAGAGTGCAGTAAAACCCCTAGTTAAAATGTAGAGCTTTGGTGTTCTATTAAGTACAAGAAGGAAAACAGGACCCAGGAAGGAACTTGCATTGACATCTTACATTTCTAAAGCTTTGGTTCCAGTGGGGAAATTCCTTTTGACTGCCTCTCCCTTCTGGATGGGCATTCAATTGAATACAGACTTTCAGGGAATCCCAGCATATTAGAGCTGGAAAAGGTCTTAGGGAAGACTGTGTCCAGATGCTTCATTTGCTTGGTGATGATGCTGAGGCTCTGGGAGGAGGGGTACCTCGCTCAGTCACACAGCTGGGGGAGACAGGACTCGACCCCCGGGCTCCTGATTCCAACACCGATGCAGGGTCCACACTACCACCCATCTAAAACTCTTAGAAACAGTTCAGCAAAAGCATGAGCCAGCACTACAAACCAGAGACCCCCAGAGGAAGAAGGGATTTGCAGAGACGCCTGCTCTTTGCATCTCCAGCCTCCATCCCCTTCTGGCCACAGTGTCTGTTTTTGTTTGAAGATCCCTGGGTCCCCCACTTCAGTCCTCAAGGTTAGGTAGGGTCATGCCACTAGCCTAAGGGGTGCAGCATGTGACCCAGGTCAAGCCAATCCCCACAGGACAACCAATTCCACTGTGATGGGTTCGTGGATGCGCACATCACTCAGTCCAAACCAACAGAAAACAACCAGATTCTTTTTCTTTTTGCCACTAAGTAAACAAAATTTTTATTTGCAAAGTAATTTTAACCACTCTTCTGTATAGAAGGGATTCTATTTCTTTTTTTTAACATTATTTTATATTGGAGTATAGTTGATTAACAATGTTGTGTTAGTTTCAGGTGTACAACAAAGTGATTCAGTTATATATACATGTATCTATTCTTTTTCAAATTCTTTTCCCAACTAGGTTGTAACAGAATATTGAGCAGAGTTCCCTGTACTATACAGTAGGTCCTTGTTGGTTATCCATTTTAAATACAGCAATGTGTACATTAACTTGAGAAATTATTTCATTCTTTTCCTCTTTCAACTTTAAAGGGAGAAAATATTAGGCTTGAAGCCACTGCAGCCCTCTTTCTACAACTTGGCTATTGAGAATAAAGTGAGTATATCAGTCAACAGAGCCAAGAGATGACAGAAACCACATACAAGAGACATTGTTTGAACCCTGAATCCAGTCATGTCTGAAACCAGCTCAAACCATGTAACTTTTGTTTACATGAGCCAGTGAAGTCCACTTAATCACTCAAGCCAGTTTGGACTGGGTTTTCTATCACTTGCAATTATAAGGGTCCTAAATAACACAAAGCCCTTGAGATAATTAGACCTATTTCCTACATTATAAATTTTTTGCAAAACTGTTTTTAATAAAACTGAATCCAGACAACTGAAGCATCTTGTGCAATATCCCTGAATTCTATCAGCAAAGCCAGGCCAGGACTTGACTCTAAGTCCCAGGTCAACTTCTTGAGTTCTGAATTTATTCAGTAGGGGTGCAGCCTGGGTCAGGTGACGGATGCCTCAAGGAACCGACGTGGGTAGGCTCCCCCAGTCACCCAAAGTAGGATGAGGAGGGTAGAGATCTAAGGCCAGGGACAAGCGTGGATAAGCATAACAAATAACAGAAGAGAAAACTAAGACTGAAGATGAGAGATGGAGACGTGAATCATGATCTGATCGAAAGCAAGACAGGAGCACATGGAATGGAATCAGGATTTGGAAGAGCAAGGAAAGGATCTCAGGTGCCTGGGGACTTCTGAGGCTCCTCACTAGCAGTCACCTATTTGTCAAGCCTTTTGAAGGTTAGCACACAAAAGCATGTAATTCCCATTATGTACGGCTGGCTTGTCTTTCCCCAGTGAGCTAACCCAAGGGTCAATATGAAGGCAGATGTGATTGTGTTGGATGTTCAGAGACCAGTGGTCCAGTCCCAGCTCTGTCACAGACTAGCTGTTGGCCTGGGGCAATGCCAACACTGGGCTCAAGTAGGCCATTGGAATTTTTGTGATTTAACTGAAATTCACTCATGTGAAACTTCACATGGGGGGTTCGATATAAAGTCTATATCATGATGTATGTCTTCATACATACTTATGATTGTGTATTTTCCTTAAACTTTAAACCCTTAATCGTACAAGTTCCTTAATGGCTCTCCTGGTGCCTGGTGGTTAAAGTTCACTGTCACTGGCTTGTCACACAAGGCCCTTCATGACTGACCCCGGCCTCTGTCACCAGCCTCCTGGCTCATTTCCTCCACACATTCCCAATATTCTTAGCACACTTCACCACCACCTGTCTCTCCCTTGGGAGAGAGATTCAGGAGGTGGTCCTGGCAGTTGGAGGTTGGACTGGCAGGCACTGAAATGGACGGGACCAAAGGGATACGGGCGGGCTCTGAGGATGCCCTTCTACCCGCCCCCGTGCAGCACCTCCTTCCTGCCCCATGGCTGAATGAAGGCCTTAAAGGAGGCAGAACCACAGAACTGAAGGAGCCTGGATCCTGATCTGACCACTGGGAAGGCCGCTCACTGGCCAGGAACATCCAATTGGACTTTACAAATAAACAATTTTGCTAAGCCACCAAAATGTGGGGATTGTTTGTTACAGCAGTTAGCCTACCCTGACTAATACAGGGAGAAAGCAGATGTTTGGACAGCCAGCCACAGTCATGGCTTAAATCTTGGAATCCGTGGTTGACAGGAGATGCAGCCGGGTCACTACTTTGTTAATAAAAATCAGTGAGATACCAGCTGGAAAGCCATTGAGGTTACAAAGGCATGATAGGCAGGTGGACCCAAGAAAGAGCCTCTTGTTTGTAAGCAAGAAAAGCCCTGGCTCAGAAATGCAGAGGGTTCTTGAGCTTTGGCCTTTGGCTGCATTGTTTCAACTTTCTTTCCAGGAGGAGGACAGACCTGAGTAAGTCTTCCAGGCACACTGCCCTTTAGGCACTGCAGACCCATCTAAGGTTGCAGAATGAACTCCCCAGGGGAAATAAACCAGCACTGAATTTGTGCCTAAGCTCCAAGCTCAGTGACAAGGAAAGGACACTGTCCGCCATGGCTCCTGCTCAAAAAGAAAGTCAGCTTCGTGGTTACTGCCTCAGTGGGGCCAGTGATGACGAGGGTGTCGGGAGCTCCGAGGAGGGAAGGATGGAAGGGGGCCAATGTAGTTAAGGGCTGGCCTCCCGCAGTGACAAGCCACCAGCCTTCACAATTCAGGGTGTTACACAAGGCAGAACTGCAATCCCACTTAATCTAATTAATTTAAATTTAAATTACTTGAATGTGTTGGGAACTTGTGGAGTTGGCAAACTTAAAATCACGTATTTATCTTTTTTCTAAGTATTCATCTAAATATTTTATCTAAATAATTTATGTAAACAATTATATCAATATTTTCTTCCAATAACTTGTGTGCTGTGCACAGCATAGGCATCTGAAAGCATTCTGTTGACGGAACATGTGAATGACACATGCTTTAATACCCTTTTCATGTATTGACAAAGTTTTTATTTCCATTCTCATATACAATACGATGAGTAAGATTTCACTTTGTTAATAGCTTTACTTTTTCATTTCTGGTGCATCATTCCACCCCACTATCCGTCCCCGTCCCCCCAACAATGACAGCAACAAAAAACACATCTCAAAAACCTTTCTCAACAGCCTAGATCCTCAGTATGTCACGTCCTCCTCCTTCATCTTGCATCGTCCCCTCCCTCCATGGCAGCCTGCTCCCTGAGAAAGACCACCCTGCTGTGATAAAAATCACCCACATTTGGTGAAACTTTACAATTCACAAAGCACTCTCTCCAGAGTTAAGGTGTTTGATTTTCACAGTAACCCAGAAAGGAAAGGCAAGACAGGTATCATTGACTCCTGTTTCAAATGAGAAAAACCGAGGCTCAGCGGGGCCCAGTGATTTGCTCAGGATTCTACAACGAGGAGATAGAGCAACAGAGGCTCAGGACACACTTTCCTCTCTCCAAACCCCGTGCTCTTTAAGCCTGATGAGGCTGCATCTCCCACACTACTGACTTCTGAGGCAGCTTGCCAGGCGACCCTAGCACACCTGCCCCTAGGTACCAGCTCTGTGACTGTCAGCCGCCAGCATCCATGGCAGGGAGTAACGAGTGAGCTCACAAAACGGGTCACCTCAACATCCCTTTCCTGGGCAATAAGATCGTCATAGAGACAGCTGAGGAAACGAGCGGAGCTGATGGCCAGAGAGGAGCCTGTGGGGACGGGAGCTGCACCTACAAGGACAGGACTGCAGACCTCCCCCAGCTGCTCACAACTCAGAGATCAGAGGAAAGCTGGGCCCTCGAACACTTTTGAGTCAGGCACCTGAGCGTTTGAACACAGCTCAGCTGCTTCTATCATCTTGGGTAAATTTTAGCCTTGCTGAACCTCCAAAATGGGGAAGAGAATATTAACATCGCAACATATTTTCAGCCTCAGTGGAGGTGGGTAAATAAAGTGCTTAGGCTAAGACCTCAATAATGGAAGCTATCATCGGTATCTATAATTTGTATCACCATAATGCACCTATGACATATGATAACAAATATGAGACAATTGTGTACTGCAAATAAGACATGGGTGGATCAAGGAAACAAAAAAGCTACCTAAGGAAGCTTTGCAAAGAGGTACTGTTGTCTGTATCAGTGACAAGCACCTAGCATGGGTCCTATTTCACCCTGCCTGATGGGTTTGTGCATAATGAGCCGGAGGTCGTCACCCAGCATCATTCTTGGTGTGGGAGAGGAGCAGAGTCAGAGGCACCTGTGCCCCAAGGCACTGGTCACGCCCTTCAGTCAAATTGTGCCTGCAAAACTGTGTTAGGGCATCTTGGATCTATTCTCTAATAAAGCAGCCCAAGGAAATTCTTGGGGTGTGATGGTGGCTCAGGCACCTCTCAGAGATAAGAATAAGAGTCTCCCTGGTGCAGCTTTCCAGGGTAAAGAGCTAAGTGATCCGGGGAAAGACAGGCTGGGGTTCCAAAGCAGTGGAGCATCTAGACCTCCATCGCTGGGAAAGCCTGCATTCTGTTGAAATCTCAACCTTTTGAAGGGCACTGGCTACTTTCATCTGATAGCCAAAGTTCTTGAAGTTGAGGTTCTGGCATGAAGATCCAGAGTCCTTAGAAAGACTAGGTGGGAAATATAAATTTTGTGTTTACATCGAGTACACTATACAAATTTTACAAGTTTGATTTTAATAGCTAAGAAAAAAGAAGCCTACTAAAAAATTGGAAAATTCATTACTTTGAGAAACTAAATTATCCTTGCAGAAGTGTTCATTATCTCAATTAAAATAATACACATAAATAGGATTCTCTGAACTTGGAGAAAGAAATGGACAATTCATTGATTAATTCCAAAATACTGAGTGCCTTCTCTCTTCTAGACACTTAGCTAAATTTTGAGAACAGATAAAGATCCAACTCATACCCTAAACAAGCTCACAGCTTAGTGAGAGAGATGGGCATGCATTAAAGTGTGGCAAGTGCCAGATTGTATTTTCCAAAGATGGTTCTAACAACATCTCCCATCTCACACGCTCTTCTAGCACCTTGAACTCCCCCATCAAAAAGCAGAGTGAACCTAGCTCTCCTTCCCTTAAAACTGAGCAGGCTAGTGACTTATTTCTAGCTGATAGAATGCAGCAAAAGTGACACAATGGGACTTCCAAAGCTAAGTCCTAAAGGCAATGTAACCTCTGCCTTGCCTTCTGCAATACTCACTCTTCAAGCGTTTAGCTGCCAAGTAAGCAGTCTGAGGGTCCTGAGGACACCATGCTGTGAGGAAGCCCAGACTAGCCCCTGCAGAGAGACCACACAGAGAGGCTTTGAGACCACAGGAAAAAAGAGATGGCTGTGGGCTGACAGATGCTCCAACACCCCCCTCCCCTGTTTTGCCAGCTGCAGCCCCCATTTAACTGTCACTCCACAGGGGCCCTAAGCTAAATGCCCCCAGCTGGATACTTCCTGCCTCCTGACCCACAGACGCCGTCAGAGGCGAGATGGCTTCACAGCACCAGGTGTTGTGGTGATTTTCTACATGGCAGTAGTAACCACACTGGGGGCTCTGGGAGCAGAGCCCCGTTTGCTCTGTTCACCTGTCTTTACTCTGTGGCGATCTCGGTGCCTGGCACAGTTAATATTCTAAAAGTATTTGTTAAATTTTGTCGAGTAGAGGTAACTGTTAGGTACATCGGTAGCCAAAGGAATTATTCATGACATGGAGAAAATAGAAAACTCTTTTCAGAGGAAGTGACACATCAATTGGATCTCAAGGGATGAATCAATATGTTTCAGTCAAACAAGAAAGGTAGAAGGCAAGCAGATGCAAAGCACAAAGTCATGGAACAGCTGGGTAGATGTGGGGAAGCACAGGTACCATGACAGGGCTGAAATGGGGCACGTAAAGGTAAATGATGGGGACTGTGGCTGGAGAGGCCAGTAGGCCAGGGTGGGAGAGGCCCAGATGCCCAGCGGGTGGGTCTCAGAGCCATGAGGGAGAGCCGCTACCCTCTCCATCCCCAACAGAAGGCCTTCCCCAGGGCAGCCAGGCCATCTTCTATGGTTTCATGCCTGTATCCGGCATGTGGACCTCTTCTCTTGACCTTGTGTCCCCGAAGGGGTGACAACTCTGTGAAGAGACTCAGCTCTACCACGCACTGAAGACCCATCTTCTCCTCATCAAGCCGGTGCAGGGTTTTTCCAGAGATGGGACACAAATCCCTTCGGATCTTGAATCTCCGAGCCCCACTGGGGTTTCTAGAGGAATTTTCCACCTCACACAGACACAGACAGAGGATGAGGACTCGGGGACACAGTGGCATCTAAGCTCTTTACCTTCCCCTCAGTTCTCCACATTTTTTTTCCTCTAAGCCCAGAGGACCCTTGCTTAGTCTGGCAGAGGTTAGCCTGGACCTCCAGCTGGTCTTTCAAATTCGTTTGTGTACCTGCACCTTAGATGTTTGAAATGGAAAGCCACAACTCAAATCCTTTGCTATCTGTGTTTTAAAATGACATCCTTGAGATGCTGTACCCATCAGAGGAGGTTATGTAATGCCGTAAGAACAATGTCCCAAAGCTCCGTGGCTAACATAACAAATGCCTGTTTTTCTCTCTTTCTCAGGTCACACGTCCAACTTGGGGGGGTGCTCTGTGCATCACCTTCCTCAGGACCAAGGCAGACACAACTCCATCTCCACACATGCTTTCACAGTCAGTCACCCCCTCTGGTGAAGAGAAAAGTGCTATGCACTGCACTAGCTTCTAAAGCTTCTACCCAGAAAAGACACATGTCACAACTGGGGCTGAAAAGGAAAGCCTGCTATAGAGGCTACAGGAAGCTGTCAGGGGGAAAATGCCTTAGTTACTGTCTTAGTCTGTTTGGGCTGCCACAGCAAAACCCACAGACCAGGTGGCTTAGGCAACAGAAATGTATCTTCTCATAGGTCTGGGGGTAGATGTTCCAGATCAAGGTGCCAGCCAGCACAGTTGGCCCCTGAGAGGAGTTGTCTTCCTTGCGTGTGGCCAGCTGGCTTCTTGCCGAGTCCCCAGGGTCATGTTCTGTGTGGTGCAGAGGGAGTGAGGGCTCGCTCGTGGCACCTCTTCTTACAAGGTCACTAATCCTGTCAGATCAGGGCCCCTACCTTCGGACCTCACCTGACCTTAATCCCTCCTTCACTCCAAATGCAGCCATGCTAGAGGTTAAGGCTTCCACATATGAACTTGGGGGACTCAAATACTCAGCCCACAGCAGCTACCATCGTTGAGAAGGGCCAGTATGAAGCTGAGCTCTGACCCTTCCTGTTAGAGGGGTTCAGCTATAATTTAAAACAACTATCAAACAGTGGCCTTGGATGTCAAAGCTCCTTGTATTTTTTCGATATTATGTAGTAAATCTCTTCTCTGTGTTGATTTTTAAAATAGAATTAACCACCTAGTAAATTATTTTTTTAAAAAAAGCTTTCACTTAGCTGATTAACCAACGAAGTCTTGACTTTAAGGAAAAAAACAAACAAAACACAAAGAGAAAACAGTTTTGGTTCCTCTCTGTTCACCATAGGTTAGAGTTTTCTTTTCGTTCAATGTAAAGGTATAAGGGTCACATTGTTTTATTATAAGAGCCTATGTTGACCCACAAGATTGTCTTCTCTCCCAGAAGTTTTATTCTCTTGGCTCTTCCCCACAAGAGCAGAAGTGACGCATCTGGTCAGTGAGACAGGGAAAGTGTTGTAGCCACATGATCTGTCTTTGTTCTCTCTCCACGTCCTCTCCTTTCTTCTCTCCATGCAGCGAGGTCTGTACGGAGGACCCATGCCCGCAGGGAAGGGTCTGAGGATGTTCAGGGCTTCTGCCTATGACTTGATGTGGAAATTCAATTCAGAGGAGAAAGTATAGAAAACCCATCTGGCTCCTTGTCTGCATCTCACACTTTGTAATCTAGCCCTATGGCAATAACTCAGATATTTTTGACGTTTGTGTGAAAGTATTAATAGCCAGTCCTTATGTGATGCTTACAATGTGCCGGACTCTGTCCCAAATGGTTTACAACTATTAATTCATTTCATCATCATAAAACCCGAGGAGGCACATGGTAGGCCTCACAATGATATACCTGTCCTAATGTCAAAAACCTGTGAATATGTTTCATTAATGACAAAAAGGGAATTCAGGAATTAAGACTGAGAATCAACTGACCTTAAAATAAGATGATCCCAGATGACCCAGCAGGGCCCAGTGTCCTCACAAGGACCCTTAAAAACTCAGAGGGGAGCTTCCCTGGTGGTACAGTGGTTGAGAGTCCGCCTGCCGATGCAGGGGACACGGGTTCGTGCCCCGGTCCGGGAGGATCCCACATGCCGCAGAGTGGCTGGGCCTGGGAGCCACAGCTGCTGAGCCTGCGCGTCCGGAACCTGTGCTCCGCAAAGGGAGAGGCCACCACAGTGAGAGGCCCGCGTACCGCAAAAAAAAAAAACGCAGAGAGAGGCAGAAGGATTCGTTGCTGAGTGAAGCAACTTGAGGATTGCTTGACCAACTGCTGCTGGCTTTTAAAATGGAGGGGAGACCATGAGCCTCAGAACACAGGTGGCCTCTAGAAGCAGGACAAGGCAAGAAAATACATCTTCCCCTGGAGCTGCCAGAAAGGAACACTTTGATTTTAGCTCAGGGAGGCCCACTTCAGACTTCTGCCCTCCAGAATTGCAAGATAATCAACGTGTGCTGTTTTCAACCACTAACTCTGTGGTTATTTGCTACAGCAGCAAAAGGAAACTAATAAGAAGCGGATACTATTATTAACCCCACTAACCCGCTGATGCAACTGAGACAGGGAAGTGTGAAATAACCTGTCCAAGGTCACACCAGGCCTCCCACATCCAGAGTCTGCCTTCTTCATCACGCGGCCAGCTGCCTCTCCAGTGCTTTCCTCAGTTGGATTAGAAATGAGTGGGGAAAGGGATGCGATTAATTGTAACCTTCACCGGTCTCAACAGGAAGAGAAGACAATAAGAAACATGTGAGTATTTACAACTCTGGGCATCTGGCAGGTACTTTCTACTGGATCCTAACAACAATCCCATGCTGTGGACATGGTTATTATTCCCGTTTAGTAGATGAGAATGCTGAGTTCTTCACAGCTGAAGCAGCTAACTCACTGCCCCAGGATCGGGAAGCAGTGGCGGCAGGGGCTGTGCACTGCTGTCTCACCGGCAAGCCACACCTGTACATACGTCGCTCAACTCGAAGGATTAATTTTACAAGTGTTCTAAGACACAGACATGCAGCACTGCTTCACGCCTTGAGGACAAAATATCCTGTGGATCAGGAGGAAGGGGGAATTTCCAGCTTTTCTACAGGCACAAGGCCCGGCTCTAAGGCTTATGTACTGGTAGCAGTGCCCGTTCCTGTTGGCCAGAAGGCTGTGGATATCCCAAAGACATACAGTGCAGTTCCTCTGACCTGGTTTGTGATTACACATGAGTCATGTCCAGAGGCTTTCAGAAATATCTAGGGCATGGAGCTGAGCCTCTGGGGAAAAGTGGGTGTAAGAATCAAGAAAAATGACATAGCACCTTACTGTGATTCTATCTGTATCCACAGCAGGTAAGTGTAGGAAAAGACAGACACACTTGAATCACTGAGCTGTTGCCATGCTATTACTCACAACCACAAAATCTCAGTAACATACAATGATAAGAACTTACTTCTCACTCACATGCCTACAGTTGGGCTGATCCAGGCTGGGCCAAGCTGGGCCCCACCATAGCCCATGGTCGGGTCCAAGTTGGTCACACATATCTCTCATTATTCTGGGACCAGCCAGCTCTCCATGACATGTCTTTTTCGTGGTAATAGTAGAAGCACAACAGGAAAAAGGGGAACAGATGGTGGCTCTTAAGGACTAGGCTTGTAACTTGACATTGCAACTTCCCCCTTTTTGGCCATGTCAAGTCACGTGGCCAAGTCCAACGCCACTGGAGCAGGGAAGTATATTCTTCCCATGCATGTGGCAGGAGAAGGGGGGAGTATTTGCTGACCAGTAATCGAATCTGTCACAATCATTGCAAATCAAATGCCACAAGGAGAAACAGATACTCTTGAAGTCTGCAAACATACTCCCTTTTCAAACACACAGGCTCGGGACTTCCCTGGTGGCACAGTGGTTAAGACTCTGTGCTCCCAATGCAGGGGGCACGGGTTCAATCCCTGGTCAGGGAACTAGATCCCACATGCATGCTGCAACTAAGAGTTCACATGTCACAACTAAGGAGCCAGAGAGCTGCAACTAAGAAGCCGGCGAGCCTCAACTAAGGAGCCCACCTGCTGCAACTAAGGAGCCCACCAACCACAACAAAGGAGCATGCCTGCCGCAACTAAGACCTGGCACAACCAAATAAACAAATATTTTTTAAAAAGTAAAACTTTAAAAACATATACACACAGGCTCTTGCTTCTGTTCTATGCAAGCTGGTGATCTGTGTTGTCAGAGAAATGCAGTACAGCATTCCTCATCCTAAACTTACCCGTGTGTATGTCTGCTGAGCCTCTATACATCTGAACCCCAATGACATAATGTCCCTAAATGGGATCTAAGTTCCCAGCTGGCACAGAGTGAGAGAAAACTCTACATGGAAATGATGCTCTTGTAACACAGTCTGTGACCTTGTCATGCTGGGTGTCCTCCAGCCATCCTGGCTGCTTGCATAGCCTGTTGGAGAGGCCTGCTGTGTGCATCATGGCAGGCTTATTGCAAACTCAGTACTTTGGAAAGAACTTTTGAGGTGTGCTGAGCTCAAAAGGAAATTTGTTTTCAATTATATTCTCTCTCAACCGAAGGCTGGACAAAACAGCAGAGAAAAGATGAAGCCCTAAACCATATGATTCTTGTAAGTTATAAACATGACACAAATGTTTACAAAGGTAGAGAGATCCTGCTCTTTTCTTTGAGAGAAGAAAAAAAGCAGATGACAATTTTGCAAAGCATGAATACATTAATTGTCTATGGTTGGAAACTATGCTATCAGAAATAACATGATGGATTTTCTAGTTTGTGATAAGATACTAAAGGTATCCAGGCTTCACCCTTTTGACCCCCAGGACCATCTTTTGAGGAAAGAACTGGAATTCTTTCAGGTGAATCACGTAACCCTTGCAGTTTTATGTTGCTCTCATTTTTATTTTTTCTCTCCGTGTACTTTCTTTAACCTTCATGGTTAAAAACAAATAAACAAAAGTTGTGGTAGGCTTTGCCCTGGTATCTGTGAGAAAGAGGAAGGATGTCTCTAATTCTTTACTGATTAGTTCTGTTAATGAATGGCCTCTGTGTCCATCGAATTTCTGCTCAGGAAGGTATAAGAGAAAAGAGACAGGATTGAGATGTTTATGCCTGATCCAATTCAAGAGGTTATTTTGAATATTAGTAGTAAGTTCAAAAAGTAATATCACACTGGGAACATTTTAGACTTGAGTGATCAGGGAATTTTGCTCTTTCCCTTATTCCTATTCTGCAGGTAGACCTGAGCTAGACAGAGCTCACACCTCACTCATCTCCTCCTCACATCAATGACAGGGTTATGGCCAGTATGTATTGATATTTCCCCTGTGTTACAATTCTTAGCCCATCCCCAGGCAGCCATCTCCATGTGGGAACTCAACTACACAGTCCCCAGTCACAGACTAAGGTGAAGAGAGCAGGGATGGGGAAGGAACCACACACTGGTTTGCTGTGGAGGGGCTTCCGTGTAGAGGTGACACACAGCACTTGTACTCATAGCCCACTGGTCAGAACTAGCCACGTGGCCCAGACTCCCTGCAGCAGGACTGGGGGGTGTGATGGGGCAGATGGATATTCACCTAGCAGTAAATATCTCCACCACACAGGACTTCAAGAGAACCAAATCCAAGTCTTTGATCACCCTGACCACATGCAACTGTAGCTGGGCATCCAGGTCTCTGGGCAGGTTAACCAGGCGGACACACCCTAACCCTTCCCATCTCTCTGATGTGATCATCATTTATGAGCTCAACAACAAGACTGATGTTAGAATTCAGGGGAATGTTTTACTTATTAAGATCACAAAAGATAAAGTAGAGTGCAATGGGCTGAGATTAAGGGAGGAACCCTGTCTGGTGCCTGGGAAACATGAATCAACAGGATGCCCAGAAGAAAAGAAATAATCAGTGTGGAAATTTTAAGAAAACATCCAGAGCACAGCTATGAACTGGTAGCTTCCAAGACACATCCATCCCACAGATGTGTTTTGTCTCACACAAAGTTTGAAAAAAATGTCTTAATTAACTGCCAACACTTAAAAAATGGAAAATTCAACATAATAATCTAGATTTTCTGCTACTGTTGAAAAGATTGGAAGATTGGGCAACACTGAGTCAGCAACAGTTTTTCTGCCACGACTGGCAACAATTAGCTGGAGAGAGGGGCACCTGCTCTTTGCAGAGGCTCAGCCATTTACCCCAATCCCTATGGAGCCCTCTTCACTCGTTTATAGCACCCGATGACCCCAGTAGCTGTTTGGGTTTGAAACTTCTGGTCTAAATGAGTTCATCCAAGTTCTTGTCAGCTCTGTAAGCAATCATGCTGTGAAGCACATAGAGCTTGTTTCCAATAAGAATCTCAAGCAGGCATCTCCAAGCACCATTGCAGGCCAGCACAACCCTTCTGGAAAGCAATGTGGCCAGGTATCGAGGACGTTCCAAATCTCTACACTCCTTGATCCTGTAATTTCACCCTTGAGAATTTATCTTAAAGAAATATTCCCTACACTGCTTCACATAAACGATCTTCATGACTTCATTTATAATGGAAACAAGTAGAAAGTTTGTGCTGAAATCTTTAGGTAAACTATACTATACAACTAGTGAGCTCTAATGCATATATACAAAAAATACCAATTAAGGATCATTCTACTAAACTACAGGCCTCTACTCTGCAAAAATGTTAATTTATACAAATCAAAAGACAACAGAGGGACTTCCCTGGTGGTCCAGTGATTAAGACTCCGTGCTCCCAATGCAGGGGGCCTGGGTTCGATCCCTGGTCAGGGAACTAGATCCTGCATGCTGCAAGTAGGACCTGGTGCAGCCAAATAAATTTTAAAAATAAATTAAAAAAAAGAATATTTATTAGATGATTGCATCAATATTAAATACCCTGAAGTGGATCATGCCATCGTGATTATGTGATTACATTAGACAGTGTCCTTGTTTTAGGAGGTATTTGCTGAAATATTTAGTAATAAAGGATGATAAAGTGTTTGACTCAATCTCAAATGATTCAGAAAAAGAAAACAATATTGTGTATGGAATAGAGAGAGAGAGATACTGCAAATGTGGCAAAATGTTAACAACTGGTGAATCTTGGCAAAGGATAAATGTGTGTTTGTTGTACTCTTCTTGTAATTTCTGTGGTTTAAAACTTTTTCAAATTAGAAGTTAAAGAAAAGATGCTTATCTGGAAAATGCTATGACATAATGTTAAATAAAAAATTCAAACCAGATAATCATGTATCCAGTGTGATCTTAAGTAAGTTACAAAAATCCTTCTATACATAAAATAAGACTGGAAGAAAAACAGTGAAACATTAACAATATTTAAATTTGGTGGGTGGACTGGACTGGACTGGGGATACTTTTACACTTTTTTCTATATTTTCTCCACATTTTTAATAACCATCTGTCACTTTTATAATGAAAAACAAGTTTTTAAAAGAAGTGCCAAGCACCATAGGAAAAAACAAATTCATTTTTTCCCACCTCGCCAACTTTGAGCCTGAAGCCAGAATCCAGAGCAACAACAGAGGCAATGGGTTCAAGCTCTCAGCTATTAAGGTGTGAAAGAGTGTATTTCAGGGTTGCCAAGTGACCTTTAATGAACACCCGTCTGAGACAGAAAAATCATAGTCTTCCAGGCTGAGGACTTGCTGTATAATTTAGTACCATGGTGGGGCCACTGGGTATACCCCCAGATTTAAGATTTATGGCCAAGCGGAGGAGTATTTTTGAATTTCACTGATTCTTTTTGGACTTAGACCCCCCGAGTTCATGTGCTGCAAAGTAGCTAAACTTGACTTTGGATCATAGGCCGAGTGGGTCAGGCCTGACCAACTGGTAAGCCTGCAAGTCTTTTTCAACAGGGCAAGGCGGGCACACTCTCCATTCCCAGGAAGGATCTTGGCAATGACTCCCCAGCAATTCTTCCCCAACTCCTTCCAATGAGCTCCTTCTAACTGCACTGACTGTCTGTTTCTGTTCTCCGGCTCCTGTTCTCAGAACCCATGTTCTCCCCCAACCTCTTCTACAGGATGTCAACCCACTCTTGTCTCTCTGAAACAATTCCATACCCTTAACAGCCCTCTTGCTTCCTCTGGCCTTGGCTCCAAGCATCCAATAAAAGCCTCCCTTCCCTCCATTCCACTGGCTCCAGGTCTCTCCAAGCTCCCTGCCTCTCGCCCACATCCATTACTCTGTCCTGCTGGAATCATACCTAGCTTGGAAACCCCAGCCAGCTCCTCGCACCCACTTAGGCTGATATTTCTGGCCACCTCGAGGCAGCCCAAGAGCTTCCATCCAGACCCTAAGACCTCTGTCGTGGCAAAGCCTAGGACCCAGCTGGCCCAGACCAGAGCAGCAGCTGTCAACACTGCCAAGAACCCTCTTGCCTGGGGGGCCTCCCTGGTGACTGCAATGATTCTTAGCAACCCTCTGATAGAACAGACCATTCTGACACTGCCTCTAGGCCCTCATCCTGCTGAGGTGCCAGGAACATCACCCTCAGGCATCCTAGAGGCCCCCCACTCCCCAGGGTTATGCAAAGGCACTGAGCTCCTTCCTACATGATGCCAAGGCACTGAGTTGGAAGCCTGGAGTCAGAACACCGGAGATCAAATCCTTCCTCTGTCAAATGCCAGCTGTGAGACATTATGTAAACTACAGACCCTCTCTGTGCCTCAGTCTCTTCATTTATACAGTAGGAATAATAAATATCTACCTCATAAGGTTATTGAGAGAATTAAATGACTTTCAGTATGTAAAATGCAAAGAACAGTGCCTGGCACAGAACAAGTGCTATCTAAGAGTTAGTTTTTATTACTGTTCATGAGTCGGTACCCATTATGGCCATTGTCGTGGGGCACACACTCCTTGATACCCAAATGTTACATCACTTCCCTGACACATTTGGGATTTAGGAATACTTGGAGGGCAAGGAGCTCACAAGAGACCATTGCTACTGCCCTAATAGGTAAAGAGAAATTATCAAACTGAAACATGTGGAGAAAAGAAATCAAAAAATGGAAAGAGTATCTAAAATCTATAAAACAATATCAAGTGGTCTGACATACATGTAACTCGGGTCTCCGAAGGTGAGGAGAGAGTGATGGACCAAAGAAATATTTGAAGAGATAAAGGCTGAGAATTTTCCAAAACCGACAGAAGACATCAAATCATACACCAAAAGCTCACAGAACCCTCAGAAGGTAGAGACAAAGACACCTTTGCACCTCCTAAGTCAAACAGCCAGAAACCAAAGATAGAGAAAATCTTGCAGGCCATCAGGAACAAAAGGCAAATTACATCAAGGGGGAAGGGAAGACTTTCTGATTTTTAATCAGAAAAAGTGAAGCCAAGAGAACAATGAAATGGCAACCTTAAAGGGGCAAAAGGGAAAAGAAACTCTTAGGACCTTGTATCCAGTTTTGCTCTCAGACATCAGCCTCGATCAGGAGGGGGTAGTACCTTTACTGCACCTCAAGCCCAGGGATGTAAGAGCCCAGCTTTTGCTTTACAATCCAAAGCCCACTAGGAAGGTCACCAGGCCCAAGGACCACCCACTCCTTCAGCAGCTCTGAGCTCTGCAGAACTCCCAAGAGAGCAGCTTGCCTCAACACAGTGGTTCCCAGCCTTGATATTTACCTGGGGAATCACCTGCAGAGCTTTAACAATTGTGTACATCCAGGCCCCACACCTTGAGATTCTGATTTAATTGTTCTGGGGTTGGTCCTGGGCATTTTTTTAAATTTACCAAGATAACTGTAGTGAGCAGCCAAGTGGTTTGCAATCTATTGTTTAAATAGGATTCTTTCTCCTTTTCAGACAGACGTGATTTTACATAACAACATTATTTCCTATGTCAAACATTAAGAGTTTCCTGATTATTTTAAAAAGCGGTAGAAGAACCAGCTTCAGCAAGATTGCTATTCTGCTGACTTGCTCTCAAATTTGGATGCACGATGGTATAACTGGAGAGATTTTAAATAGTCTAATGCCTGGATCCCCAGAGATTCTGATTTATTTGGAATGGGTTACAGCCCAGGAGTCTGGATTTTTATAAGCTCCACTGCTCTTGAGATCTTTAGAAGGTCCAGGTTCCCAGTACAGGTTAGGGAATTCTGGACCATCAGAGGCTGCCATGGAGCGCAAGCAAGGGCATAGGAGTCACGAGAATTCCCGGCTTCGGGTCTGCTGACTTGCCCCATCTGTGCTCAGCCACCACTTCTGCTCCTCACCAGGGCATCCCCAGGCCCTCTCTGACCCACTGGATCCCGACGGCCAGCCCAGCCCACTGCCAGCTCAATGCCAAGAGCTGCTTCTTACAGACCTCACGTGCCTTCCCCTGGTCCCTAATGTCCACACACAAACTGGAAACCTCATTACATCACAGTTGAAGGGCTGTCAGAAAACAAATGTTTGCTGCTGTCTGGGGGTACTGGAGCAGCCAGCACAGGCCCATGGGGAGTGCTGATTCCTGAGCAACCCTACAAGGCTGTCAGAACCCTCAGCAACTGTCACCACTACAGGAAAAACTGCTCCTGACCACTGAGCCGGGCTGTCACCCTCCCTACTCTCATGGCTGCGTGTGAAAGTGCGTCTCCCAGCCCCAGTACCAGGATCACACCATTCAGCCATGGGGATGTTTCCTGGTCCAAGCTTGTTCTGCCCACCCCAAAGCACAGTGAGGCCAAACAATACTGAAACATCGTGTTTGGAGCAGAAAAAGGTTTATTGCAGGGCCAAGGAAGGAGAACGAGTGGCTCGTGCACAAAAAACCCCTGAATTCCCTCAAAGGTTTCAGCAAAGCATTTTTAAAGGCCAGATGAGGGGGAGGGGGGGTCACAGGGTATGTGATCAGCTCACCCACAATTCTCTGACTGGTTGATGGTGAGGTAACAGGGAGTTAACCTTAACAATCTTTGGGCACCAATAGGTCTGGGGGCTCGTGATCATCAACTAGTTAATTTCTTCCATTTGGTGGGGGGGTTTAACATCTGAAAAACTTAGGAAATATGCATCAGATACTATTATCTGGGTACTTCAGAGAGGAGCTACAGCAGAGGATATGGCGGGGCAGGGGGTGGGGGCCTGTCCTGGGAAGGTCCCATAGGGTCCTGCTGGGTTACAGGGAGGATTTAATTGCTGGACAGTTCAAAGGCCAAGTCCCACTGATTTCTGTTAACCCAATTTCTGTTCTCTGATGTTATTGCTTCTGAGGCTGATGATGTAGCCACAATTCTCTGAACCTGTGGATTTCCTTTAGTGCTACTTCTTCACCATTATTAAAAAGTTCAGAGTTTCTCAAAGAATGCTTTCAAAATCATACATTCACATCATCTGGGGTATCTGTCCAAAGCTCAAATTTCTAGACCAACCACAGCCCCACTGAATCATATCTGAGGCAGAAGCATATATCTGTAGCCTAAATAAGTGCCCTGGGTCATTGTAAAGACTGAGCTCCCCTGAGAGGAGGCAGCACCCTGTGGCCTGCTAGCCTGGCTTCCCGGGGCAAGTCCTGGTTTGGTGGCTCAGTGGCTGAGGAGACTTGAGCAAACTCTCTGGGTTCTAGTCTCCTCCTCTGGAAGGTGGAACTGAGGTATGATCTACTTTCTGGGACCGCTGTGAGGAATAAATGGGTTAACATAGGCGACAACGCTTGGAAGAGTGCCAGTCTGGGATGGAAACAGACTTCACCATTAACTAACTGAGAAAAATCCAATTCACCCACCCCAGAGACTGGAGTCAATATACTACCTAGCTGATTGATTAAAGTATGTTTCCTTTTAAATTTAATTTATTTATATATATAATATATAAATATTATAAATATATAATTATATAGCATATAATATATCAAGCAATATAAAATCACATGTATACATAATTGTATGTAAAAAAGTGAAATTACACAGTAGCTTTTTTCTTTTTTAGAAAAGTTAGGTTTACAGAAAAATTGAGCAGATAACACAGAGTTCCCACATACCTCACTCCTCTGCATGCACGGTTTTCCCTTATTAACATAACTTATTAACATCTTGCATTAGTGTAGAACATTTGTTAAAATTCATTAACAAATATTGATACATGATTATTAACTAAAGTCCATAGTTTACATTAGGGTTTACTATGTGTGGTCAATTCTATGGATTCTGACAAATGTAAAATGACAAGCATCTGCCATCAAAGTATCATACAGAATAGTTTCACTGCCCTAAAAACCCCTGACCCCCACCTGAATAGTTTCACTGCCCTAAAAACTCCTGACCCCCACCTACTCATCCCTTCCCCTTTCCCCTCAAATCCCTGACAACCATTGACCTTGTTACTGTCTCCGTAGTTCAGCTTTTCCCAGGATATCATATAGTTGGAATCATGAAATCTAGCTTTTTCAGACTGGTTTCTTTTACTTAGCAATATGCATTTACGTTTCCTCCTTAATGCTGAAGTTTTTCATGGCATAATAACTCATTTATTTTTATCACTGAATAATTTTCCATTGTGTGAATGTATCAGTTTGTTTATTCACCTATAGAGGGACATCTTATTTGCTTCCAGTTTTTGGCAATTATTAGTAAACATTAATAAATAATAATATAATATTTTATTATAATATAACATTTATGAGCAAGTTTTTGTGTGGACATATTTTCAGTTCATTTGGGTGAGTATCAAGGAGTGGAACTGCTGAAACATATGGTAAGACTATGTTCAACTTTGTAAGAAACTGCCAAACTGTCTTCCGTTGTGGCTGTACTATTTTGCATTCCCACCAGCAGTGAATTAGAGTTTCTGTTGCTCTACATCCTCGCCAACATTTGGTGTTGTCAGTGTTCTGGATTTTTGCCATTCTAATAGGTGTGTAGTAGTATCTCACTGTTGCTTTAATTTGCAATTCCCAAATGACACATGATGTTGAGCATCTTTACGTATGCTATCTGTAAATCTTCTTTGGTGAGGTGCCTGTTCAGATACTTTTGCCTATTTTTTAACTAGGTCATTTATTCCTTATTGTTTTAAGAGTTATTTGTACATCCTTTATCAGGTACATGTTTGGATACAAGTCCTTTATCAGGTATACATTTTGCAAATATTTTCTCCCAAATCTGTGGCTTGTCTTTTCATCCTCTTAACAGTGTCTTTCAGAGAGCAGAAATTTTAATTTACTTATCAATATTTTTTCATTCATGGATCATGCTTTAGGTGTTGTATCTAAGAACTAACCACCAAACCCAAGAGCACTTAGATTTTCTCCTATGTTAATTTCTAAAGGTGATACCATTTTACATTTAGATTAATGATTCATTTTGAGTTAATTTTTGTGACTGGTGTAAGGTCTGTAATATCAATATGTATTGTATATCTAGGAGTAAATTCCCAGAAATGAATTTTCAGGGTCAGAGGGTTATGTAATTTTGATTGTAATAGGTATTACCAGAATGCATGTTCAGAAAATGTGTTAATACTCTATTTTTGCATCATAAAAACATGAGTAGAAAATTTTACCCATATTCCCACTATAAATTGCTATTATCACTTTTTTTCTGTCTGATGGGTATGAAAGGATATTTCAGTGTTACTTTTATTTCCCTGACTACTAGTTGAATTTGAAAATATATTTTATATTTGGCAGCCATTTATGTTATCTCTTTTACTAATATATTTTTGCATATATTGGGGATTTTATTCATTATTTTTTTATTGCCAATTTGTAAGAACTCTTTATATATTATAGATATTATCCTTTCACTACGTCTTCATTATACTTGTTTTTCTCTGATCTATTTTGTTAATTGAATTTGTTCATGGGTCACTTCATCCTTGACTTTGTTGACACTCGAAAGCATCAATCATTGGCCAAAATGTGTAGGGAATGACTGAACGGCTCTCTTAGAAAGCTGTAGACATAAGGAAATCACAGAGAAACTAAGGTCATTCTGCCTGGAGGAGAAAAGAGTAGGCAGGTGGTTCGCAGGTAGAAAGAAATAAAAAGTTATTTCAAGTATTTGAATGACTGCCATGTGGAAAAAGGATCGCAGTAATTCTGAATGCTCACAAGTGATAGAACTACATTGAAGGAGAATTACACGTAGGCAGCGTTGGGCTTGATATAAGAAAGAAATGTCAGGGCTGCCCCAGAACTAAATGGTAACTTATGGTTTAGAGAATTCCATGAAACATCTGAAGATGGCCAACATAAATATGGAGAGCTCCCAGGAGACGATATCATGGACTAGTTTCTATTATTCACGAGAACTAAAACCAGTTAAAGCATTTCCAAGGAAATGGGGTTCAATACAGATAATTTAGCGATCACAAAACTGTTGGAAGGGCTGGACAAGTTGAAGGCAGGATGCAGGAATTAGCTTTCAGCTTCACTTCTACAGTCCTAGTCTCACAAGATGGACAAATGCTGCAATCACACAGGGGTGGGTAACACAGAGAACCTCTCAGCTAACTTCCTAGCTAGTCTGTAGCCCTGAATCAGGTGAATATCAGGAAAACTCAGAGACCACTGCAAAATCCAACTGCATATATGCAAAGCCCACATAACCATCTGCTGCCACTCTAGAAGAAGACAAAGCGGCTTTTCACCTCTACTCCACTTTAGTATAAGTGCCTCTCGTTGACAGAGTGTAAATGGTAAATGATATCCACAGGATATCCACAGGCTGGAAACAAGAGAGCCTGGGAAATAGAGTTCATAGACTTCTAGCCCCTGAAGTGCAGAGGAGCATTAGAAGGATATGACAGGGAATAACGTTGTCAAACACCTACAGCAGGGCTCAAGCATCAGTCTGGGGGACAGATGGAGGGTTGTACTTGATGCTGTATAGCCTGCTTAAGACTTCTACAAGCAGGATTCCATAGCACTCTGCACATCTTTCCTTCTGAAATTGCTTTTAAAGGTTGTCTCTGTCTTTGGAAAGCGTGAGCAATGCTGCCTACCTAAATATAGATACGATGGAAACACACCCACTGTATCACTCTTAAAGATTCTGTGCAAATTGTACTTTAAAAGATGTCATTCACTTAAGATGACCATCTTTGTGACTGCTAAGAACACAAGCCTGTTATTCAGTTCAATTAACGTGTATTGAGGAACACCTTCTATGAGCTGTCAGAGCAATTTTAAAGCCCAAGAGGCCCAGCTAGCCACTGGTGTTGTAGACACAACCATGCACTGCAGTGCTTCCCCTACAGCCACATAATCACTGCAGTGCCTTCTGGATGGCAGGGAAATGAAGACCAGTGGCCTCCTTTCTTGGGTTAATTGCATCATGATAGGTGGGTGGGTCTCCCACCTCCACCCCATTTATGCTCTAAATTTCAGGACCAATTCTATAAAGTCACATAATGAAGATTAAGGAATAGATTTCATTGAGGAAATGAAAAACTCACAAGGGCAAGGTCAGCAATACAGATATTCATAGTATACTTCATCTTTCATTATCCTAATTGAAAGGCATGCCAGGGCCAGGGAGGCAGCCAGGGAGGGGCACCTTTAAGACTTCATTCAAGAGAGATCTGCCATGAGGAGCACAGTGAACAGACAGCCTCCTCTTTTAGGGCCTCTGGAAACTACAGGAAGGCCAGCTCTCCTCCAGAAGCTCCCCAATGGCTGAGCATCATACAAGTTACAGGGGCCTACTCTCACCACCATTATTCAACATACTTTTAGATGTTTTAGCCACAGCAATCAGAGAAGAAAAAGAAATAAAAGGAATCTAAATCAGAAAAGAAGAAGTAAAACTGTCACCGTTTGCAGATGACATCATACTATACATAGAGAATCCTAAAGATGCCACCAGAAAACTACTAGAGCTAATCAATGAATTTGGTAAAGTTGCAGGATACAAAATTAATGCACAGAAATCTCTTGCATTCCTATACACTAATGATGAAAAATCTGAAAGAGACATTAAGGAAACACTCCCATTTACCACTGCAACAAAAAGAATAAAATACCTAGGAATGAACCTACCTAAGGAGACAAAAGGCCTGTATGCAGAAAACTATAAGACACTGAGAGAAGAAATTAAAGATGATACAAACAGATGGAGAGATATACCATGTTCTTGGATTGGAAGAATCAACATTGTGAAAATGACTATACTACGCAAAGCAAAATACAGACGCAGTGCAATCCCTATCAAACTACCAATGGCATTTTTCACAGAACTAGAACAAAAATTTTCACAATTTGTATGGAAACACAAAAGACTCTGAATAGCCAAAGCAATCCTGAGAAAGAAAAACAGAGCTGGAGGAATCAAGCTCCCTGACTTCAAACTATACTACAAAGCTACAGTAATCAAGACAGTATGGTACTGGCACAAAAACAGAAACATAGATCAATGGAACAGGATAGAAAGCCCGGAGATTAACCCACGCACATATGGTCACCTTATCTTTGATAAAGGAGGCAAGAATATACAATGGAGAAAAGACAGTCTCTTCAATAAGTGGTGCTGGGGAAACTGGACAGCTACATGTAAAAGAATGAAATTAGAACACTCCCTAACACCATACACAAAAATAAACCCAAAATGGATTAAAGACCTAAAAACTCTCAGAGGAAAACATAGGCAGAACACTCTATGACATAAATCACAGCAAGATCCTTTTTGACCCACCTCCTAGAGAAATGGAAATAAAAACAAAAATAAACAAATGGGACCTAATGAAACTTAAAAGCTTTTGCACAGCAAAGGAAACCATAAACAAGACCAAAAGACAACCCTCAGAATGGGAGAAAATATTTGCAAACCAAGCAACTGACAAAGGATTAATCTCCAAAATTTACAAGCAGTTCATGCAGCTCAATATCAAAAAAACAAACAACCCAATCCAAAAATGGGCAGAAGACCTAAATAGACATTTCTCCAAAGAAGATATACAGATTGCCTACAGACACATGAAAGAATGCTCAACATCACTAACCATTAGAGAAATGCAAATCAAAACTACAATGAGGTATCACCTCACACCAGTTAGAATGGGCATCATCAGAAAATGTACAAACAACAAATTCTGGAGAGGGTGTGAAGAAAAGGGAACCCTCTTGCACAGTTGGTGGGAATGTAAATTGATACAGCCACTATGGAGAACAGTAAGGAGGTTCCTTAAAAAACTAAAACTAGAACTACCATATGACCCAACAATCCCATTACTAGGCATATACCCGGAGAAAACCATAATTCAAAGAGTCATGTACCACAATGTTCAGTGCAGTTCTATTTACAACAGCCAGGACATGGAAGCAACTGAAGTGTCCATCAACAGATGAATGGATAAAGAAGATGTGGCACATATATACAATGGAATAGTACTCAGCCATAAAAAGAAATGAAATTGAGTTATTTGTAGTGAGGTAGATGGACTTAGAGTCTGTCAAACAGAGTGAAGTAAGTCAGAAAGAGAAAAACAAATACCGTGTGCTAACACATATATATGGAATCTAAAAAAAAAAAAAAGGTTCTGAAGAACCTAGGGGCAGGACAGGAATAAAGATGCAGACGCAGAGAATGGACTTAAGGACACAGGGAGGGGGCAAGGGTATGTTGTGACATACTGAGAGAGAGAGTGACACTGACATATATACACTACCAAAAGTAAAATAGATAGCTAGTGGGAAGCAGCCACATAGCACAGGGAGATCAGCTCAGTGCTTTGTGACCACCTAAAGGGGTGGGATAGGGAGAGTGGGAAGGCAACGCAAGAGGGAGGGGATATGGTGATATAAGTATACGTAGAGCTGATTCACTTTGTTATACACCAGAAACTAACACAACAATGTCAAGCAATTTATACTGCTATAAAGATGTAATAAAAAAAAAGTTACAGGGGCCTGGCCATTTTTGCCCAATGGGGTATTCCTCTGTGGGCAGTCTTAGTGCTGGCCTTCCCTGTTGGGCTGACCAAAACTATCCCAGAGCTGCATCAGGGAATGCCAGGAGCAGTCTCCTTGTGCACATGTGAGGGATTCCCTGGAGTACCTTCCTATGTATGAAATTGCTGGATCAAAAGGAATTTCTTCACGTGGCTTTCAAAGAAGTGACCATTACAGGTCACCTCGTTCATGCATTTGAGCAATGCAATTTCAAACCCGTAGTATATTAAGGGCTTAATTTGGACCAAACTGTAAAGGAATTTACAGTATTTCTAAAGCAAGATGCCCCTTCAGGATCAGCCTACCACCACCACTCAGAAATTATAAATACGCAGGCTTCCCTGGTGGCGCAGTGGTTAAGAATCCGCCTGCCAATGCAGGGGACACGGGTTCGAGCCCTGGTCTGGGAAGATCACACATGCCGCAGAGCAACTAAGCCCGTGCGCCACAACTACTGAGCCTGTGCTCTACAGCCCTCGAGCCACAACTACTGAGTCTGTGTGCCACAACTACAGAAGCCCGTGCACCTAGAGCCCGTGCTCTGCAACAAGAGAAGCCACCGCAGTGAGAAGCCTGCACACCACAATGAAGAGCAGCCCCCGCTCGATGCAGCTAGAGAAAACCCGCGCAGCGACGAAGACCCAACACAGCCAAAAATAAATAAATAAAATAAATTTATATTAAAAAAAGAAATTATAAATACGATAAACTAAAGATTATTCCTAAAGCATATAAACCAAAGACAAATGAACATGTGTTGTGTTTGTAAGACAGCAACAGACTCCCGTTGAAAGAGGATGGCTCTCAGACCAGCTGGAATCACCAATGAGACTGAAACAGCATCTTCTCTGAAGAAGATTATAGAACTACAAAGCTAATTCCATTTCATCTCGTGAGGACCTCCCCGGGCTTCCTTTCTGCATACCTGTATTAAGGGCTGTATCCACGAGCAAGTACAGTACACCTGCCTGAGGTTCTTCCTCACAAATCTGCCTGCCTTCCTCCTCTCTTGACACAGGTGTCCGATCCACACTGTGGTCTGAAGTCTTCCCGCGCTGGTTCCTCCCTGCTTATCTTTCATGGGCATTATCCCCAACAAATTTCTAGCACTTGTAACTGGGTTTTACACTTTCTGGATGACCTAAACGAATACAGCCATGACAGCGGCTGGACACAACGTGGGCTTTGTTCCAGAGGAGGGAGCCCTTTCCTCTTTTTGGCCCCCCATTTTCACATTGCTGGGGTTGGGGTGGGGGAGGGAGGATAAAGAATTCTTACTGCCAAGCAGCCCGGATTTGGGATGCCAGCTGTTTACAGCAGTTGTCTGAGACAGCCAGCTGCTCTGATTCTGTGGAAAACTTGGCTCTTGAGATGATGGAAGATTCTGGCCCTATAGGAAGCTGATTTTATTTTTTTTAATTTTTTTTCTTTCTTTCTTTTTTTTTAATTGGGGTATAGTTGCTTTACAATGTTGTGTTAGTTTCTGCTGTACAGCAAAGTGAATCAGCTGTATGTATACATATATCCCCTGTTTTTTTGGATTTCCTTCCCATTTAGGTCATCACAGAGCATTGACTAGAGTTCTCTGTGCTACACAGTAGGTTCTCATTAGTTATCTAATTTTATACATGGTATCAATAGCGTATATATGTCATTCCCAATCTCCCAATTCATCCCACCCCCCAACTTAGGAAGCTGATTTTAGGTGTAGCTTCTTCCACTGGGAGAAAGGCAGTCCTGCTCCCAGATGGCTCGTTGCCCAGGTGACCCAGGGAAACTCCCAGGGATGTTTGGGGATAGTTCTGCTCGTTGTTCAATACACAGACAACACTGTTCTTTTTTTTTTTTTGCGGTACGCGGGCCTCTCACTGTTGTGGCCTTTCCCGTTGCGGAGCACAGGCTCCAGACACGCAGGCTCAGCGGCCATGGCTCACGGGCCCAGCCGCTCCGTGGCATGTGGGATCTTCCCGGACCGGGGCACGAACCCGTGTCCCCTGCATCGGCAGGCAGACTCCCAACCACTACGCCACCAGGTAAGCCCAACACTGCTCTTTTTATTCACACACCATGGTAAGCCTTCAAAGCAGGAGTTACTTAGGCAATCCTGGATTCTACAGCTCTCCATTCCTAACTTAGAGCAGGGCTATACATGCATTCCCTGATCTAAAAACTTTCAATTAAAAAAAAAAAAAGTCCAGCTGGAGAGATGCACACTGTCACATGTGCAAAAACTAGTTGGGCTTGTTGTTATGTTTTGCAAGGATTTATTTTCTCTCATTTTCCCTCCAACATGCCATCCCCAATCCTTACCACCCCTAGCACCATATAACCATCCTTCTTCCCTCCCCCTCACTTCATTTGTTCTCTCTGCTGCAGGAAGAATTAGCACAATCCGTTTTTTTTGAACAATTGATTTATTCCAAGGAGCAGAGTGCAGTTCACATGTTCCTGTACCAATACCTCCTTGAAAAAGAGGGTGGAGAAATGAAGACACAAACAAGGCAAATTGTACTAAGCAAAGTGATAACAGGTTTTCTAGCAAGAGAATCCAGGACTTGGGTGCCTAATTTGGGTATCTCTGCCCCCCCCCCAATGTCTAAGCTCAGCCGCAAATGGACACCAACAGAGAAGTATGGCAGCACGTAGGAGAGTGGGAATCACAGGAGTGGACTAAGGTCTTATTTGGCTCATAATACGCAGAACGCAGCCTGAAAGCTTTCTGGTCCAACACTTCCACTTACAGATGAGGAAACAGGTGCAATACCTTAACCGACTCAGAGTTTTACAACTAGTTGTGGTCCCTCTGAAGTAGGACCCCGGTCTCCAGACCCCTAATCTAGTGCTCTTTCCTCAGTGCCTGAAGTGTTTCTTGGTCATCTGACATTTTTCTGCCTCTATA
This sequence comes from Phocoena sinus, assembly GCF_008692025.1. Taxonomy (NCBI): domain Eukaryota; kingdom Metazoa; phylum Chordata; class Mammalia; order Artiodactyla; family Phocoenidae; genus Phocoena; species Phocoena sinus. The sequence continues at coordinate 53,483,196 of NC_045773.1, read as the reverse complement.
GCCCCAGCTACTTCTGTATAACCCTTACCAAGGATAAACCTCAATGGGGTGGCCCTTATCTCCTCTTTACTTGCAGCAAGGATATGGCATAGCCAGCAGGCATCGTATGAACTGACAACAGCACTGTAACCTTCCGCCCAGGGGCCGGCTCCTTATACTCTGTTACCACCTAACTTGCCATCTTGCGTCCAACAGCCCCACCATCAGCCACATTTATTGCATTCTCCACAGAAGACAGAAGCACAATTTATAAAGTTGATGAAGGGCATTGAAATCTTTGGTTTCAATAAGCAAGAATGGACACTGGCAGGCAACTAGTCCTCTCCTGTACTGAGTCAGTTCCCTACAGTTATTATATGTGGTCATTTGTATCATTGGCCCCAATATTTTATCTCTTCCTGAATTCACACCCTTTTCCATACGTGGCCACTTTGCTTTGTCAGCTTAACTCAGTTGGAACTCCATTTCCCAAAATTTTCTTCTGTCTGGTCCTGGATGAAGTTGGCCACTAGAAAAATTTATGTGAGTTTTGGAAAAGGGAAGTAAAGCAGCAGCCACTGTCTATGTTCTGGAGGTGTGTGTCAGGCCTGGCGCTGCTGCAGCCCCTGTACATTGTCACTGCCCTGCATGCTCCCCTTGTTGGCACGGAGGACAGCCAGCCCACAGGTCCTCCAGTTCCTGCTGGAAATCCTCCTTCACCTTCTGCAGCTCCTGTGCCAGTGATGTGTGCGGCCGGCCACACACACACCAGCAAGGTCACCAGCCTCCCTACAAGTCACCGTGTCTTCATGCTTGGAGACAGAGGCTGATGTGGGTTCCAGGTGGTCCTTGCTCTGACCTGCAGTCTGTCTAACTTTCCCTTCCAGCTGCTGGCCCTGACTACCTCAGGCTCAATGTCAGGTACGGAGGCAACAGCTTTACGCTGACTTCTTAACCAGCTCCCACAACTGCATAAGCCTCAGTCCCTACACCAAATCCCCTATTCTATGTCACTCACAGTACTTCTGCTTCTCTAATCAAACTCTCAGTGATACTCCACTGATTTTACACCTACCCCTCCTTCCACGGGCAGAGTAAATTTCCTCACCTGTTGACTTTGGGTTTGGCCAGTACTTTGCCTTGATGTGACGCAAGCAGGGACCTGTCCAGTGGATGTTCTGCTGTCACCACGAGAAAAGTGTACTTTGACCAGCCCCCGGTTTCGGGAGAAAGAGGGATTCGTGTGGACACAGTCACCCCCGCCACTACAGTCTGAAGCAAAACTGCCCCAAACAACCCCAGACCCACAGTGCAAAGTAGAACCGTCAATCCCAGCCCAGCCTCATCAGCCAAGCACCAGCTGACTCACAAATGCATGAACAACAGTAAAGACTTGTTTCATTAAAGCCATTGAGATGAAAGGTGCTTCCTTACACAGCAATAACTGACCAATATACTGACATAAAACTTTTATGTCAGAAAATGGATTCCATACATCTCTGACTGTTGCCAAAGTTTACTTTTATGTGTTTGCAGATAATTTTATCAATACTTCATTAAAAAACCCCTCTCTTTCCATTTCACTCTACAGAGGCAGGAGAGGGAAGTGAGGACTTGAAGAGCTGTGGTCCAGGATGGTCTCTCAGTCTCTCTCTCTGTCATCAGACAACTAGCAGGAGGCTCAGGTAGTGACTGCCAAGCTGATGGCATGGAGGTCCCACAGGGAACTGCAGGTTTTCCTCAGGACCAGTCCCTCAAGGGGCAGTGAGAGAGTGGCAGCAGTAGCTGAGGACGGAGGTGAGATGAAGGGTCCTGCGCTTTCATCTTTAGGCTCCCGGCAGTTTCCCTCCACTCTGGTCCTCCTCGGGGAGCCAAACAGAAAGAGCAAATGAAAAGCATCCTTCAAACCGGCCCTGGAAGGAAGCCAAGTAGCAGGAGTTCAAAGGCCCTGAGTCATCACTTTCAGGCCCCTTGGACAGGTGCTTTCCATGAAGCAGAGTGATCCTCCTTAATCACTTGGGGACTTTCTGTGAAACTATTTGCTGACACAGGTCTCTCCAGCTGGAAAGGACTGTTTCCCTCATTCAGGCCACAGGGGCCAGCCTAACTTCTGCCCTGTTGTTGGAAACAGCTCTTATTAGTTCTGTCCTGGCTTTAGCCTAACTGCCCCTCCGCGGTACTCACAAATCCTTAATGCTGATGCAGTGTTTAAAGATATAAACTTCAAATTAGGAGTTTGGGATTAACATATACACATTATTATATATAAAATAGATAACCAACAAGGACCTACTGTATAGCACAGGAAACTATACTCAATATTTTGTAATAACCTGTAAGGGAAAAGAATCTGAAAAAAAATAGATGTATATGTATGTATAACTGAATCACTTTGCTGTACACCTGAAACTAACACAACATTGTAAATCAACTATACTTCAATAAAAAAGTAGAATTTAAAAAACAGAGATATAAACTTCCATGGCCTCTCAGCTGGCCTCCTCCTATTTCCTCCTCTCCCCTCTCATCCATTACTGGTCCAGCAACCAGAGTGCCTTTTTAAAAACATAAATAAAATGATGCCACCCACTATCCTTGCTGAAAACCCTCTTAAGATACAGGGCAAAATAATGCACATTTTATTCACCCTCAAGGAGGTACAAAGAAAGGCCCCTGTCTACCCCATTATCACTTGTCTCCCCTTGTTCTCTGTCTTCCTGACACACCAGCCTTTTTCCCAAGACACCGTGCTGCCTCCCACTTAAGGACCTCACACATGCTGTATTGTTAGCTTAGAACTTTCTCCCTTCACAAGTTAACTCTTTCTTACCTTTTGGGTCTCTGAGCTGGACGGCCTCCATTTCCCCTCCAGACCCACTTCCACCTCCATCTCCCTGTTCTCCATCCCAGAGGGCTAATCTATATGGACTACATGAATGGTCTCCTTTGCTCTCTGACCTCTGGAAGGATATTGAAGGGAGAGATGAGAATGAAGTCAGGGCATTTATCTTCCTGGATTACTCTCTGCAAAGGTCAACTCTTTACAACTGTCAAGTAAGCTGTACTGATCAGCCATTGGTGTGTAACAACCAAAACCGCTTGGTGGCATAAAACAATAAGCATCCCTTTCTCAAATATATTCAGGTCATTTGGTTGGCAGGGGGGGCAGGAACTGCTGATCTAGGCTGCTGTAATAATAATTCTTGATTTTCTGTAATTGATGATTTGACATCTTGAAAGTATGGGCCAAACTAACAGCTAAGTTGTTACATCCATACTGTCCTTGTGTTTTTGCAGGTTGCACAGACATCATATTACAAACTCTCTAACCACAAACCCCAACACACAAACCCATGATCATGTGTGTCACACACATTTGTGACAGGGGCTCCACTAGAGGGAGAAGCAAACTCTGTGGGGTTTTTTTGTGGTTTTTTTTGAGCAAAATATCCAAATACCTGCCGTCGTTACTAACAGTTTGGGGCATATCTATCTATCTATCCATCCATCCATTCATCCATCCACCTATCTATCTATCCATCTATTTACCTATGAGGTTTCTGTGACTTTCTCTCTCCCAGGCTCCCTATTTCCTCTTTCTCCTCCTCATAATTGAAGGGTGTGTGAAACATGGTGAAGTTTGGGATCAAGAAGACTACAGTTACTAATGACTCTCATAGTTTTAAGGAGTGAATTTATTATTCCAGCTTTTGTGTGAAGTATTTGCATTAGGGTACTAGGCTGCATCTAACACAGGCTTCCTATTTTGTCCATTCAATCAATAAATATTTATCAAGAATTTACAATGTGCCAGACACTTTATTAGGCAATGAGAATATAAAGGTGAGGAAAATAAACACGGAACTAACAGTTTAGTAGGAGAGACAGACAATTAAATCATCAGAAGAGCTTAAGTGATTGGGTTTGCTCTCTTGCTGCCCAGCTGAGCATATCTGTTTTAAAACGTACCTGGGACTTAATTTGTAGGTATGACTAAGTGACAACAAGGAGAGGTCATTGTTATCAATGTTAGCGTTAAGAGAAAAGTTCATTGCTTACAATTCCCAAGAGGAGGGGATATGCCATACTGCACAGGACCTCGCAGGAAAGCACCATGATCAGTCAGGAGCAGGAGTGAGGGGAAAGCAAGGGTGATATCACTGTCGTGGCGGGAAATTGTTGGGTGGGGACGTCCCCCATTGAGCAGGATAACCACTACCGGGCAAAACAACGATGTTGGGGATTATTATGATTTACTTCACACAAAAGCTGGAGTGATAAATTCACTCCTTAAAAGTGTGAGAATTATTAGTAACTGTAGTCTTCCTGCTCCCAAACTTCACCATGTTTCACACACCCTTCAATTACTGAGGAGGAAAAAGAGGAAACAGGGAGCCTGGGAGAGAGAAAGTCACAGAACCCTCATAGGTAAAAAGATGGATGGATAGATAGATAGATAGGTAGATAGATAGATGAATGGATGACAATAGACAGATAGGTAGATAGACAGGCCCCAAACTATTAGTAACCATGGCAGGTGTTTAGATATTTTGCTTAAAAAAAATCACAGAGTTTGCTTCTCCCTCTAGTGGACCCCTGTCACAAATGTGTGCCCATGATCACACACCAACACACACACACACACACACACACACACACACAGTGCTTCCACGCAGGTATTCTGCTTTCCTTTTTATTCCAGGAGGCACAGCTCTGCCTGCCACCCCCATAAGAAAGTGGAACTCAACCACGTCAAGTCATTTCTTTCTTTCTAGAAAGACGGCACATAATTCCCCACCCTTACCCACCACTGCCTGTCCACTGCAATTTTCAATGCTCTGGGACAACCAGCCCAAGTCTGTTACTCTGTTATCTCCATTAAGCCATGGTGTTATAGTTGGGAGGAGCGAGCACACAATCCCCATTTGAAACTTTTCAAACCATTTGAAATAGTTCCCTGGGATCAGGTGAACTAAAAGAGGTTATTAGCACAAAGAGGTATTTAAGAACAAAAGCAGAGGGGAAATTGCACAATATCTGTAGGGCCATGTAGATGCCCTTGTGTGTCTAGAAAGTAACAGAAATAATGGATTCAGAAGGGAAACATAACTTGCAACTAATAAAACAAGATTTTGTTTAGAAAGAAGAGTCTCCTTGCTTGCATGTTTAACATGCATGATGATAGATGCAAAGAGAGAGAGCATAAGAGACAAAAAACAATTTTCACAATGTGGTAATTTCCTCCATTCTTTCAAGTGAATGTGTCTTAGGGTGAATTCCCACTAAGCAGACCCCAAGACAAAGACTGGATGCATGTAGTTGGTTTGGAGGTGATTCCAGGAAGCATTGGTAGGGGCATGGGGAAGTGGGAAAGGGAAGAAAAGGAAAGGAACATAGGATGCATTCATGAGCAGGATGTTTCTGTGAACAAATGGGGTGCACTCCTTTGGGGCTACTCAGGGAGACTGGGTAAGACCTTTCAGAGTGTTTCATACAAGGGATGCAGCAGTTGGGGTATTACCCGGCAACACCCATCCATAACTGGTAGAGGGTGGCTCTATGGCATGGAACCCTTGGCACGCTCGCCTACCCCAGGACAGGCTGAGCTCGCTCCAGGAATCAGAGGAAGCCCTCAGGCTGGGAGTCACGGGTGTTTGCAGAGAGAGTGATCCTGTGTACAGGGTCCTGGAAAGTGCTGGGACTGTGAACTGTGAACTGTGAGTGCACAGTGCCGACCCGAGGGTCAGTGAGAGACAGGAGATTCAAACCAACCACTCTCACCATCCTCATTCTTGTGTGGCTCCAATCAGGTGAGCATGTGATGCTCAGGTAGCTGAGTGTTATTCTGATGTTGAAGGGAGGTATTTTCCCTAAATGCATAAACACCTACTTTATCTGAGGCTCAACTGAACAAACAGCAAACTGTCCCAACTCTTGGCATTTGGTGAGACCTTTTGCACCCAAACCTTGAAGAAAACCTTGGTAGCTGCAGCTTCCCTCTGCCGAGAGATGTGATGAAAGGAAGGGGTGGTGGGCAGATCAGAGGTGGTAGCGGATGAAAGGAAACATTATTGTCATTGTTGTTTTAAACAGATTGATAAAGGTGACCTGAGGCTTTACTTCTCTTACTCTGTAGAGTAACACAGTTTGTAAAGAAAGAAAAAATTCAAGAACTGATATTACTAGCTATACAGCACGGGGTAGTTACTTTATCTTTTTACTTTGCTTTCACCTTCTTATCATAATCCTTTCTTGTATGGTTGTGGGAATTCCATAAGCCAGGGTGTATCCAAGGCTATCATTGTGGGCACGCAATGCATTTCAATTCTTGCTTTCATAATTGAGATTTGCTGGGTAAACCAACATCATCAATGTATTGTCTTGTGTCCTAAAAGTCAAAGGCAAATCTGGTTTAGATCCCTGACACATTGCCTCCAAAATGTTCCCAAGGGGGAATCAATCCTGTAACTTCCCTTGGCCTAGGAAACACCTTTTATATCTGGGACTGGATCCCAGAGCACAAAGGTGTCTTAAACCAGGGGGAAGTTGAAAGGAGGGCTGCTTCTCAGCTGCCGTGACCTGCGTGTTCTAAAGGTACTTGATGTGAAGCTATCTGTCAAAGCAGACCTACTGAACACTCGGAACTTGGCTGGGCACAAGTGTGAAGCTATTTGACTTTTTCCCAAGTCATTCTCTTTGGCCATTCTTTGTTGAATTTCCCTTCCTATTGCTGATCTTGGACAGATTCTATACTTTGCAATTGTCTGACCACTTAAAAAGTCCAAACTGCTTTAAAAATTCAATCATATATTCAATTTAGCCAAAAAAATAAAAAAGAGAGAGAGAGAAAGGTGGACATAGAATTGTAAGGGAAGAGCAGTTGCAACGCAACTGTCTTGTGTCCCAGGCCTCTGACCAGTGCCCTGGGTTTTCTTGTCTGGCACTACGAGGGAGCACAGTGGAGGAAGGGAAGTGGGAGAGATTAGGGTCAGAGTGGCTGAGACAAGGGGGGTCGTTCTTACCTGAAGCCTGTCAGAATGGCTCGATGCTGAAAGTTAAGCCGCTCTACATCTCCTCCCTTAACCAATCCTTCTCAAAACCCCCAAACTGGATTTTACTTGCATACAGAGTCTCTTCTACTTGAGTGTTTTATAGGGATCTAGACAAATAGAAAACTAAACCCTTGGCTCTTCTTTATCTGTGTCCCTCATTCTGATTAATCCATTTCTGTCACCCTGCCACTGCCTTGCCAGTGACAGAAGCTAGAAACTATTGGATCATTAGTTTCTTTTTCTCATCTGTTCAAAGTCCCTTTCATTTGTCAGAACCCAAAGCCTCTTGCTACTAAGGTATTCTTACCTGGCTGACATTCCTCATGGACGGGTGGCAGAAAAACAATTCAGCCACACTCATGGTAAACACATCTCTCCTTGTCACATCAAAAGCAGAGTCACATTCTGTGCCTGCCCTCTCTTTCCACCCTGCAATTTTCAATTCTCTTTTCCACCTCCCCAAAAAGACACAGGACAGCAAAATCAGCACATGTGCTGCAGACAGATATCCAAGTCCACATCACCCTAATAAAGCCCCTGTGCTAGAGAGAACACACAGTGGCACTCCTGCGAAGCCAGGGACTCAGGACTTAACCATTCCCTCTCCCTCTCCATGCTCCAGTTTTCTGCTTATATAGAATTAAGGAGAGGACTTGGGTGGAGAGTATGGCTAGGATATGGTTGAAGGCAGAAGAACAATTTAGGCTACAATTTAAAAATTTATTTTTCAAAGTTGAAAAGAGTAAAATTCACTTCTCCAGGGAATATACAGTTTTGTGAACTTTGACAAATACCTAGCATTGTATAACAATCACCACAACCAAGGTACCAAGGTTTCATCACCTCCAAACATTCCTCCATGCTTCCCCTCTACACTCAAACACTCCCCTCCCTTAAACCCTGGCAACTACTAATTTGCTTTCTGATCTTCTAGTTTTATCTATTTTAGAATGTGATATAAATGAGATCGCATAGAGTCATCATTTGGTATCCACGGGGAATTGGTCCCAGGACCCTGGCAGATATCAAACCTGTGGATGCTCATATCCCTTATGTACAATGGTGTAGTACAGTCGGTCCTTTGTATCTGCGAGGAGAACCCCCGATGTGGAGCACTGACCGTGTAGTCCTGTGTCAGGTCTCTTGCACTTAGCACAATACATTTCAAGATTCATCCACACTGTCGCCTTGTTCAATGGTGTGTTCCTACCTCTTGCCCAGTAGTGCTCCATGGTACAATTATACCATAGTCTGTTACCCATTTGCCAGCTGAAGGACATCTGGGTTGTTTCCAATTTTTGACAATTACAAATAAAACTTCTGTAATCATTCACATATAGGTTTGGGGCGATAACCAGATCATATGGCAAGTATAAATTTAACTTTACACAACACTGTCAAACTACTCAAAAGATAAATATGCAGCCAGTAAAAATGTTTAAAAGAGACTTTATTGGCAAAGCCTTTGCTTCCTAATATAAAGTGAAAAGTTTATGTACGTATAATGCACTTCTCATATATTATATATATATATATATATATATATATATATATATATATATATATAATGTGTGTGTGTTTGTGTAACCAGTTTGCTTATAAAACTAACTCTGGGGAATTAATTGGCAGCTTGGAGACATTTTAAGGGCTTTATGAATCCACTACATAACTGAACGTGTCCATTCTGTTGTGATATCATAAAACACAAAAGTTAAGTGTAGGCAGCCAAAGAAAGATTATGAAATGAGTCACTTAAGCTCCTAGTGAATAACTGAGCTTGAGTATAATGGAATAAATAGCAGCCCAGAATCAGCATCCACAAGTTCACTGAAGCCAAGGGATCTGAGTGCTCAGTAAAACAGATGGTGAGGCTGGGTGAGTCCACTTTATACCGGGGAGAGCAATTTGACCATGTGCCCAGTTACCACTAAGTATGTTGCCTAAACCTAACGCAGGAATTCATAGAAAAATATCAGCTCTGGTGAAATATCACCTTCCCTGTTTTCACTGTAAAATGAAATGAGAGGAAACAGGGGGAGAGAATTACAACAAAGAGTGGCACCAAAATTAGGTTGGTATATACCCACCAAGAGGTGAATGGATGAGAAGTGGTAAAATATTCACAGAATGGGTTCTGACTTAGCAATAAAAAAATGAACTATTGATACAGGCAACGACATGGATGAGTCTCAGTTTGCTGAGCAGAACACACCAGACACAAAATGGTACCCACCATACACTCCTGATTGTAACCTCAGATGACAGGATCACACATGGGTTTCCTGGATGGGGCTGGAGGGGCGGGGGACCGACTGCAAAGGGGCACAAGGCAACCTTTTGGTGTGATGAAAACGGTCTGTGTGTTGATTGTGGTGGTGGTTACATGAGTGTCATATGGGAAGCAATTTTTTTTTTTTTAAAGCTTAGTCAATTAAATCCTACAGTGACAGCATCTGTTTTGTTCTTTTTTTAAAAAATAAATTTATTTATTTATTTTTGGGTGTGTTGGGTCTTCCTTTCTGTGCGAGGGCTTTCTCTAGTTGCAGCGAGCGCGGGCTACTCTTCATCGTAGTGCGCGGGCCTCTCACTGGCGCGGCCTCTCTTGTTGCAGAGCACAGGCTCCAGACACGCAGGCTCAGTAGTTGTGGCTCACAGGCCTAGTTGCTCTGCGGCATGTGGGATCTTCCCAGACCAGGGCTCGAACCCGTGTCCCCTGAATTGGCAGGCAGATTCTTAACCACTGTGCCACCAGGGAAGCCCGGAAGCAAATTTTTAATACTACACTCTCAGAGTTTTTTGGCTGGCCCTGAGAATTGTACTGACATGAGAGACAGATTAACAGAAGAAAAGCACACAAATGTATATAAATTTCACATGACACAGGATCCCTCATAAGGAATAAAGACCTAAAGAAATGGAAGAACCTACAGGTTTTTATAGCAGGTTGAACAAGAGAGGTAATTGTGGAAAAGTAACTAAACTATTTTGGGAAGCTCCAGGAAAATAAGAATGATGTTAACAAGGTCTATTTCACAGAAGTCTCTCAGTCTCAACTTCTCATCCTTGACAATAAGAATGTTACTTTCCTTCTGCTACAGGAGGGACATCTTTCACATGGGAATTTCATCTCCTGCTTTTGAGAAAAAGAAGGAAGATCAGAGTGTTTTTCTTGTCTATGCTGTTTTTTAAGTGCCTTTAACTCGATTCTTATGCCAAAGTGGCATATATTGGGATAGCATCTTCTGCCACTCTTCAGTGTATGTGTATATTTGCTAAAATCATTGAACTATACACTTAAAATCGATGCTTTTTAATTCTACGTAAACCAGTACCTCAATAAAATTTATTAGAATTTTAAAAAATAGGTTGGTAGTTCAAAAAGCAAGAAGAGTTATCACACGTTAAATAGAATTAGAGGTTCCCTTAAAGGGCAGTGTAATTACAAAGGCATTTCCCTGTGTGTGAAGGTCTTAGTGGAGTGGCCTAGGATGGCTGTTCTTGATCTTAACCACACATCTGCATCACCCAAATGTCTTTTCTAAATTCTGATATGATTGCACTGGGTGCCACCTGGGTATTGAGATTTTCCGAAGCTCTCTGGGTGATTCCAGTGTGTAGCCGGGGGAAACACATGAGGTGGTCCGACCCCCTTCCCCTGCCCGGGCTCCTCTAGCAGAGAACAGACACCATGATTGAGCCTCCTACCCTCCAGGCCTACAATCAGAAAGGTCCCTAAGCTCAAACCACGTGGGGTCAGATTTGGCCGTGGCCTGGACTGTTCTCCTCCAGTAGAAGGTTCTAAGAAGAAAAAGGGATCCCTCTCACATGTTCACCTAGGCATATATGTTCACTAAGTTAATTAGCCAGACTCAGCTGGTCCTGGAAGACAAGGTGGGTCATTCAGCTCCACCACTGGGTACTGGTATATGTTCATCCCTGCATAGAGGAGAATGAGGTAGAATTGAGTCAAGGGAAATCATGTATTTTATCTCCTCAAAATGATGGAGGAAAAGGGTGAAACATATTAAGACAAAGAAATGAGTTTAAAGATGCAAAACCTGGTGTCATCCTGGCCTCTAAAAACGGAGGAAGTAGCTAACATACACTGAGGACAGCTGGGCACCAGTACTTTTACACATGTTATCTTATTCACTCCTCACTGTCCTCATTAAATATTCTGTATCAAAGGCATTATTTTGCCCACTTGATGGTGCAGCAGCTGAAGCTCAGAGGGGTCCTTTACTTTGCCTAAGGCCTGGCAGTAAATGTCAGAGCCATGCCTTGAGAATTCATTTCCTCTAAAACCTATGTGTGCTCTTTCCACTATGCAATACTGCCTCTTACTATCTTGAAAACTGATAATAATAGTAGTGGCAGTGACAGTGATAATAATATTTATTAAGAGTTTTCTATGTGCGGGACTTCCCTGGTGGTCCAGTGGCTAAGACTCTGCGCTCCCAATGCAGGGGGCCCAGGTTCGATCCCTGGTCAGGGAACTAGATCCTGCATTGCTGCAACTAAAAGATCCTGCACGCTGCAACTAAAGATACTGCATGTCGCAACTAAAATATCCCACGTGCTGCAACGAAGATCCTGCGTGCCACAACTAAGACCCAGCACAGCCAAATAAATTAATTAATTTTAAAAAAGTTTTCTATATGCTAGGAATAAATCTAAGGTTCTACCTATATCTATACTTCCGAATCTGTGTCTAGACCTATGTTTATACCTACATACAGATCCATAAAAAGCCATTTAATCTTCACAACAACTCTAAGAGTTAGATACTATTATTATCCTCTTTAAATATGATACAACTAAGGCGCAAAGAGGTTAAATAATTTTCTCAAGGGCACAAAGCTACAGAAGATAGAAGTTATTTAACGACAATCCTCTCCTAAAAGTCACCCTACCTAACAATGCCAGGCAGGCAAAAAAGATAAGAGAATTTTGCTAACCTTGCTTTTGACCTCAATACTCAATCCAACTATGATTGTAAAATACTGGCTCTTTCCTTCAAACTTTGCAAACTTGTGATAGCCCATGTGACTTCAGTGATTATCGTAGATGGGAAGGGGCTAGTTACAGGAAGCTCTGATTTGCAAGATCAATGAGAATATGATTACCCACCCTTGTAAATCATGGATTACTAAGAAGGAAAAAAGGCTCTGACAGTTTCTGCAGCAAGAAAAGTAAAGCACTGGGGCTGCAGAAAGTGGTGCTTAGAGCCAGGACTGGAATTGATGATGGAAAAGCAGGGCCTGCTCCTTAATCAGATCCACTTCCAAGCAGCAACCATGTGTCAGGGCTCCCATTTCACCGACATTTGCAAGTTCTTAGCTCACTAAGCCTCTAAGAGCAAATGTAAGCTTGGAAATGTGAACTGGGTCCAGCCCTGCCTCATACATCACCAGCACAGCTGTCGGCTGCGTTTGCACCTTGGAACTTTAATTCATAAGAATGCAATCAGAACTGGAAGAGAATCGCAGAATCCACCCTGCTAACAGCATTTTTACGTGCAGGCATTTATATACAGATATACTCATAGCCATGTTAAATATAAGCTGGAAATTTTCCAATATCAAAGAGAGATGACTTGAATGATAACTGGTGCAGTTTACCAACTTAAACTTTTATGGTTATGAGAAGCCATTTGCAATTTCATTTTAAAAGTCACCCACATTCATATAGTTGTCACTCACATACTTTCAAATCCAAATCTAGACCCCATCTCAGTCTGAGATGTGGTCTCAGGAGAACCCTCCCTTCCCTGTTCCCTTGGTGCCGGTGTCAGCTGGGCTCAGCTGTGCATCTTCAGGAAGGAGAATTCTTGAGGCTTCTCCAGAGTGGCAGGGGTGCCTCTCAGCCTCGCCCTCTCACCGCACCCTGTTGGCGGGTGAGGGCAGCCAGACCACATCCCCTCCCTGGGTGGCCAGTCTGGGACCCCAGCTGTCACATCACCAGGGAACTTCTACATTTCTTGGACTCCACTTTGCTAGATGGGATTGGTTTATTAAGTGCTTTTCCTCATCAGAGTATAGACATAAAAGTGTTCTATTTTTTCCCATCTCTGCTTTTATCCCCACTTTATCAAATCCACATTTTCTGTCTCTTAACAACATCTTGGGGAGAGTCCAAACTATTTAGTCAATTTTCATTGTTAAAATTGGTCTGAACCAGTCTTAAATTTCAATCTCGTGTGCACTTCAAAGCTCTCCACCCCCCCACCCTCCGTTAGACTGGTGGCTGAAGGCACGGAGCACATGTATGTGGCGGGGGAGGGGGTATGCTTTACACATTCCACCTCCCTCCCTCCTAGGTTCCACCTCTTCTGAGGTTCTTGGATTGAGGAACAGAAGGAGAAGGCAGGAGGAGGAGCAGAAGGATCATCACTTCCCTGACCTCAGAGACCCACCCCGTGTTGTTGGCCGTGGCAGCATCTCTGGCCTTCACCTTCTGGCCCTCAAGACCTCAAGACAATGTGTCAGGTTTCCAAGTGCTTACAAGCACAGGGGTGATGTTCTTCACAGAACCCTGAAGTTCCTCCCACAGCTCCCTGAAGTTCCCTGAAGTGGGGGTCCAGCTCCATCTCCGCCCTACTAGAGCCCCCGCTCCCAGCCTCATGGCCTCTGCTGCCAGGGTCCCCAGGGCAGTGTATCAGGAAACCAGCCTAAGTTCACGTACCTTGTGCAGCACCCCCTCTACCTATTATGGGCTCATCTTTGCCAAATGGTGGAACTGCCGTCAGCTTCCCTGCCCCCCCTCCCTGTGCCTCCTGGCTCTGTGCCCCCTGCTCAGTGGGTACAGGGGCTCATCAGCAAAGCTACTGCCCAAGCAGATAACTACCTGAGAATAAAAATCTCCTCTTCTTGCAGAGCAATAACTCAATCTATACAAGTGCTCTTAAGAACTCTACACCTTCCTTCCTTTAGACAGAAAAACATCCCTCCTCCCTCCTCTGTGGGGAGGGAGGGGAAACTTCTCACTCCCCACGATGCTCTCTCCACAAGGCTGCCAACAATGACCTTCTTCTCCCTAGTGGTCTCATTATACAGACAGGAGGGGGTGGGGCTGGGTTACTAACTCGGGGGACGCAGAGTGGCTTCTGCCCCATTTTCATAAGCCCTGGGCTGGAGGTGGTGGGCCTGAGACTGCCAGAAAAATGCAGGACTCCCAGTTAAATTTACATTTCAGATAAAGAACAAATTGTTTTTAGTATTAGTACATCCTAAATATTGTATGAGACATGAATAATTTTTTTAGTGTATCTCAGGGTGTGCCTCCACAGAAGGAACCTAATCCCAGACATTCCCTTTAGACCAGGAGATAGAATAGTACAGAGTGGACAAAACATACTGGAGAAAGCCACTGCCCTTACCCTTACGCATTTCTGTCATGATCCCCTATCCGCGTACTCAAGCTCCCTCCCACTGGTGTTAAATCAAACCACTCAATAAAAGCCCCAAAACATGAAGTCAAAAGCTTTCATTCTTTGGAACGTTTATATGAATAGATTTTTTCTTTTTTTTGGAAAGGAAAGGGCAATTTAATTCACTTATAGAAACTATGATAATTAGCTCCAAGAGGAACTCAAGAGTTTCAAAGTCATGATGTTGGCAGAAAGAATCGAAACACAGAATGAACATCAAAGTTGTAATTTTCTAGAGTAGCTAGATCATTGTATAAGTGCGTTGTGGGGAGGAAAGTCATTTTCTAATTAGTAGGAAACTTCTAAGAATCCCATGCTGTACTGACTAAGCCTTTTTTTATTTTTATTTTTTTTCCACATCTTTATTGGAGAATAAATGCTTTACAATGCTGTGTTAGTTTCTGCTGTACAACAAAGTGAATCAGCTATACATATACATATATCCCCATATCCCCTCCCTCTTGAGCCTCCCTCCCACCCTCCCTATCCCACCCCTCTAGGTCATCACAAAGCATCAAATTGATCTCCTTGTGCTATGCAGCAGCTTCCCACATGACTAAGGCTTTTTTATGAAGAAGTCCAACTAAAATCAAGAGCACAGGCAGTGAAGAATTTTTGCTTTTAATTTTTTATGTTAAAGGATCATACTCAGCAACTAAAAGAGCCTCATTCTAGAAGGAGCGTCTATGTGCCCACAATTAAGCTGGCATCTGCTCAGAGGGCATCACTGGGGAGAGACAGGAGGGTGGCCTCTTCACACTGTCTCTGACAAAGAAGCTAACTGGCTCTCTGCTCACCTCCCAGATAAGCCAATGTCTTAGGCTGGGTTCTGCAGAAGCAGAGCCTGAGGCAGGGATTCTTGGGCATGTGATTTAGTGAGGGAGAACTCTCAGGTGAAACCTGCAGGGGAATGAAGGATACAGGATGAGGCAGATGAAAAGTTTAAGGAAAGATGTGGTTTTTTTCCAATCGATCCCACAGTGAGCTCTGGAAAGTAAAGCAGAGCTGTCCTGCGTGGAAGTGGGGGCTGGGCTTTTAGACCCTTGGTAACGGTCATTCCTCACCATGGGCTGCCTGGTGGGGATGGGGCAGGGGTGGGAGGTGTGATCACCCACCATCTCTGTGTGTGACAGCATCAGCTAAGGAGAGACCATTTTTGGAGAAGGGGGCAGCTGTGAGCCATTAGCAACCACCATCCACAGCAGCTGGGGGTGGGCACGCCAGCCTTGTAAAGGGATATGGGGGCACCAGTAGTAAATGCTGCACCAGGTTACCTCAAAACCTTGATGTCCAGAGCAAATGCCACTGCAAGGTGACTTCCTATGCTCCCCCGGCCAAAGTGTGCCTCTACATTCAGTAGTTTTCCAGTAATTTCTAAAGAGGAAAACCTAATTCTCAAATCATTCCATTTTATAATTACCCACTGCTGGCACCCAAATGAAAGAAAATGATTTTTTTTCTCTTTTGCAAATTAACATTTCAGCCTTTATTAAAAGATATATATCTCCTCCTCTCCAAACTTCCCATCCTCTGTCTGGAACCAACCCCCCTGACCCCTGGCTTCTGCATCCTCTGACGGAGTTTGCTTTTCTCTGGAGAAGCCAGACGGGGTGAATTAATGAAATCCCTTGTTCCCCAGCTCAGTCGAGGGGCTAAGTCCCTGAAAGCAGAGATAAGAGGTCCATTCAGACTTTCGCCATTTTGATACTGAGAAGATCTAGGAGAGGCCTTTCCAGCACTGGGGGATTTCTGCTGAGCACCAGCAGTCCTGGAGTTTGGCCTCTGGGAGACTCTAGTCACAGGAGGTCGGTTTGAGCTCCAGCACCGTGGCCACCTCTGAGGACCAGAGGGGAATGTGGGCCCGTGTGCCACGTCCAGCCTCACTAAAATCACTGCAGTGTGACAAGGAACAGCTGGGGCAATGGTGCCTTCGCAGGTGTGAGGTTGGGAGAGGTGGCCCAGTGCATGGCTGACCTCGGGAACGTTCCTGGATGAACAGAACACCTCAGGCACACCCAGAAAGTTCAAGAAAAATGCCACATAGGGCATCCTGGTCCATCCAGAGCCCTTTCAAACTAAATAACCACTTTCTGAAGCACTGATTTGGAAGACTCAGCCAGCACTGCCTTCAGAACAGAACGGAAGGGATTGCGCTCCTTGCTCATGGTTCCCCTGTGGGACAACGTGCCTGTTTAGCTCAGGTCTGTGTTAGGAATTTTGTTGCCCCCCTCCCCACTGAGCTCTGTGTGTGGAGAGCATTTTCATGGCAAGGATGGAGTCTGGAAGGGAGGCAAGGTGGGTGGTGACTTATATTTGAAATGAATGGTGTTTGGGAGCCTTTTGAAGCACAAAAATAGACCTATTTGTTGACCTACAGCCATCCATGAAATGGGATAAGATCTCTGGCACAAAGAATAGAATAGAAACTCCCCAATATTGCAGCTATCTAGAGATGAAAAAATTGTCTGGAGCTAAGAAGACTATTTCTTCATCCACAGCCCTAATGCTGAGCTTCCCACAGAATCCGGAACAATATTATCTGTTTCTGGGCCTTAGACAGAGATGGAGATGGAGATAGAGACGGAGACAGAGACAGAGATACTCAAGGGGAGCAGAATATAACCACCCAAATTGTGTCTCTTTGGCATGAGGATTATTTTAGGCTGGTCATTTTTAAGAAACAGCAGACACAAGTGAAGCGCTGAAAACTGCATAGATGTTGCCCTTTGATAAGAGACATTTACATCTATAAGGGAAATCTCTACTTGTGAGGGTGTCTCCCTCGCTGTTCTAGGAAGAGGATGGTTCTAAATCTTCAAAGACTCTTATCAATTGGGAAGGCAAGGACTTAAATCTGCATAACAACCTCACCCTTGTTCACTGTGCTTTTCCTGGTCACCTCCCAGAACTGGCTCTTCACCTCCCAACATGTTCTTTTGTCTTTAGCTGGAGATGGTATTTAAGGTGGTGACTTGGGCCATTTCGGCGGGGGGAGTTACTCAGTTTTCCTGGGTCCCTCCCATGTATCAGGAGGTATAAACCTCATTAAACTTCTGCTTGTTTTTCACCTGTTAATCTGTCTTTTATTACAGGGGTGTCTCAGCCAAGAACCAAGAAGGGTAGAGGGAAAAATTATTTTTCCTCCCCTGCAATATAGATAGCTAATTAGATATAGATATAGTTTTTTTTTTTTTTTTTTTTACTTTAATAGTCCTCTTTCTTACAGCCATTGTGAGGGTGGGAAAGTTCACTTTACCTCGATAAGAATAATTGGCATTGATCGGATTCAGGGAAGGCCACCTAAAAATGTGCCAGTTTAGCATATTGATTATTTTAAATTAAAGTTACTTAAGAAACAGCTGATGCAAGAGAACTCTGACCATCCTTTGTCCCCCTGAAAGCAGGAAATAAATCTCCCATGTGTAAGGCACCGTCTCTGTACCAGGAGGGTAAAGGCATCCTTATCACCAGAGACAGGGAATTCAGGGCTAAGAGGCTGTATAAACAAAGCTTGTTGCTTCTTTATCAATTTACTACCCCGAACCCAAATTTTTTATCTTGTCGATTCTTCACAGATTTATTGTTTCTTTATCTAAATGGTATAAAAGCTGCCTGGTTTGGTCACTACTTTGGGTCTTCTATCGTTGGGGTCCCTGTACATACAATATTAAATTAAATATATTTTCTCCTTTAAATCTCCCTTTTATTGTGGGGAGGTGACTCAGCCAAGAACCTAGAGGAGTCAAGGGACAATACTTTTTCCTCCCTCACAGCATCACTTTCTGAGCACTTCCCACCCTGTGATGACTATTCTCAGGCATTATCTCATAAAGTCCTCAAAGCGCCAGCATAAAGGAAACACTCTTAAAAAGCTGAGAAAACTGAGGCTCAGGATGTTACCAAACTCACTCAAGGCCACACACCTGAGAAACAGGACTAAGAGCCCTGCTCAGTCTGACCCCAGCTTGAGCTCTTCACCACTGATTCATTTAATTAAAGAAAAGTACACTCTAGGGGCTTCCCTGGTGGCGCAGTGGTTGAGAGTCTGCCTGCATCACGCAGTGGTTGAGAGTCTGCCTGCTGATGCGGGGGACACCGGTTTGTGCCCCGGTCCGGGAAGATCCCACATGCCGCGGAGCGGCTGGGCCCGTGAGCCATGGCCGCTGAGCCTGCGCGTCCAGAGCCTGTGCTCCGCAACGGAAGAGGCCACAGCAGTGAGAGGCCCGCGTACCGCAAAAAAAAAATAAATAAAAAAATAAAAGTACACTCTAGATCGTAGCCACCATTCAAAGGGTGCTCAGCATGGCCTTTAGCATTTGAGGGCTTTGGGTCCCTCACTCATCAGCCTGTCACCTGTGCTGCTCATGGCCTGAGGAGCAGGGGTGGCTTGTGGGCCCACAGAACTGTCACCATTGACTCATCCAGTGCTTTGACCTTCGTAGCTCGTCAGCCACTAATTAAAACGGATTCTCCTTCGAAGTGACTCATCACCACCCTTTTCACCACATTTTCCCTCCACTCTGGGTTCAGTGTTGCCTCCTCCTATTTGGGTCACAGCAATATTTTCCCCACTGGTTTCTCTGACTCAGCTCTCTACTTCCTCATCCTATCTGCCTGCTCACTGCCAGACTTGGCTTCCAAAAAGAGTGTGTCCTGATCAAACACCATGGGCAGCCCCCTGATCCCCACTAACCGATGCCTCATCTCATAGAACCAAAGTTCAGCCCCACTCTGCACTCTTTCCATCATCTGCCTCCCTTGCACATCCGGCCACCTTCACCTGTGCTGTCATCCCCTTCCCACACTGTTACCTAAATCACATCCAAACGTCAGGGTCAAGTTCAAGTCTCACATCACCTGTGAAGGTTGGACTTTAAATCAAACCACCCACCCAATCCTCAACGTTTCTGTAGATAACAGGGCTGCTTTAGTTTGAATTACTGTCACAAGGATATGCTCAGACAAGAATCCGAAGGCAAATACATTATTTGAAAGCTACAGGAAAGGCTATAGGGGAGTGGAGAAGAGGGACAGGGGAGAAAGAGCAGTCAATACAAGGTGCAGACCAAGCCAGTTACCATGAGAGCAGCTGGACCTCAATCCTGTGGGGGAGGGGGCAGCCAGGACAGGACACGCACCTCAGTTATCCTACCCAGGGCGAGGGAGTCGGTGCATTGATACACCGAGTGTCATCAGTTATTGTTGCAGAGCTGTTCCACCTGGAGTTGACTCCCCAGCACCTCTGGCCTATCAGCAAGGCCAGTGGCAAGAGAAAGCTCCAAATGAAAGCAACGCGGGTGCTGGAAGCGGTAAGTCCACTGTGAACACCGAGATGGTGAGAGCGATAGGATGTGGATAGGGCATGGCCAGCATGTGCTACAATAACCACATATAGTTCATCATTCAAGAGAGAGATGAAGAGAGAAAGGGAGTACCATTAATAATTATTCTGGGATAACAGACAAAATTCAAGAATATCCTGGGTAAATTACTATGTATGAGCTTGCATTTGCAACTGTGATTTTTGTATGTAGATGATATGATTCTACAGGGTAACTTCTATGTGGTCCAGCTATGTGTTCTTCATTGAAACTAGTTGGGTGCTTAAGACAAAGTAGATGTTCAGAAAATGCTGGACTGCTGGACCTAGGATAAGGTGGCCATGAACAATTCAGAGTCGGGTGCTATTCAAAGGGCATAGGCTTTAAAGTCAGACAGTCCTGAGTTGAAACCCAAACCCCACTAATTCACTGTTAATCCCTGGTGTAGATATGACACACCTCAAGAGTAGGGACGATGAAGATGATATCTGCCTTGTAAAGTTGTTGAACATCAGAGAAGACCTATATAAAAGCCTATCAAACTACAGTAAATTGAACTTCAATTACATTATTATTAAACAAGCTGATAATAATAATATTGATACCATTTTGATTGTTATCCTTCAGGCTCCTTCTCGGCACTGGTACTGTGTGGCTCATCTCAGCATTTTATTTTCTTCTGTGTAGCTATGGATCATTTTCACACAGCAGATGAATTGAGCCTTCGTGAAATGCACTTCCATTCACGGAGAGAAGAAAGCTGGAATTGACTGGACATTCTCTAAGTCAGGGGTGTATATGAATTTGAGAAGGGGAAATTTTTTACCAGCAGAGAAGTTAAGAGGATAAAATTTGACATGAGCTATTATCTGAGCTGGCCAAAACAGAATCTCCAGATTAAGCTTCACTGTTTCTTACATTTTAAAAGGCTGTGAATTAAGAGAAAAGCCACAGTAGAAAGATGCTTGACTTCCCAAAAGGAGATGTCTAATACCCCGGAAGTAAACAGACCTTCCTTAAGCTTCTGAGATGTGTCCCTGGTTTACCGCCGTCACTACTGCTTTTCATGTCCACTGGGAAGATTTTCTCTGTGTTCATAGGAAAACAAGAAAAATGGGGTAGGTGGAGGGAAGAACTTATAAGCCCAATTATTATCCCTCTGTAATTTGGAATCCTAATTTTTCAGTTTGTGAGGAAGCTTAAAAATACCAGGTTCACTGTATATTTAGAAATAAGCAGGGGATAAATATGAGGCAAAAATGGAGAGACATGTCCTCTCAACCTGCATTGTCTGCTGTCATATCCACATGTCAGGGACTCTATGATTTCTTTTAACTTATTAATTCTATCAGTATAATACATGCACATAATTTTTAAAAGTTAAGAGATAGTGGTACTAAAAATTTATAACAAAATACAGCAATAACCTGTACCACTCCTCCCCATCCAAAAGGCTCATTCTCCAACCAATAACTAATTTCAGTAAATTCAGACATTTCTTCTGGAATTTACTCCCACATGTCTAAATAATATGAATAAATAAAGAAGAATGAAGAAATAGCTAGTTCCCCCATATTCATTCTCCCTATCTTCCATAGGAATACATATTCCAATTTTTAGCTGAGCTTATGATTTCCAGAATAAAAATATATACTTTCAAGCTCCCCTATGTCATTACATATAGTTGTGCAAAATCCTGGCTAAAGGGATATGAATAAACCATTACACGCAACTTTCAGGAACCTTCCTTAAAAGACATCTGAAACAAATCCTTTGACCACTTTCTTCTTCATTTCTTCTTCCTTCTTGATGGATGGAATGCAGACATAATGGTTGGAACCTAAGCAGCTACACTGAACCATGAAGTTAACTTGGGAATAAAAGCCTGTCCTATGAGAACAACAATACATATAGAAGGAGACTGGGTAACTGAGGATTTTAGGGAGCAAGGCTATCACCCCAAACCTGTACTGTATAGCTACATTGAGAAAGAGAGAAATAAAAACTTTTGCCTAACTCAGTAACAAAAAAACAAACAACCCAATCGAAAAATAGGCAGAAGACCTAAATAGACATTTTTCCAAAGAAGAAATATAGATGGCTGATAGGCACATGAAAAGGTGCTCAACATTGCTAATTATCAGAGAAATGGAAATCAAAACTACAATGAGGTACCACCTCACACTGGTCAGCATGGCCATCATTAAAAAGTCTATGAATAAATGCTGGAGAGGGTGTGGAGAAAAGGGAACCCTCCTACACTGTTGGCGGGAATGTAAGTTGATGCAGCCACTATGGAAAACAGTATGGAAGTTCCTCAGAAAACTGAAAACAGAATTACCATATGATCCAGCAATCACACTCCTGGGCATATATATCCAGACAAAACTATAATTCAAAAAGATAAAGGCACCCCTATGTTCATAGCATCACTATTTACAACAGCCAAGACATGGAAACAATCTGAATAGCCATCGACAGATGAATGGATAAAGAAGATGTGGTACATATATAAATGGAATACTACTCAGCCATAAAAAAGAACGAAATAATGTCATTCGTAACAACATGGATCCAACTAGAAATTATCATACTAAGTGAAGTAGAAAGAGAAAGACAAATACCATGTGATATCACTTATATGTGGAATTTAAAATATGACACAAATGAACCTAAATATGAAACAGAAACAGAATCATGGTAATAGTGAACAGACTGGTGGATGCCAAAGGGGGAGGAGTGGGAGGCTGGTGTTAGCAGATGTGAGCTTTTATATATAGAATGGATAAACAACAAGGTCCTACTCTATAGCCAGAGAACTGTATTAAATATCCTGTGATAAAACCATAATGGAAAAGAATATTTTTAAAAAGCATATATATGTATAACTGAGTCACTTTACTGTACAGTATAAACTAACACAACATTGTAAATCAACTATACTTCAATTAAAAAAATTCATTAAAAACAATTTTTGCCTAGTTTAATTATTATTTTGTATTTCTGTTTTTCATGGTTAACCGAAACATACATTTTATTGCTATTTCTTCATTTGCCAGTTTAGAATTTATTTACTGATGACCTATAAAGCCAGATAAATATTTAGCTTTCTTATAACCTCCACCCTTCCACTCACACATCCTTCATCTCAATATACTTCTGTTATAATATTATAGCTATGTAATTCTTGTTTGCTGCCAAACCAAGTAGTACACTACCAACGTTTCGTTTCTTGTACAACTTTTCATTTTATCTGGATTTAATAACTGCCTTATTTTTTCATTTACTTCATTTTCTCTATAGTTATTGCTAGTTTTTCTACACCGTAGGGAAACTTACCTGGTGATCTATCAGTTCTACTTTTATTTTTCAGACTTTCCCCTGAGTCTTTTGTCCTCCTGCCTTGCAGCTCTGAGGCACAGCTGTCAGCTCAGAGCTTCCCTGC
This sequence comes from Phocoena sinus, assembly GCF_008692025.1. Lineage (NCBI taxonomy): Eukaryota > Metazoa > Chordata > Mammalia > Artiodactyla > Phocoenidae > Phocoena > Phocoena sinus. The sequence goes on along the minus strand of NC_045773.1, from coordinate 53,459,970 downwards.
ACCCATTCCTGTGTGGGATTCTCAGTTTCCTTCCCGTCAAGTCTTCCAGCGTTTTCGTTTCTCATTTTTTGTGGAGAACTGCATCTGGCAGCTTCCTAATAATGTCTAAAAGGTGAATTACATTTAATGTGTCTTGTGGGATGCAGACACATGGATGGCCTTAGGACTTCTGCAGGCTTGCAGGACCCATCAGAGCCTGAAAGAAGTGATGCTGGTAGAATATCACCTCTTTTCTCACCTTCAGGTACATCTATGCTATGCAGAAGAGCATAACCAGGCAGGGAAACACACTCACCACAATGAGCCTTTCCAGAAAGAGAGAAAAGGCACAAATGATGCACCTGGATGCAAGAAATCTAAGAACTCCAGATGCTCTTCTTACGAATGTGCCACCTTTCAAAAATCTGACTCTAACTCACTCCCCAAGGGCAGAAGATGTTATGTAATATATGATGCTTTTTCCCCTCATCACCTGGAGTAAGAGACTCTGAAAGTAAATTCCCCAGAGCTCATTAGCTGTATAATTAACCACATAGCATTTTCAACTCAAAATCCTCCAGCAATACACAATAAAATCAGCAGATAAAACAGCCCAGCAACAACAGGGCAGTCCTGTTAGCCCAGGAGACGGCTGGCAGAAGCCCAGACTTTGCCCTGCCTTTCCCCAGGCTCCTCCTGGGCCCTCGGTTTCAGACCACCAGTGAGCCATCACCCTGTGAAAACTCCAGCCCGGGTTTTGTGCCATTTCCCATGCAGTCTCAGATGGGTAGTTTAGAAAGTCTGTTTTGCTCCAGGTGGAAAACCAGCCATAATGAATAAATCCAATACACTTTCCTGTTTTTTAATTGAAAATTGTATCTTGAGGTGTATTCGCTGAAGGCAAACACCCAAAGATCCAGGAAGTGGAGGGAGAGCCTATTACCTACTACTTGGCTCTACGACCCAGAAAATCAGGCTCATGATAGATCATTGCAGTGTAGTCTGAGCAGCATCAGCTACTCTACTGAGAAGGCACTCCTTCATGGTTTATCATTGTAATAGGGACTCAGTGAGCAGCTTTGTGGCTTATGTAACAGAGATTCGGTGAACCAACGTGCTCCATCCCTAAGGACTGCAGAGGAGACGGTGGGAAGGTTTTATGGCCTGTTTGGTGGCCTTGGTGTCATTTTCCTCTTTTCAGAGGAGGACACAGCAAACGGTTCTTCCCTTTGGCTTTCTGTCCTTTTCCTTCTATTTCTCTCGTATTCCCTTCAAATGGGACTGCCTATGTGCCAGGCTGATGTTCCCCCAAATGTATGTATTATCTTTCCCGCATAAGTTAAAGCAGTGTTTCTTGGAAATATAACATTGTGACTGTGAGATTCATGTGAAAATGGGCTTGACCTAAGTTATCTTCACTGCAGGGGATTTTTAGGTCTTCAATATGTTAATTTACGATCATGCTCTGAGACCAGGCTATGGAAAGTGGCATTTACAAAAATTATTTGACCACAGAACTCTTTATTTGGTGAGGGGAAAGAGGTATGGATGTTTCCTTACATTTCACGGACCATTGGTATGGAATGTAGCCTAGGAAACCAAAGGAAATGCCAGCAGAGCTGGCCTTCAATGCCTCCAGCCCCCATGGTATATTTCTGAACCAGAGTAATGCAGGCTTTGGGGAAAATGAAGAGACCAGGATTTGAAAATTTCCTTCACCATACCCTGTCTGTTTTACATCAGTCAAGTTACTTAACCTCTCTGAGATTCATTTCCCCATCTGTAAATGGGGACAATTTCACTTACTTTTTAAAGAGATATTTAGAAGAGACTGAATGAGATACTATACATAGAGCCCCTACTGAATGCATCACCCTCAGTGGCGTCAACAGCCTTGCTAATTTTTTTCAACTTCTTCTTTTATACCCGCATCCACTTCATTTCATCGACGACCTCAGTGTTACCCGCCTGTTTGCTGATGTCTGAAACACCTTTTCAGAGTGAGTGAAATAGATATGACCGGGCATCGAGAAACCAGCAAGAGGGGGTTACCTAAAGTAGTGATTCTCTAACATAGAAGCAGCAAAATTATTTGGCAAGAATGTTTTTTTAAATAATACATTTTTAAAAATAGCCATACCAAAAGATTCTCACTTAGCAGATCGAGGATGAAGCTCTGACTTCTACATTTTTAACAGAATCTCTAGGGAATTAATTATGATGCAAACAACAGTTTGGTAACCACAACATTTAAAGTAAATATCTACATAGCTCTATCTATCGAGATCTAGATGTAAATAACGTCAGAGGCTTCTGTGAGAGCGAGTAAGTGGCAACAGTGAAAAGGTTAGGACGCTGGTGATTAAGAAATGGAGCCAGAGAAGGAAGGCAAAACAGGCTCAGAACTCAGAAGCTCTAACTAAGGCTCCATTTCTACTGAAAGCGTGCCCAAGGATGGTAGCCAGGAAGTGAAGAAAATATTCACGTGACCAAGGTGAGTGCAGCTGGGAAGCTGCTGAGACTCACTGGCAGGGCCCACCAGGCAGCTGAGCACCTGGGCTTGGTAAGAGCCAAACTACTGGCCCCAAAGTCACTTCACCTCTGCTGGTGCCTTTAACCATACCAATTACAGCCTGGGGGCGTGGTCACAAGCCCCTGACAAGAATGTGCAGGGGTCTGGGAAAACCCAGATACTGAGTGACCCATGACCCTAAGGTCCCTGAGGATGGGTGGAATGGTTCCCTCTCCTGGCGAGGCACTACAGGTTTCCTATCTCACTATCCTTTTTTGAATGGAGCCGCCAAATCGCTCTCCTATCTGGCTAATCCAAAACTGGGAAAGAAGGAGATCATCACAGAAAGAGAAGCAAAGGGATCAAAAAATAAACAAGTTCACCCCTGAATTTCAGGTTTCCTGTGAGGATTTAATAACTGACATAGTGTCCAACCAGGAGCAGCCCATCATCTGGTATCCTCAGGGGAGGAACAAGAGGCACTATTTTTAGGTAACAGACAGTGGATGTCTTCAGTGCAAGGAGTAGGGTTTTCACTTCTGTCTCCCAAGTAGGTCCAGGGCCTAGCATCCGGTAAGGACTCAATAAATTTTAGTCGGCTGACTGGATAGCTGATGCAGATTCTAGGACTAACCATAACATCAGCAAGTTGTTATGACATATTTAGTGTGTGGCCACACCACAGTGGCCTATCTATTGGGGCAGTGGTTCAAAGAGAAGAGCTCATCCCAGAGTTAAGCTTTTACTATTTTGTCTGGCAAGAAAAGCTTACACAAGAGGAACCAAGATGGCGGAGTGGAAGGACGTGCTCTCACTCCCTCTTGCGAGAACACTAGAATCACAACTAGCTGCTGGCAATCATCAACAGGAAGACACTGGAACTCACCAAAAAAGATACCCCACATCCAAAGACAAAGGAGAAGCCACAATGAGACAGTAGGAGGGGTGCAATCACAGTAAAATCAAATCCAATCACTGCTGGGTGGGTGACTCACAGACTGGAGAACACTTACACCACAGAAGTCCACCCACTGGAGTGAAGGTTCTGAGCCCCACGTCAGGCTCCCCAACCTGGAGGGCCGGCAACAGGAGGAGGAATTCGTAGAGAATCAGACTTTGAAGCCTAGTATGAACTGATTGCAGGACTTCGACAGGACTGGGGGAAACAGAGACTCCACACTTGGAGGGCACACACAAAGTAGTGTGTGCATCAGGACCCAGGGGAAGGAGCAGTGATGCCAGGGGAGACTGAACCAGACCTACCTGCTAGTGTTGGAGGGTCTCCTGCAGAGGCAGGGGTGGGAGGGGTGGGGGGGCTGTGGCTCACCGTGGGAACAAGGACACTGGCAGCAGAACTTCTGGGAAGTACTCCTTGGCATGAGCCCTCCCAGAGTCTGTTATTAGCCCCACCAAAGACCCCAGGTAGGCTCCACTGTTGGGTTGCCTCAGGCCAAACAACCCACAGGGAGGGAACCCAGCCCCACCTATCAGCAGTCAAGCAGATTAAAGTTTTACTGAGTTCTGCCCACCTGGAGCAAACACCCAGCTCTACCCACCACCAGTCCCTCTCATCAAGCATCTTAGATAGCCTCATCCACCAGAGGGCAGACAACAGAAGCAAGAAGAATTACAATCCTGCAGCCTATGGAAAAAAAACCACATTCACAGAAAGACAGACAAGATGAAAAGGCAGAGGGCTATGTACCAGATGAAGGAACAAGATAAAGCCCCAGAAAAAAAACTAAATGAACTGGAGATAGGCAACCTTCCAGAAAAAGAATTCAGAATAATGGCAGTGAAGATGACCCAGAACCTCGGATAAAGAATGGAGGCAAAGTTCGAGAAGGTGCAAGAAATGTTTAACAAAGGCCTAGAAGAATTAAAGAACAAACAAACAGAGATGAACAATACAATAACTGAAATGAAAACTACACTAGAAGGAATCAATAGCAGAATAACTGAAGCAGAAGAACGGATAAGTGACCTGGAAGGCAGAATGGTGGAATTCACTGCTGCTGAACAGAATAAAGAAAAAAGAATGAAAAGAAATGAAGACAGCCTAAGAGGCCTCTGGGACAACATTAAATGCAACAACATTCGCATTATAGGGGTCCCAGAAGGAGAAGAGAGAGAGAAAGGACCAGAGAAAATATCTGAAGAGATTATAGTCGAAAACTTCCCTAACATGGGAAAGGAAATAGCCACCCATGTCCAGCAAGTCCCATACAGGATAAACCCAAGAAGAAACATGCCGAGATACATAGTAATCAAATTGGCAAAAATTAAAGACAAAGAAAAATTATTGAAAGCAGCAAGGGAAAAACGAGAAATAACATACAAGGGAACTCCCATAAGGTTAACAGCCGATTTCTCAGCAGAAACTCTACAAGCCAGAAGGGAGTGGGATGATATACCTAAAGTGATGAAAGGAAAGAAACTACAACCAAGATTACTCTACCCGGCAAGGATCTCATTCAGATTCGATGGAGAAATCAAAAGCTTTACAGACAAGCAAAAGCTAAGAGAATTCAGCACAACCAAACAAGCTCTACGACAAATGCTAAAGGAACTTCTCTAACTGGGAAACACAAGAGAAGAAAAGGACCTACAAAAACAAACCCAAAACAATTGAGAAAATGTTCACAGGAACATATATATCAATAATTACCTTAAACATGAATGGATTAAATGCTCCAACCAAAGGACACAGGCTTGCTGAATGGATACAAAAACAAGACCCATATATATGCTGTATACAAGAGACCTATTTCAGACCTACGGACACATACACACTGAAAGTGAGGGGATGGAACAAGATATTCCATGCAAATGGAAATCAAAAGAAAGCTGGAGTAGCAATACTCATATCAGATAAAATAGACTTTAAAATAAAGAATATTACAAGAGACAAGAAAGGACACTCCATAATGATCAAGGGATCAATCCAAGAAGAAGATATAACAATTACAAATACATATGCACCCAACATAAGAGCACCTCAATATATAAGGCAACTGCTAACAACTCTAAAACAGGATGTCGACAGTAACACAATAAAAGTGGGGGACTTTAAAACCTCACTTACACCAATGGACAGATCATCCAAAATGAAAATAAATAAGGAAACACAAGCTTTAAATGATACAATAGACCGGACAGATTTAATTGATAGTTATAGGACATTCCATCCAAAAACAGCAGATTACCCTTTCTTCTCAAGTGCACGCGGAATATTCTCCAGGATAGATCACACCTTGGGTCACAAATCAAGCCTCAGTAAATTAAAAAAAACTGAAATCATATCAAGCATCTTTTCTGAGCACAACACTATGAGAATAGAAATGAATAACAGGGAAACAACCATAAAAAACACAAACACATGGAGGCTAAACAATACATTACTAAATAACCAAGAGATCACTGAAGAAATCAAAGAGGAAATCAAAAAATACCTAGAGACAAATGACAATGAAAACACGACAATCCAAAACCTATGGGATGCAGCAAAAGCAGTTCTAAGAGGGAAGGTTATAGCTATGCAAGCCTACCCCAAGAAACAAGAAAAATCTCAATTAAACAATCTAAACTTACACCTAAAGGAACTAGAGAGAGAAGAACAAACAAAACGCAAAGTTAGCGGAAGGAAAGAAATCATCAAGATCACAGCAGAAATAAATGAAATAGAAACAAAGATAATAGCAAAGATCAATAAAACTAAAAGCTGTTTCTTTGAGAATATAAACAAAATTGATAAACCATTAGCCAGACTCATCAAGAAAAAGAGGGAGAAGACTCAAATCAATAAAATTAGAAATGAAAAAGGAGAAGTTACAACAGACACCACAGAAATACAAAGCATCCTAAGAGACTATTACAAGCAACTCTATTCCAACAAAATGGACAACCTGGAAGAAATGGAAAAATTCTTAGAAAGGTATAACCTTCCAAGACTGAACCAGGAAGAAACAAAAAATATGAACAGACCAATCACAAGTAATGAAATTGAAACTGTGATTAAAAATCTTCCAACAAACAAAAGTCCAGGACCAGATGGCTTCACAGGTGAATTATCAAACATTTAGAGAAGAGCTAACACCCATCCTTCTCAAACTCTTCCAAAAAACTGCAGAGGAAGGAAAACTCCCAAACTCATTCTATGAGGTCACCATCACCCTGATACCAAAACCAGACAAAGATACTACAAATAAAGAAAATTACAGACCAATATCATTGATGAATATAGATGAAAAAATCCTCAACCAAATACTAGCAAACAGAATCCAAAAACACATTAAAAGGATCATACACCATGATCAAGTGGGATTTATCCCAGGGATGCAAGCATTCTTCAATATACGCAAATCGATCAATGTGATACACCATATTAACAAACTGAAGAATAATATCCATATGATCATCTCAATAGATGCAGAAAAACATTTTGACAAAATTCAACACCCATTTATGATAAAGACTCTCAAGAAAGTGGGCATAGAGGGAACTTTCCTCAACATAATAAAGGCCATATATGACAAACCCACAGAAAACATCATTCTCAGTGGTGAAAAACTGAAACATCTCCTCTAAGGTCAGGAACGAGACAAGGATGTCCACTCTCACCACTATTATTCAACATACTTTTGGAAGTCCTAGCACCAGCAATCAGAGAAGAAAAAGGAATCCAAATTGGAAAAGAAGTAAAACTGTCACTGTTTGCAGATGACATGATACTATACATAGAGAATCCTAAAAATGCCACCGGAAAACTACTAGAGCTAATCAATGAATTTTGTAAAGTGGCAGGATACAAAATTAATGCACAGAAATCTCTTGCATTCCTATACACTAATGATGAAAAATCTGAAAGAGAAATTAAGGAAACACTCCCATTTATCATTGCAACAAAAAGAATAAAATACCTAGGAATAAACCTAGCTAGGGAGACAAAAGACCTGTAGGCAGAAAACTGTAAGACACTGATGAAAGAAATTAAAGATGATACCAACAGATGGAGAGATATACTATGTTCTTGGACTGGAAGAATCAATATTGTGAAAATGACTATACTACCCAAAGCAATCTACAGATTCAATGCAATCCCTATCAAATTACCAATGGCATTTTTTACAGAACTAGAACAGAAAATCTTAAAATTTGTATGGAGAGACAAAAGACCCCGAATAGCCAAAGCAGTCTTGAGGGAAAAAAACGGAGCTGGAGGAATCAGACTCCCTGACTTCAGACTATACTACGAAGCTACAGTAATCAAGACAGTATGGTATTGGCATAAAAACAGAAATATAGATCGGTGGAACAAAGTAGAAAGCCCAGAGGTAAACCCACACACCTATGGTCAACTAATCTATGACAAAGGAGGCAAGGATATACAATGGAGAAAAGACAGCCTCGTCAATAAGTGGTGCTGGGAAAACGGGACAGCTACATGTAAAAGAATGAAATTAGAACACTCCCTAACACCATACACAAAAATGAACTCAAAATGGATTTGAGACCTGAATGTAAGACCAAACACTATAAAACTCTTAGAGGAAAACATAGGAAGAACACCCTTTGCCATAAATCACAGCAAGATCGTTTTTGATCCACCTCCTAGAGTAATGGAAATAAAAACAAAAATAAACAAATGGGACCTAATGAAACTTCAAAGGTTTTGCACAGCAAAGGAAACCATAAACAGGACAAAGAGACAACCCTCAAAATGGGACAAAATATTTGCAAATGAATCAACGGACAAAGGATTAATCTCCAAAATATATAAACAGCTCATGCAGCTCAATATTAAAGAAACAAACAACCCAATCCAAAAATGGGCAGAAGATCTAAATAGACATTTCTCCAAAGAAGACATACAGATGGCCAAGAAGCACATGAAAAGCTGCTCAACATCACTAATTATTAGAGAAATGCAAATCAAAACTACAATGAGGTATCACCTCACACCAGTTAGAATGGGCATCATCAGAAAATCTACAAACAACAAATGCTGGAGAGGCTGTGGAGAAAAGGGAACCCTCTTGCACTGTTGGTGGGAATGTAAATTGATATAGCCACTATGGAGAAGAGTATGGAGGTTCCTTAAGAAACTAAAAATAGAATTACCATATGATCCAATAATTACACTACTGGGCATATACCCAGAGAAAACCATAATTCAAAAAGACACATGCACCCCAATGTTCATTGCAGCACTATTTACAATAGCCAGGTCATGGAAGCAACCTAAATGCCCATCAACAGATGAATGGAAAAGAAGATGTGGTACATATATACGATGGAATATTACTCAGCCATAAAAAGGAACGAAATTGGGTCATTTGTTGAGACGTGGATGGATCTAGAGATTGTCATACAGAGTGAAGTAAGTCAGAAAGAGAAAAACAAATATCGTATATTAACACACATATGTGGAACCTAGAAAAATGGTACAGATGAACCAGTTTGCAGGGCAGAAGTTGAGACACAGATGTAGAGAACAAATGTATGGACACCAAGGGGGGAAAACCATGGTGGGGTGGGGATGGTGGTGTGCTGAATTGGGGAATTGGGATTGATGTGTATAAAATTGATGACTAATAAGAACCTGCAGTATAAAAAAACAAACAAACAAACAAGAAAAACAACTATTACTAAACTTTCTTTGGGTTATTTGTATGGAAATATGTTAATATAAATGTTTCAGACATTAAATGAAATTTCTAAAAATCTTACATGTTCTGGTATAATGTTATGTCATAATTCTAGTTATTACTTTAAAATGTATATCTCAGAAATAACTAAATTTCCTTGTCAATTGCATTATTATGAACTTTCATCAAATCTTTAACCATGGTCATTTTTAAGTCTTTTGTCATTTACAAACAGTTCTGGGTATACTCTGATGCTTTTGCAAAAATGTTCCTATAAAAGGGTTTCATCTTCAAGTAATTCATGGAAAAGACTGACAAGTACAGGTTTCTGCTAACTGACTATACTGCTGAACTGAATGAATAAGCATTTTCAGAACTCTAATGGAAAACTGATGAATTCATAAAAGTGCTAACAAAAGATCAAGATGAAAAAAAATTAATTACATGGGACTGAGTGAACTGATGAGGATGATTATAATTTTTGTGACTTTCTATTTGAATAAAAAATAAAAAAGAAGAAATCAGGGATAGTTGCTACCTTTGAGGGACTTGTGCCTAGAAAAGAAACATGAGAGGAACTTCTGTGTTCCTGGCAATGTTTTGTTTCTTGATCTAGATGTGAAATACACTGTTCATTTTATGAATTTGCAGTGAGTTGTACACCTATTCTAACTTCTCTGTTCTATATTATTTTTCATTAAAAAGCTAAAGAAATGAAAATAAAAATCCCACCAAAAAATAATAAATAAATAAAATAAAGCTTACACACACACACACATACACAGAGCACTTGAATACTCCAAACACACAATCCAATGGAAATTCGCAACATGAAGACATGATATGGTAATTTGGATTAAAGGAAAATTTGTTGTGGACTGGGGTAGCCTCATTAGGAAAGGACTCTACATGAAGTAGCGGAGAGAGCACTGGCTTTGGAGTCAGGCAATCATGGACCACATTTAATTTTAATTTCGTCTTCTGTTAAATTCGAATAATAGCACTTGACTCAGGATTGTTGGCAGGATTTAAGGATTGGAGTGTAGAGCAAGGTAATATTTTACAACATTTTTAATATAAATTTTTCATGTTGGGTAGTGTGGTAGGCTGAATAAATGCCCCCAAGGATGTCTATATCCTAATCCCTGAACCTGTGAACATGTTACTTTTTATGGTAAAAAGGGCTTTAAAGATGTGAATTAGTCAAGGATCTTGAGATGGGGAGACTGTCCTGGGTTATCCAGGTGGGCCCAATGTAATCCCAGGGGTTGTTATAAGGGGGCAGCAGGAGGATCAGAGTCAGAGAAGGAGATGGGAAGACAGAAGCAGAGTTTGGAGGGATGCAGGGCCACAAGCTAAAGAGGACAAAGAGCCTCTAGAGGCTGTCAGGGCAAGGAAACAGATTCTCCCCTAGAGCCTCCAGAAGGAATGTAGCCCTGCCCACACCTTGATTTTAGCCTAATAAAAGCCATTTTGGACTTCTTACCTTCAGAACTGTTAAGACAATACATTTGTGTTCTTTAAGTCACTCAGTTTGTGGCAGTTTGTTACAGCAGCAACAAGAGACCGAAACAGGTTGTTTTTGCTGACCTGCTGCTCTCCAGCCTAGAGGCTGGGGCACCCAGGGCTTCAGGACAACAGAACTCAGACAAGAACAGAGTATTAAATTGTCACCTACCAACATCAAAACAGATTCCCAAAGCATGTTCAGAGACAACAGCTGTGAAAGCCATGATGTTCACTTTGTAAGAGCTGTGATTTTTTTGAGAGAGAAAGAGAAAGAAAAGTGATTGCTAGTTCCCCAAATCAAAAGCTTGTAAACTCAGAAGATCAGAGGATGGAAGAAGAGGTTTTTTTCCTGAGAGAAGTTCAGCCACCACACAGGGAGGATTTAAAGCCTGGGGGTGATCTGGAGGATCGTGTAAGAGGACAAGGTCACAGGTGAGTGCAGCCCTCCTGTCCTAGAGAGAAGGTGGGGGGCAGATGTGCGTGAGATGCTGGATCACAGGTGAGATGCAGCCCTCCTGTCCTGCAAGGAAACTGGGCAGGCAGATGTGTGAGATGCTACTAAAACCCAGTAGGTTGAATTCAGGCCATGCTGACGGTGATGGGGCTTCTGCTCCAGCTCACTTTAGTGGTTCTGGTAGAAAGGCCCTGGGAGCTCCTCAGAGCATGCACCCCAGTAAAGTAGTAAGTGAATGGAGCCTGGGACAGCATGTGTGGTTCCCACTGGGATCCCTAACTCCTGTGCTCCAGTGGAGGGCTCAGCAGAAGGCTGAGAGGATCCATGCCCTGAGAAGGACCTGGGGTCAGAGGAGGAAGATGTCAAGTACACAGAAATCATGACCACAGCCTGTGATTTGGCCTGTGGACGGCGGGGAGAACAGGAAGCTCACAGCAGGGATGAAGGCCCGCCCTCCCTGAGCAAAAAGCCATGAGCTTAGCTGAGGCTGTGAGGACAGCCAGTAGAGGACACCCTTCCCCGCAGCTATGATGCTGCATGTGTTTTCCGTTGTACACAGGCAGCACCCTGGGAGGAATAGGGATGGGGGAACCCCTAAGAAGGGAGAGCAACCTTAAATTTCAGGGAATTTCAACTTTGAATTAACTAAATTTAAAGCCTGAATTATGAGTACTGATTTAAAAAGAAATTGTTTTAGCCAAAATAATTTGAGTTACCTTGGCATGACAAAAAAAATTTTCCCCAACACCAAGAGCAAGTTGAGTTTGATTATAGAGAAATATGTTGAAATACACTGCTGATCCTGCAAGCAGTGGGTGGTGGGTTTTAAGCCTGGTAGCTACCTGGGTGCAAAGCACTCGTAGATGCCCAACGATATTATCACACGTAACCTTCTGCAAATGAAGGAAGGGAATTGTTTAGGGGGAAATCAAGGGGACGGACATGTTCTGTGGAAGGAGCTAGAACCCAATCTTAAAGGAAGTAGCTATTGCTTTTGCCCATTTTAAAGACCATTCACTCATATGTGGAATCTAAAAAATGATACAAATGAACTTATTTACAAAACAGAAACAGACTCACAGAATTTGAAAACAAACTTATGGTTACCAAAGGGGAGGTGGGGGGAGGGATAAATTAGGAGTTTAGGATTAACAGATACACACTAATATACTGGGTTGGCCAAAAAGTTCATTCAGGTTTTTCTGCAACATGTTATGAAAAACCTGAACGAACTTTTTGGCCAACCCAAACACATAAAACTAGACAACCAACAAGGACTTAGTGTATAGCACAGGGAACTCTACCAATATTCTGTAATAACCTATAAAGGAAAAGAATCTGAAAAAGAATAGATATATGTATATGTATAACAATCACTTTGCTATACACCTGAAACTAACACAACATTGTAAATCAACTATACTCCGATATAAAATAAAAATTGAAAAAATAAAGTAACCGTTGCTTGCCTAAAAAAAAGGACCGTTCTGCTGGTGACAGCAACTGACTCTTCTTTGGGGTACACCCTTCCCTGTCTTTCCATGTGATCTGGGTTGGCTAACAACACACACAGCTCTGGGACCAGGCACATTACCTCAGCCTGTTCAGCCAGAATATTCTAGCCCTGCATTCATGATAGTCCATTCAAGGAAAGAGGAACAACTCAAGCTTCATCCCAGCTGGGAATTCCAAGGGCTTTTCTTGGGACCATTTGGAATGAGATTCTCTTTCTATTAGGATTGGTTAAGTTGAAAAAAAATGTAAGAAAGCCTGGGTTTCTGGTATTATTTTTCCAGAATAAGGGAGAAATCAAAGGCCTGAAATTAAAGCCAGAGAAAAGAAGAATCGATAGAGTTAAAGAGAAAGATACCAGGAAGCAATATTTGTGCACTTGGAGCCATTCATGCTTGAATCCTTTTTTGCTTAAGCAAATGATGTTTCACTAGCAAATATGGAAGGCTGTCCTTCTAAGGTCAGAGATAGATGGGCCCCTGGGCCAGACAGCTGGTGTTTGTCAAATGGAGTAAAACTGAAGCTTTGTTCTCACCGTGACACTCCAAGGACAAAGCTAGTGGCAGAAACTGATCTCTGCTAAAGTAAAGAGATAAGGTGCCCACTCCTGAGGTCAAGGAAAACTTCCCTGTCTGCACAGGCACAGAAAAGCTCCTTGGAGGTCAAAAGGATGGGGCACCACCCCATAATATGTGATGCTAAGGCCACCCCATAGGTCTCTGTGCTAGAATCCATCTTAGAAAGAGTTGCTCATGCATCTTGAGGAGGGTCCTAGGACCAGTCATCTGTGAAAAAAGAAACAAGATAATTGGCCAAATGTTAACAAAGACCCAGAAGGATTGTCCTATATAAGTTATGTAAATCACCTCTTTACTGTGCTCCTCATTCGGGACACCCGCACTCCTCTCCCGGTGTGTCTTTCTGCTTTAAATAAATAAACTGTTTCTCTGTGTGCTCTCCCATAAGTTGTGCTATGTCTCTAATAATAAACTTTGTACCTGTTTTGCAGTTTTTGCCTCCTTGAAACATTTTTGCTTTCAAACGGTGTAAGAATCAGGGAACTTTGCTTCTAGCCTCTAGCTCCTGGCGGCTAGAGGTTCAATCCCTGGACAGAGAAGTAAGATCCTTCTTCAAGACTATTGTCCCTCCAAGAACACTTCCTGTGTCTCTAGACAACAAAGCTATCAGCCTGGCTAGTGAGCAGAATCCAAGATGAAGGAGGTGTCAGAAAAGTCAGAACAAGTAAGGTAGCAAGCCTTATAAGGGCTCTTGAAGGCCAAGTCAGTAATTTGATTTTGGTCCAATAAGCAATAGGTAGCAGCTAAATTGGGTTGAAGAAAGAAGCTTCATAATGAAAAGATTATGTGCAGGAAATCAGCCTGGCAGCTACATGCTGGACTGAGTACCCTGAGGGCTCCATGTCCCTGGGTGGGAAAAGCTTATCAGCTTTATTTACACTAATCTTTGACTGGAAGGTGAGGTTTTCCTCTATTTTGAATGCAGGCAACAGACTGAAGTAGTATCAGTAATACATCTATATTTGTCAGCAAAAAAATTATGTGTATCTTCATACCCCATTACAGTTGTTGCAGATGTATAAAAATATCATTCACACTCATCACAGCTCTGGAATTACAGTTGCTACTGAACCCACCACTGGATCTTGCTGTCTTAGGTATTAATAGAGAAACACCTAGATTACTACAGCATATGTTTACATGGTGGTGGGGGTCTATTTCAGTAACTGTGCTTTAATATACTGGGTGGGCCAAAAAGTGCCTTTGGTTTTTTTAAGTAAAAATAAAAGACACATTTTTCATTTTCACCAAGAACTTTATTGAACAACATATTCAACCTTTTGTTCCACTACCCTCTGCCATTTTACAGGCAACTTCATAATCCCATCTTCCCAAAATGTTTTATCTTTTTGAGCAAAGAACCATTCCAGGTGCCTTTAACAGTCTTCCAGGGAATTGAAATTTTTTCCCTTAAGAGAATTCCGAAATAAATGGAAATCCGAAGGTGCAATGTCTGATCAGTACAGCAGATGAATCAGAACTTCCCAGCCAAGCTGTAACAGTTTTTGCCTAGTCATCAGAGAAACATGCGGTCTTGCATTATCCTGATGGAAGATTATGTATTTTCTATTGACTAATTCTGGATGCTTTTCATAGAGTGCCACTTTCAGTTGGTCTAATTGGGAGCAGTACTTGTTGGAATTAATCGTTTGGTTTTCCAGAAGGAGCTCATAATAGAGGACTCCCTTCCAATCTCACCATATACACAACATCACCTTCTTTGGATGAAGACCAGCCTTTGGTGTGGTTGGCGGTGGTTCATTTCACTTGCCTCGCCATCTCTTCCGTTCCACATTGTTGTACAGTATCCACTTTTCATAGTCCGTCACAATTTGTTTTAAAAACGGAACAACAACAACAACAAAAACGGAACGTTTTCATTATGTTTCAGTAGAGAATAGCATGAGGAAATATGGTCAAGAAGGTTTTTTTCACTTAACTTATGTGGAATCCAAACATCAAAGCGATTCACATAACAGAGCTGGTGCAAATGATTTTCAATGCTTGATTTGGATATTTTGAGTATGTTGGCTATCTCCCACGTTGTACAATGTTGATTGTTCTCAATTATTGTTTCTATTTGATCGCTATCAACTTCAACTGGTCTACCTGACCATGGAGCATCGTCCAGCAAGAAATCTCCAGCACGAAACTTTGCAAACCACTTTTGACACATTCAGTCCATCACAGCACCTTCTCAATACACTGTGCAGATCTTTTTGTGCATTTCAGCTGCATTTTCACCTTTCTTGAAATAATAAAGCATAATATGCCGAAAACGTTGCTTTTTTCCTCCCATCTTCAATATTAAAATGTCACCCTCAGGGTGATGTGACAACACCAGCCGCCCCCAGTCTGACTCTCACACAGCATCAAAGTTCGCCTCTTGTCATGACCCCTGGGGGAAGAGAGTGCTCCTTTACCAGCAACCCAGATGCCCATTCTGCTCAAACTGGCTCAGGTCAGGTGGTCCCTGTGGACTAGGGTAACGCATGTCCAGGTCTGTCTGGACCAGTCCCCACCTGCACTGCTGTCCCAGCATCATCACTCATGGTGGCCCCTTTCACGCTCCAGTTTAGAGGACAAAGCATATGGCCACTCCTTCCTGAAGGAGTAAGGTATGGCCTTACCCCCGCTGAGGCTGGGGAAGCAGGGAGCAGTTTTGCCAAGGCTATGCCCACCCTAGTCCTGGATTTGGGATTTGCCGGAACAAACTCAGGATAGGTGCCAGAAGAGACCGTAGGGGCTGGAGAGCAAAGCCACAGTTGCCACCTTAGCAGGTGTGAAGAAGCAGATGTCTGAAGCTGGAAGAGAAGCAAGGCAAAACTTAGAAAGCTGCTGAGGGGAGAATGCAGGTGAGTGATCCCACTCAAGAGAGGCGACCAGCTCTTACTAAATTGTGGACTGTAGCTGGGATCTATTTATGCTTTGTCTCCCAGCAACATTTAGCACGGCGCCTGGCAGTTTCTGAAATGTTTTCATTGAAAACAAAACATCAGAGACTATTGGCCCTCAATTCAGAGAGTGCTTTCAAAACCAAGGAAGACTACATTCTTCAAAATCAATGGCTTTGCACACAGTGTGTGGGATGCAGGGAGGTGCAGGAAGCTCTTTCACTTTGCCTTTATTCAGCTTCTCTGTGAGAAGGCAATGAGGATACACAGGTGAGAAAGTTATAGTCTCTGCCCCCAAATTTTGCATGTTATCAGCTATAAACTTCATAGAAGCTAGTGTCAACATCTAACTTTTTTTCCTCTATTTTTTTGTTTAATCAACTTCTCAGGCAACCATGTTCTGATCAGGAAAAAAAAAAATCTTGCTCTTTTCCCCACAAAGGAACTCAGAATCTTCAGGATTTCCACTTAGTCTATTCATGATTTAAATTTTGTCTGTTGAAGATCTCTATTCAGGACCAGCTGTGTAATTTTTGGGCCCCGCTGCAATATTAATCATCTCAGGACAGCCAGAGCAGAGCAACACATCAAGCAGGAAGCCCTCTGGGCGTGGGACCCTGGACAGATGGCAGGCCATGATGCCAGCCCTGCCTCTTCCCGTCTCTTCCTCCTTTTACCCCTGGAAGATGAGACCTTCCAAATGTCTTTCCTCTCCCCGTCCCAGGTTTACCAGGACAGGCGATGCTTTCACTTGCAGATCCTTACCCAGGAGAGAGGCTTCTTCCTCCTTCAGAGCCTCCATTTAGCACTCAAGTTACATATTCCCATACATCCCATCACTAGCCATTGCTTACTGCTCTGAGGTCTGTTTAGAGGTCTTTCTCAGTTACTTCACATATATGGTACTTTCTCTGACTTATTGCAAATCCATAAATTTCATTCCTCCACCCTGGGAAGTGAATAATATCTTAGCTGCAAATAAGATTCCTCAGGCAGAGACCTTTCCTCTTGGAAGTGTATGTAGACATCATTCCACTACTTCTAATTTGCATTGTCAGAATACAGCTTCAATGACAATCTGATTCTTTTTTTCTACGTAACTTTATTTTTTATCTCAAAGGGTATAAAATTTTCTCTTTACCTTTTAGTTTCAGGAATTCTAGTAAATACACTTAGTTATGTGGTTTTTCTCTCCAATACTTCCTGGTTCTCAGAACACTTCACTCTTCAGGATAAGGGTTTTCTTTAGCCTCAATTCTCTCCTCAGTGCAGATAAATTTCTTTTTATCATTGGTTTACACATCAGCTCTCCTGCAGCTGTTCTTTGCTCTTCCTGGAACTGTGCTGTTCATATGTTAGGGTCTCAGGGCCCTGTGTAAAAATTTGCTAAGTCCTTTCTTCATGATTTTCTTCCCTTTGCAAATTTTCTCTGTCTTTTTGCTCTCGCTCTCCTGGTTCAAATCTCAATTGTCACCATCCTCTTCCATTCATCTGTAAAACTTTTGGATTCAAAGATCATGGTTTATATTCCAGAGAATGTTCTTTTCTTTGTGCTGCAGTCTAATCACCTTTTGTGTTCTTCTCACCCTTTCACTTGAGTTCTTGAACAGGTTTTCCAGCACCTTCACTTCTCCAAGGAGCTGCCTGGACCAGGGTCCTACTGTTCTTCTTTTTTGCTCTGGATTCAAGATCTCTTTACCCTTGGCTCAGGCCACCAGGGCTATACCAAGAGCAGGGCTGTGGCCTTGGCTCAGGCCACCAGGGCTATAGCAAGAGCAGGGCAGTGGCAACAGTCTGCCCTGTGTGCCAGCTGCTAAGAGCGTCTGTAGGGAAATGTAAACAAGCATAAAACCAACTAGAAGCCAGTATGCCTTTTATCTTCACTGCGGATAGCAATTCAGACAATGTCTGTGATAAAATATACCTCTCTCCCAAAAGTCCTCTGTTGGTCTAAGTTTTAAACAATGGCTGTGGTTACAGTTGAGCTTTAATTATGCATATGTTAGCTTCAAATTAGCACATTTTTATCCCTTATCTTGTAATAGACATTGCATTCTACATGGAAGTTAATTCACAAAACTCTCAGTTGCACAGTTGGCCCCCAACACACCCGACTCTGTTATGAACTCCTGTGAAGAATAAGTTCACAGCAGTTTTGAAATGTTCCAGCTCACTCCATCTCTATCCCCCATGGTACTAAGTATCCCTGTGTCGGCATAGCAGGTTCTACATAAGCAATGAAAGCACAATAACTATCATGGCAAAGAAAGAGAACTTGGGTCACTTCGGTTCTATTGCTGTGGGAACACTTGGAGTTTTTATTTGTGTTTAAAATTTTTTTTAATGAAAAGAAGTATGAACTGCAAGCCAAAATATTTCATTTGGGAAATGAAAAGTTTAGTTCATACATCTAATATTTTACTGAATTTGAATAACATTCTGAAAATTGAAATTTATTCTTCTTTGTTAATTCTTGTTTGTTTATAACTAAAGAACAAGTAAAACTATTGTTACCGAATACTACATGATTATCACTGAAAATAATGTTGTCATATAAAGGAGGAAGTATTAAAATATGACCTATGTTGGGTATAAGATACCTCGATACTCCCTGGGGTCCACCCCCTGGGGCACCTTAGCAGCCAGTAATGGTTCAGTCTGCTCTGTGGGTCAGAAGGGACCCAGCTGGCGAGTTGCCATCCCGATGAGGTATCAAGACAAAGCATCTGGGTTCCCTGGCCGTGTCTGCAAACACCAGTACTTCTGGGCTTCAAAAGTAGGGAGGGCTCACCCCCTATCTCAGATCCCTCACAATTTCTCAGGATCAGCATCAGGAAGAAGTCCCAGAACAACACATAGGGCCAGTACTATTCTCCCTCTCATGGGCTGCAGACCACTGCAGGCCATGTTTTCTCCAGGAACCTGCACTTGGATCCTCACCCTAGGATTCTCTTTTGGTGCCCCCCAGTTCCTATCAGCCTCAGAAATAGAAATGTCTTAACATAGCTCCTTTCATGGACTCCAGCAAAGCCCAAGGCCCACTGATGTTCTTCACATCATCCTGCCTGGATAAAAGTTGGGTTTGAGGAGGTGAGTAGGCTGTCATCTTTCTAGAGTCCCCACCACAGATCCACACAGTCACAGCTTCAGATGTACAATATGGAACTTTATTTTTTGATAACTAAACTTGAGTTCATTTGCCACTCTTTTTCTACTTGGAATTTAAAATTTTTTTCCCAATCAATGTAAATCAGTAACTGCCAGATTTAATCATGATTGATTCAGGACTTAAATTGTCAGTTCAATATGGTATCCTTCCCCTTGCTCTCCTCTTTGTCTCAAGGTGGACCTGAGTTCCCAAAGACTTGCATTCTCCTGGCTTGGGGGAGAGATATCTGCTATGGGTCATCAGCATCTGGGCCCCCTCTGACATGGGCTCCTCAGCGTTCTGCGTGATCAAGCTGGGGATTTTAAAGCATCCCTGTGAATTTTTTGACATTCCTCCTATCAAGACACGGAGTCTGTCACCTCCCCTTTGTAACTGCACCAAGGGGGAGAATGCAGTAGAAGTGTTGCCTTGTGAGTTTCGAGGCCAGTTTAGAAAAGGCCATGGGGTGTCTGTGAGTTGCTTTGGGAACACTGGCTCAGGGATCCTTCAGCCACCATCTAAGACATCTAGGTGGCTGCGCTGTGTTAAGACTGCTTGGAGAAAGAGAAAGAGGCTTGAACAGCCCCACGGTGCCTGCCCTCAGCTGTCTGCGTGTTCCTGGCGCAGGGGTCAGACATGTGACTAGATATTCAAGGCAAGCCCAGCGCCAGCTACCTTCTGACCACATCCATATGAGAGAGCCTCAGCAAGAACGCCCCACTGAGCCCGGCCACCCCGCCCCCAGTTTTCTAAGCAAAACTAATGATTGTTCTGGGTTTAAACTCAAGCCAGTGGCTTAAGCTAGTGTCTGCTTTGTTCTGCAGCAATAGACAACCGCAACACATTGTCTGTGGATGCACCTCGCCACCTGTTCCCTCAGCAGAAGCAAAGCTCAGTAATTGATCTGGGAGCTCCACCTCTTCTCTCCCATGGATGACGTTTTGACTCTTGGCTAAACCCTCCATCCATTCCTGGCCTGGGATAAATAATCCACAGCTTCTCTCATGAGGTCCCCGCACCCAGTGCCACAAGGATGCCTGGCAGTCACACCAGCTTTCAACTCGCAGCCAACTTCCTGGTCCCACTCCAGCATGGGAGGCAGGGGTGCTACCTCCCAACCCTTCTCCAGAGAAGGTCTGCAGCCTTTGCCTAGCCTACTTCAATTGTCTTTTTGGGGAATGAGGCAAAAGGTTGCCTAGTTCTAGATGAGAAATGGCATGCCAGTCCCCTCAACCCTCAGATGTACCAGGCATATTCTCTGAGAGGCAACCATGTCTAAGCTCCAGTATCCTTCCTTCCTAATTTCATCCCCCTGCTGGATGGTTTTTCCTCTTATGTGAGATTCAAAGGCTCTTTTGTCATCCCATGTATTTCCATCTCTATTGTGTAAGGCACATAACTATTCTCAAAAGTCTCCAAACATTATGACTTACGCAAGGCTGCAAGGCATAGATCATCAAAGGTCTTATGGGTTGGACCAAGGAGTCTGGTCCAGAATATAAATTCCTGGATACAGCCATGAGCAGCACGTTTCAGCATCCCACCTATCTCCCAATAGAGGCTCTCAAATTATCAAAGAAATTGAATCAGAAGCTTCTGCTCCCCAGAATAAATCAGAACACCTCCCACCCCCACCACGACCCCAAATAAGGCAAAGGGCTACAGCAGTGTGAAGCCATTCAGGGGAGCAGGCAGGATTTCCTCAGAGTGAAACTCTGCCATTGAAACAACCACCTCATTGCCAAATCCCGAAAGAGCAGGAGAGAGTGAGGTCATTGCTCTCTATAGGTAAATCCAATTTCCATGTCACCATTCTCCAGAAGAATTCCCCCCTTGGCCAGAAGGTCATACAGAAACATGTGTGATGGATGCAGTCAGCAGAAGGAGAGGCTTGAAACACACACATTCCCCCTGGCACTTTTTCTCTCTCTAAGTGCCATCCTGTGTCACCATGTATGCATGCAAGGCAAAAGGACAATGAAGGAAAAGCCAAACTGGAAGAGAAGGAGAAGTTTCTCATCAGTTTTCTGATCCAAAACAAAGAAAGAGCCATGAGGGAGGAAGCAAAAGGTAAAATTTCCAGCATCTAATGGATACATCCCAAGAGCTAGGGGAAAACTAGGGCAGCAGTCCTGGAGATTTCAGAAACTCATTCTCAGGGTGGGAGTCTACCCAGCTTAAATGAGAGAGGAGAAAAACAGAAGCTCTGTTTCTGAATTCCAATACCACTGCAGCAATCCTCCCTTAAAAATGGCAAGGGCTTTAGCTCAAAATACTAATTCGGAAATTAGCATTCTTTTGTATCCAGTTCTTATGTCTCCAATATTTTGAAAAAACTTAATTAATGAAATCAATTGCAGAAGTATCAAAGCCATTATTTGGATCAGGACAGAAAAGAAGCTTATTACACACACACACACACACATACACACACACACACACACACACACACACAAAACCTTCATTGTCTGGCACACAGCAGGAGCTTAAGAGGGGCGTATGGAATAATTTAGTGAGTGAGTGAATAAATGAATGAATGAATGAACGAATAGTCCCCTTAGAAGCTATGACATATCTCTTACCCTCTCTGTGCCTCAATTTCTAGGGAATCTGAAGGAATCGATGTGGTTACCTGACTCAACCCTGGTATTTAATGGATGGCACTGTCCAAGTGTATCACATCCTGTCAAGGTGTTGCCACCATGGCCAAATTGTCACCCATCACCCATTGCGCCTTCCCAGAATCAGGGTTCTACTCTGTCCTGGCACAATGGTCAGCACGTTGGGGCGAAAGCGATTCCCCAGCTTTGTTCTCAAAGGAGCACCTGCAGAATCCTCAGAGAGCAGAACCTCCATCGGAGGACTCAGCACCATTTGATAAACGCATCTGCACCAAAGGGGCAGGATCAGGAGCTACCCTGGCCCTCTTGCTCACAAAGCCATCCTCAGTTGAATCTGAAGTGAGTTGTACAGTCCCTACCACCACCTTTGGCTAAAGAAGCAAATGAAGTTGTTCCCTTCAAATCAGTCAGCCAGACTTTGCTGAGCTTTCAGCACCTGCCTGCGAGGAACTTACCATCTGTTGGAAGAGGCAAGATTTATACCCAAGGAACAATGAATGAGCAGAATTAATAATACATGGTCAAGACTAACAGACCACAATGGAGGGTCTTTACCACTTCCCTTCTTTTTGCCAGTGACGGGGAAACAATGGACCACAATAAACACATTACAGGACTGAAACTGAACAAGACTTCAGCTAAGAGGCCTTCAGACACCTCAGGGAATGGTGATTTCTGGACGGCAAAGAGACATTTCTTTCACCTCCACAGACTGCATATGGAGAGAAAACAAGGAGGGATTTTCATGATGCTCAGATGAGAGCCAAAGAAGTAAATTACCTTCCATGGGCTCAGATGTTATTTTCAGAAAATTGTGCCTCTTGAAAGTGTAGACCAGTGATTCTCAGACTTAAAACCACCTGGGAGACTGCTGGGTCTCACCCCCAGGGTTTCTGATGCAGGAGATCCAGGTGGAACCTGAGAATTTGTATTTGTAATAAATTCTCAGTAGATACTGCTGATGATCGGGGGACCACACTCTGAGATCTGCTGATTTAGATGGTTATTTTGAAATGGACATTGTATGTAAATGTTTGGTCTACATACCTTTTAGGTGATGCCCAGTTCTACATAAAGCTACACTACTTGGTAGTGAGATGCTGTGGGAGGAGAGGGGCAGGGGTAGAAAGGGAGGGAAGCGGGAAGAGGAGGAACGAAATGGTCACTATGGAAGAGGGTGCCGTGATTACAGACTAACTCAGGGCTGGCAATATCTGTAGGCTCCAGAAGGTGATATAAATGAGAAAAGGGCAAGCAGGGATGAGAAATGGCCACTGACTGCTACAATGTGAGAGACAGCAAGGGGTGGGAGGGTGGGGGTGGAATGCGGGCTGGTGGCATCAGGGACCCGGAACTTCACACCGTCTCTAAAGCAGACAGTCCCTATTCAACTCCAGAGGGTTGTCGTTATTCAAAGAATGGGGCCTGGCATTTGCAGAGTTGCTAATTTTTCAAAAGAATGAAAATTTTTGGATTTTTGTAAGATATACCTATGAATATACTGGTAACCAGATTCATAGTAAAAAAAAAAAAAAAAAAAAGAAAGCAGTCCATTCGATACCTAGGGTGACCCTAGAACACACCAGGATTAAGCAATTCTGTAGAATTTGGCTGTGGAACAATGACTGACATCTCTTAAAGGACAGAAAATTAGCCCTTCTGGCCGGAAGGCAAGCAGGCTATCTCAAATTTGGTGTGAGGAGGTTTCATCACCTGCCAAGGACACTGAACCTCACTGAATCTGGCTTCTAAAGAGATCAAGGCCCATGTGTGCTGGATGACAGATGCTGTTCATCCCAGGACAAGAAACCAGTGACGTTTCCCTTTCCCTAGGACTCCAGAGGGTCTCCAGACTGGTCCCAGCTAAGGACAGAGGCCGCAGTGTGGAGCTCCAGGTGGCCCCACCCCAAGCCTTCCTTCCCAGCCACATGAGCAGGGAGGCAAGCTCACCCCACTGAGAGCCACCAGGAGAGCAGGAGAGGAGCCCCCTGGGGGCAGAGCTGTGTCCCCTCGTCCAAGTACCTCTGGAGCCTGGCCCAGGGCCCCACACAACGTGGGAACTCAATATTGCTGACCTAAACATACGCCCTCCCAAATGAGACCCCTTTGGAGAAGTGGCCCATTTTCTTAAAAACCTTTATTTTCCTTTCTCTTCTTTGGTCCCCACAAACCTCTTTGCTTTTCCTGTTCCCCTGCCCCCTCACTGCAGGGCCCCTGTGTATCTGTGTGCATAAAACACACAGTCATCTTAGATGTTGACAGTCACTTTTAGAACCATGAGAGCAGGGGACCCATCCTGCCCTTCACCTCTTGTCTCCAGGGGGTTCCAGAAAAAGAGAACAGGTACAAGGAACAGAAGACAACTGAGAATTTAAAAATTTTTAAAGCTTTAAGCAGCACTTAACTTAGACCTGAGGCAGCTTCCAAAATCCTGAAAACAAGGCACCCTATTAATAGTTGAGCTGGGGTATGTGGCTTAGTTTAGAGGATGAAACAGGTCTAGAGTGGTCAATTGTCTGTTTACCTGAGACTGAGGGGTTCCTGGGACGCTGGACTTTCAGTGCTACAATCCGGAATGTCCCGGGCAGAACAGGATGGGGTGGTCACCCTTGCCTCCTACTTCTCCTCCAAACCGAAGTGCTGGGGACAACACAAGAAGGAGGAAATGGAGGACTAAGAAGAATGAACACTTTGACCTCACCCACACTTAGAGACACAAGATAAAGGAAGGAGAATCCAGAAGGCTTTGCTGACCTTTACAGCACACCATTTAATCCACAAATTAAATAGAGTCCAGTCAGACTAGTGAACTATCCTGCCTTGGAAGTGGAGGACTCTAAGGGGCATAGGATGGAGGCAGAAGGGTGCTGCAGAGCCCCTACCCCAGAGGAATTCATTCTAAAATAAGCCCCTTCCTCTTCCTCCCTAGAAGCCCTGCCCTCCTTTTAGAGGCTGGCTCTAGGACCAGCTCCACAGATTCTGTTTTGTCTTAGTGCTCTGAAACAGTAAAGAGATGGGTTTTTGCAAATCATTTCTGGAACCTGATTGCTTTGACACAGTGAACTTCAGCATTCTACCAAAGCACATTTCTCCCCCATTTAGCTTATTTCACCGTGAAATGACTCCATACAGCAATAGTGTGTTAGATACCATGCCTGGACACTGCAATTCCCATTGATTGTCGAGAAGGGAGGAAGCAAAAGAAGGCTGCCCCAAAAGGAACATAAACCGTAGTTAAAACAATTTTCTGAAAAACAGTGCTTGTGGGGGCTTCCCTGGTGGCGCAGTGGTAAAAAGAAGGAAATCTTACCATTTGTAACAACATGGGTGGACCTTGAAGGCATTATACTAAGTGAGATAAGTCAGACCAAGTAAAACAAATACTGTTCAAGCTCACTTATATGTGGAATCTTTAAAAAAATAAAAATAAAAACTGAGCTCAGGGCTTCCCTGGTGGCGCAGTGGTTGAGAGTCCGCCTGCCGATGCAGGGGACACAGGTTTGTGCCCCAGTCCGGGAAGATCCCACATGCCGTGGAGCAGCTGGACCCGTGAGCCATGGCTGCTGAGCCTGTGCATCCGGAGCCTGTGCTCTGCAACAGGAGAGGCCACAACAGTGAGAGGCCCGCGTACCGCAAAAAAAAAAAAAACCTGAGGTCATAAATAGATCAAATTGGTGGTAGCAAAGGCAGGGGGTTGGGGGAAATGGGTGAAGGGGGTCAAAAGGTACACACTTCCAATTAAAGATAAATAAGTCCTGGGGATGTAGTATACAGCGTGGTGACTACAGTTAGTAAAACAGTGCTGCGTATCTGAAAGTGGCTAAGAAAGTAGCTCCTAAAAGGTCTCATCACAAGAAAAAATACTGTAACTGTGTGGTGACAGATGTTAACTAGACTTACAGTGTGATCATTTCTCAATACACACAAATATTGAATCATTCTGTTGCACAGTTGAAACTAAAATATTGCTATATGTCAACTACATTTCAATTTTTTAAAAAAGAGTAAATGGAATTCCCTGGTGGCGCAGTGGTTAAGAATCCGCCTGCCAATGCAGGGGACACGGGTTCGAGCCCTGGTCCAGGAAGATCCCACATGCCGCAGAGCAACTAAGCCCATGCGCCACAACTACTGAACCTGTGCTCTAGAGCCCGCGAGCCACAACTACTGAGTCCACGTGCCACAACTACTGAAGCCCACGCACTTAGAGCCTGTGCTGCACAACAAGGGAAGCTACCACAATGAGAAGCCCGCGCACCGCAATGAAGAGTAGCCCCCGCTCGCCGCAACTAGAGAAAGCCCGCGCGCAGCAAAAAAGACCCAACGTAGCCAAAAATAAATAAAGTTTTTAAAATTTAATTTAATTTAAAAAATTAAAAAGAGTATAATCGCAAAAAAAAAAAGAAAAAAAAAAAAAAAAAGAATCTGCCTGCCAATCCAGGGGACACGGGTCCGAGCCCTGGTCCAGGAAGATCCCACATGCCGCGGAGCAACTAAGCCTGTGCGCCACAACTACTGAGCTTGTGTTCTAGAGCCCATGAGCCACAGCTACTGAGCCCGTGTGCCAAAACTACTGAAACCGCGCACCTAGAGCCTGTTCTCCTCAGCAAGAGAAGCCACCACAATGAGAAGCCCGTGCACTGCAACGAAGAGTAGCCCCCGCTCACCGCAACTAGAGAGAGCCCGTGCACAGCAACAAAGACCCAACGCAGCCAAAAATAAATAAATTAATTAAAAAACAAAACAAAACAGTGATTGTGGAGGTTCCTAGCCAGGACAGCTGGGAGCAAGCCACCAGATTCCCCTTTCGAGGTACAGCTCCCTGTTGCTGTCAGCAGACCACGTATTTCTTAACATCTGAAGAAATATTAAATCGATATGCTACCTAAAGGTGGCTGAAAAATCAGGTGCAATGATTAACCCTATTGCCAGGGAGAAACTGAAGGCCTGAAGAGTTTTGAGAAGGAAAAGGACATTTTCCACCAACACCCCACCCTGTATTCTGACTTCTGGGGCACCTCAGCTCACATTAAAGGCACAGTCATAAGTCCTGATTGACTCAACCAAACCTTTGAGGTTTAAGACCCCTAGGAAAGCACAAATAGAACACAGCCTTGACCAACCTGGTGCTCCATATTAATTTTGAAAATGATTTCAGACTGCAAAGTAATCCCTTGTATCTAGGCAGTGCTTTACAGTTTCCAGAGCATTTCACACCATCATGTCATTGGCTTGCCACAAAAACCCTGAGTACAGTCAAGACAATATTCTTACACTTATCCCATAGCTTAAGAAAAGGAGACTCAGAGAGCCCTTCATAACTTGTTCTAAATCACATAGCTTGAAAATGACAGTCAGATCTAAAACCTAAGGTTCTAATTTCTATTTTACATTCCTCTTTTCCTTACTCCTCTGGGAAATTAGTACTCCTTCAAATCCACCCAAAATTTCCTGCTATCTCCTATACTACCTGATAACAATTCGTATATTCTGCCCCAAAGAACAAAGCTCTTGGTTTCTTCAGCAACTTTGTCTACTTATATTTCTTAATGTATCAATTTCTGTGTTAATAATTGTATAGGTTTATGTTTTATCACTCAAATTCATTCAATCACTTCAGAAATATTTATCAGACTCTTCCATGCAGTGTGTGAGAAACTGACATTGGAAACACAAAAATAAGTAAAACAGACCCCGCCCTCACAGACCCCACAATCCAGAGCAGGGGTTGGCAAACATTTTCTGTAAGGGTCAATTAGTAAATATTTTAGGTTTGGTGGCTGTATCGTCTCTGTCACAACTACTCAACTCTTTCACTGTAGGGAGAAAGCAGCCATAGATGATAAATGGATATGTCTGGGTTCCAATAAAACTTTATTTACAAACAATGCAGTGGGCAGGATTTGGCCCACAGGCTGCAGTGGTCTACTCCCCATCCAGAGGTAGCCTCAAGGCAGAAAAATCCAACAAGACCATATATTAAATGTTCTAATGTCATGTGTGGGCAACTTGGCACCAACACTCCTATCTGTGGCTGGGAAATACATTTCCTAGAATCCCCTCCCCTTATGGCTCTAGGTTAAAGTTGACTAAGAGGAACTCATGTGCGATCTTGAAGGCAAAAGAAAAGCAGAGGTCATTTCTTTAGGAGGTTATAATGGTCAAACACGAAGAGAAGCAAATGGAGATATTCCCAGAAGGTCCTAGTGTGCCTGCCTTCTCCTCTCATTCCACATCCAGCTCACGTTCCTGGCTAGCAGCCCTGTTGACAGACAGTTGCCCCAAGTTCACCACAAGGCACTTGACTGAACCCTGTCCAAGGGACAGATTTCTCAGAGACAGCAATTTCTACATCCATTTCCATGAGCACCTCCCTTGGAGTTTCACGTCAGCAGCCAGGCACACATATAGTCTCGGATTTTCCTGAAACTCCAACTGTCTGCCCATGCCTATGCTTCAGGCAAGCATGATGAGGGACTATTTCTCTGATGCACTAACTTCCCCCTTCCCGACCTTCACTTCCTCAAGGCCTTCCATTTTCATGTAAGAAAAAGGTTTTCTATTAAATCCCATATCCCATGCTATGGTGTCAATATTTGCATTCTCCCAAGGAGCAGACTCTAAAACGAGGATCAGATTTAAGTACTTTATTTGGGAAGAGATCCCAGATAGCCCCAGTAGGGCAATGAAAGCGGGAAGGGAAAGCAATAAATAGAAACTGTTTTATCAAGCCACTGCCATTCTGGGTAACTGAATTTTAATCCCAAGGGGTAACTCTGGGAAACTATGCAGAACACATGCCTCAGAGTTATCCCATGTGAAAGGTGAAGGAGTGGGGGTATTTATACAGGAACTCCTACCAGCCATTATTTAAGGGTTGTTGAGTGTGATGGTAAGTGAATTTCCACTGCCTTGGAGAATACCCTCAGGCAAAAAGATACAGACACTGGCAGTTGGAAACCTCACAAGTAGGCTGAAGGTTCAGGGGATGTGAGCAGGAAACTGACAGCATCTTCTGCAGTATTGTTTATTGCTGTAGGAAGCACCT
This sequence comes from Phocoena sinus, assembly GCF_008692025.1. NCBI lineage: Eukaryota > Metazoa > Chordata > Mammalia > Artiodactyla > Phocoenidae > Phocoena > Phocoena sinus. The sequence continues at coordinate 53,431,068 of NC_045773.1, read as the reverse complement.
GGCAGATAGTGAGCACTCAAATAAGTGCACTAAGTGAATGAGTAAACGTGAATCAATGAATGGGAATGAAGTACTAACGTCCCGATTTCATATCGGGAACGAGGCAAGTGGAGAACATATCTGAGGCAGAATTTCACATGGGTTCATCGCCAGGAACAGCAACTATCTGCACCCCTCCTTGGCCTGCTCCTACAGGAAAATTGTTTAATGCTTTCAAAGTGCTTTAAAAGAGTCAATTTACTATACAATTGCAACAATAACAATCATCATAATAATTCTTTGTACTTAATAACACATTGCAGTCAGTGACAATAACAATTACACCATAATGAGCTTAGCTGGCAGAGGAAATCAACTTGGGTAATACTGTATGCAGACCTATTTTTTGCTTCCATTTCCATTTCTTTATTTTTGACTAAACATGCCTTTATTACAATTTTCCCAAAGGTCATATTCAGGAGATAAGGCCTGGAGAGAAGATGTAACTGCTGTCTTGTTTACACAGCATTTATGTCGGCCCATGGCATCTCTTTGCCACTGATTTTTATGTTCCAGTGTGATTACTGTCAACCCAATGACTGTCATTTCACGTTTTTCCTCCATTCAGTGAAAATACCTAACATTCCCTTAAGCTTTTACAGTTTTCAAAGCTTTGCCCCTTTACAGATGCTCATGTGATCCTTGTGACAACCCTGAGAGATAGTCATCTGTAGGTGCTGCTACAGTAAAACTCTATGTATTAGGGGGATAAATGGGGCCAAAAAATTCAGTTGCATAAAACATGGGATTATTATGAAATTAATGAATATATGACTGTATAGTTGTTCTTCCAGTTACCTTATGGGAAAAAAACAAAAAGATGTCCTCATTCATTATATGTGCAGGAACTAGGCTGATTATTATAAATAACATGTGCACCAAACACTGGACTTATAATTCCCTCCACTGGGTGGAGGAAGATAAGTCCCAATCCCAGCTGCATTATACCTAGTGTAGCCAAAAAGTCCCAGGGGCATCCATTTTACTCTGAAAAATGTATTGGTAAGGATGATAAATTTTATAGTCACTAGTTTTAACTAATTTCACTTTAACACAATTAACTTTTCATCAGAGTTTTACTGTATTGTTTTCATTTGCCAGTGAGAAAACTGGGACTCAGAGAAGTTAAATGATGGGCCCAAGCTGACACCACCAGTATTTGCTCATAGCTAGAACCAGAAGCCCAAACTAGCTTCCTGCCTGGGAGTGTGATTTAGCTACCCTCTGGCACACTGCCTGTCTTAGTTTAGGCTGCTGTAACAAAGTACCATAGACTGTGTGGCTGATAAACAACAGAAATTTATTTCTTACAGTTCTGGAGACTGGTTTGAGATCAGGGTGCCAGCATCTTTAGTTTCCAGTGAGAGGCCTCTTCTGGGTTGCAGAGTGCCGACTTACTGTATTCTCTCATGTCAGAAAGAAGGCTAGAGATCTGTTTGATGTCCCTTTTATAAGGGCACTAGTAACGTTTATGAGGGCTCCACCCTCATGACCTAATTATCTCTGAAGGGCCTCATCTCCTTATATCATCACACTGGGAGTTAGGATTTCAACATATGAATTGGGGGTGGGGTAGAATGCAAACATCCAGTACATAATACTGGTTTACTGTGTTGTTTCCATTTTGCAGATAAGAAAACTGAGGCTCTGAGAAGTTAAATTATATGCCCAATATTACACGACTAGTATTTGCTTACAGAAGCCAAAACTAGTTTCCTTCCCAGAACACTGCCTTTTAACACAGGGTGAATGTAACCATTCATCACTCAGCAAATGTCTCACCTTCACATCATCTGGCTCTAGTATCTTCTACTCTGTTCTCACCTGTTCTATTTTAATATACTTACAGGGAAAGCACAGGTAGACAATTATAGTCTACATTCTCACTCAGCATTACACTACATTATCCGTTAGGATTAGAAGTGGCCCAAACAAGATAGAAGCTTCTTATTTTCTCAAATAAGAGAAGTCTTGAGGCAGGAAATCCAGACTGTAATGTGGTTCCAGTCACCAGGGACCATTTCTTCCCTTTCTCCTCCACTATCCTAGAACTTGAATTCCCTCCAAAGGCATCTTGTGATCCAAGACAGCCTCTGAAGCTCCAGTTTTCATCTGTGAAGCTGGAAGCAGAAAGAAGAAGGGACGGACAGGGGCTAAAGGGGTGAATCTCTCAGGGGAGTCCATTCCTTTCAATCAGATTTCAGAAATCTGACTCAGCACTCTACCTTTTTGGACAGAATTTAATCACACAGACACATCTACAATGAAGGAAGCTTAAAAACGTATTCTTTTAGCTGAGCGCACTGCTGCCTCAATAAAATGAGAATTTTGTTTCCAAACAATATGGAGAGAACCAATCAGTTATTTTCACAATAATGCTGCATAAGAAACCACCCCAAAGCTCAGTGACTTACAAAAACAAGCACTTTTTTTCTCATATGTTTGTCTTGGGTGAATCTGGATTCACATAGTGCCTGATTCTGCTGGAAAAGTCAGAAAGCAGGAACCTGACTGTGGGATCTAAACTGGCAAAGTGAGAATAGAGGCTATGGTGGAAGGGGTCTGCACTGCTGGAGTTCAGTGGGAAGGGTTGCATGTCTTTAGGGTCCTGCTGGATGCTTTGGAATGGAGCCTCTCTAAAGCCTTCTTGGAAACCCACTTGGGGGCCTCCTAAGAAAGAGAAACCCCAGGGGTATATCAACATAAAAAAGGAGATGAAGGATCTCACCAGAGGCCAGCAGAGTATGAAGCACCTGTATAGTTAATGGTGCAGTGCAGTCAACAGGGTTACTGCATAATTCCAGGGATTCCCATCACATCACAGTCGATGGAGTTAGCAGTACAAAACTTACATGGCCTTAAGCATAAGCCCTCACATTGTATATACCATATACATTTCTCTGAAATGTGTCCTCTCCTAACACAACAAAGATATTCTTCCATGAAAATAGGTATAGACCTTTTTCTTTTTATGAGCTGTCTAATATCCTATGATGTAGATTTACCACAATATGCTTCGTCACTCCCCCAGTAAAGGGCATTTAGCTGTTTCCAGTTTTTTTTGCTGCTATAAACACTATTGCAAGAAGCATTCTTCTCCATATATCTTTTCCCTCCGTATCTCACACCACACAAAGATAAATTCTGGATAGATAAAAACAAACAAATGAACTTAAATGTAAGAGAAAAACAGAAAGTAGTAGAAAAATATAAGATGATGCTTTTATATTTTGAGGTGTAGATAGCCTTTATAAATATAACACAAAACCATCCCCTGGATAGTTTGATTTTATAGAACTTCTGGATAGATAAACATAATACAAAGTTAAAGACAAACAGACTTGAAGCTAATGTTTGCAATGCATATCACAAACTAACAGCCAAAATACATTTATTTAAAGAGCTCCTATAATTTGATTTCTAAAATGAGTGATTTAATAGAATTAGAGTAAAGAAGGTGAAATGGTAATTCACGAAAGAATAGGAATACAAATGAAAAACAAGACACTTGGTCTTACTGGTGATTAAGAAAATGCAATTTAAAACAATAAAATATAACGTTTAACAACTTTTCAAAATTTAAAGTATTGGTAACATTTATTGTTGGTGAGAACTTGGAAAAATAAACATTCCCATGCTTGCTGGAAGTGGGTAGCATTAGTACAATTTTTCTGCTGAATAACTTAGCACTGTCTACCAAGATATTATTTAACAACTCAGCAATTCAGTCCCGGGAATCCATCCTAAAGAAATACACTTACATGTGCATAGAAACAGACACATACTTACATGCACAGCATAATTATTGGAACATTATTTGTAGAGGCAAAAAAAAAAAAAAGAAAAAGAAATGAAACTACCTAATTGGCCATTAAGGTTATTAAAATGAATGGTATAGATCTATATGGTCTAACTTGGACAAATGTCCACAATATATTTCTAGAGAAAAAAAATAAGCCATAAAAAATATGTGTAGCTTCATTCCATTTATCTAAAAAAAAATTTGCTTTTATGTGTTTGCATAACTGTAGAAAAATTCTAGAAGGCTATACGCCAAAGTTAACTTCTGCAGGAGAGGGGACATTGGATTAGAAGATAGAGAACTGGTCTTTCGTGTTTCATACATTCTGTTCTTTTGAATTTGTTACAACAAGCAAATATACATTTATGATTTAAATAATAAAGATTTAAAGAAGAGAAGTGATGTGTTTTTGTGTCTTGCACTCCTTAACAGGATGAGGTTTCCCTCAGGGTAAGCAGTTGTGGCTAGTGTGGGCTGAGGGTGGATGGCGGGGAGGGAGCCTTGATGGTAGCGTTTGTTGATCTCCTTGTGTAAATATCTCTACCACATTCAATTACAAGTGACTCACAAAAATCCTGAATATTTAACATAATAGGTGTTCAATAAATCAATTTTTAAAATCAAGTGTTAAACAGAACTGAACTGCTGAGGTCCTGAATAAATTAACAAGTTATGTCAGAAATTCCACTCTGGTGGAATGGAAGCATCTTGCTGGCTGGGCAAGTCTCAACCTACTTTGTTCACAGCACATCCATCTCTCTCCCCCAGCTCGCCACTGAGAACTCACTGATCAAGTCTTCTTAGGCTGATGTGGCCTCCTTACAGTTTTGCAAGGTCAATTGATTTCACCAATTCTCTAAATGAAGCTTCACCTTTTAGAAATAGGTCAGGTGGTGGAAAGAAGTCTGCCAGGAAAGGGTTCCTTATTCATTACCAGCCCAGGCACCTCCAGACAACTATGGTGCACAGAGGGAGAGAACCTGGGTGAACTTTCAGCCTTTACAAAAATATTTCTCCAGATGGGAAGATGGGAGAGCTGTAGTGTAGCCCCATTTCCAAGTGCTTCTCTACAGTGCAGCAATTAACAAGGCACCTGGCAATTCACCCAGTTGGGAATTAAGAAGAATTCCTGCCCTCAAACTGTGTTCACAGTCTATTAGCAGGAGAATCAGAGCAATATCGTAGAGTCAGTGCTGTCATGGCGGCCCACTATCAGCATTTGCAGGAGCTATGAAAGTTGCCTTCCTTCTCTTCTCATGCCAGGTTCTACCCTGTACTTCAAGGGGTCCCATGTGGACACCCCACCAATGTGTCCAAACTTGATCCAGCATCACTTCCACACCAAGCAACCACCCCCTTGGTCATCCATTAGAACCAGACGTGCACACCAGCTAAACCACCTGCCCTCTGGTGAAAAGAGTCTGGAGAAGGAACCCCTGCAGCACTTAGAAATAGGCAAAGGCCATTTGGGATAGGAATTTCAGGGTCCTGGCTATTCAGAGAATGATCTAGAAGCAGGGTCAGGACTCTTCACCTCACTGGGGGAGGAACACAGCCCATAAGGGGCCTGACAGGAGTCCTCAAAAGCACGGAAAACAGAGCAGGGGCTCCAGTGATGGGAATAGTTGGAGCTAAAGGAACAACTAACCCACTCTTGGCCAGTCAGGGAAGGCTTCCTGGAGGAGATGAGCCTAAACTGAGCTTTGACATGGGCATAAAGTTTAGCCCATTAGAGCAGGGAGGGGACTCCAGGCACAGGAACAATGTGTAACAGGACCTTAAGAGCCGAGAATTACTCACAAGAGCTGACGGTAAATTGTTCCTGAGAGTCTGTGCCTTTTTGTTTCCCCAAATCAGAGCGATGCTGCCGCCCTTCACCCTCAAGCCCTGAGAAAAGGGATTGGCAATTTAGTGGGATCCACTCACAGAAGAGTGATTTCGTTCTCTAAAGAGCTAGCTGGAGCCCAAATTCTGAAGCAAGGGAGGATGATTCTCTATTTGCCACACTGACCAATCTTGCCCCTAACCCATCCCAAACTCTTGCCTCTCCTCCCTCCACCCCCTCCACAGTTCACTGCTCTCTCAGGAGATATACCAAGACAGACAGGACTGGAAAAGGAATTAATGCCAAGGTGTAAATTGGGGTAACGAGTCAGCAGATAACCTATTTGCATTGAGTGACACACATCACTTCTGCTTAGAGCCCATTGTCCATATGAAGTCACATGTCCACAACTCACTGCAAGGGACTCTAGGAGATCTCAATGAGCACATGAAATGTTTGATAAGCACCACTATCCCTGCCACATGTGGCCTTGCCCATGCGTAACTGTATGACCTTGGACAAGGTACTGAAATGTTCTATGCCTTATTATACCCTCCATGGTGAAGCAGGAATAACAATAGTCTCTGACTCCAGGACTGTGGTCCTAAGAACTGATAATATGCTTTTAAATCACAATGCCAGGCACATAGTGAGCATTCAGCAGAAGTCAGTCATCGCTTTTTTTTATTACTGATTATATTATTGTGAGAAAAATGCTTTATCTTTCTGGGTCTATGCTCCCTCATCTGCAAGCCAGCCACGCCAGTAACACTGATTAGGGTAACTATTCAATTAAATGGCACAATACATAAAAAGATTGTAGCACTGTGCCCAATGTACAACAAGCACTTAATAAAAGTTATTTCCCCTTAGTGTATGTAATCATGAATTGATAATTCTCTTCAGATCAGGGTGCAAAGTACTTATTTGTGGATTTAATAGGTTGCAATACTATTTAAGATGCTGACCAATGGAAATCCAAATACAGAGTATTTCAAAACAGAAGTGATTTTAGAGATTTTCTATTTTCCAGAGGCAGTTTAGCACCCAGAGATACAGTATATAATGTGCTATATGGTTCCGTGGACAACTTAGTTATGTTTGGAACTACATTTCCCAGAATTCCTTTTCTTAGATGGTCTGGGTTAGAGTTGCCAAAAGTGAAGTTGTCTGAGATTTGGACATGGACATGGAGCAGCAGCCACTATCCTCTGGAGGTCAGTGTTGGTGGTAGGTGTGAGGGGCGGACACCGAGGTGCTGTTGGGTTCATTTTGTCCGTGACTTCCCTGCCATACGTCCAATTTGCCTTTCCTACCGCTGGTCCTGGTGAGCCGTGCTGAGCCCAGGCCCACAGCCAGGAGCTCATAAAGTGACAGTCATGGAGAGCTGACCCTCTGCGAACTTCTACATCAGCTCCCTTCGCGGCCCCACTGCAGCAGCTGGAGTGTGTCGTAGCTTCCAGATTTTCCTGAAGGTTCTGCTCATCCACCCCCACCAGGGCTGCTTAGTGACCTGTTATGGGCTGAATTATGTCCCCACAAAATTCATTTGTGTAAGTCCTAACTCCAGGACCTCAGAATGTGACTGTATTTGGAGATGGGGCCTTTAAAGAGGTGATTAAGGTAAAATGAGGTCATATGGGTGGGCCTTAATCCAATATGACCAGTGTCCTTATAAAAAGAGGAAATTATGACACAGACACACAGACGAAAGACCATGTGAGGACACCAGGGGAAGATGGCCATCTGCAAGCCAAAGTGAGAGGCCTTAGAAGAAACCAACCCAGATGACACCTTGATCTTGGACTTCTAAGCCTGGAATTGTGAGAAAATACGTATATTATTTTAACCAGCAAGTCTACTTTGTTATGGCAGCCCTAACTAACAAATACATGACCTTTCTCTGATTCCTCAACTTCTATCTGTGGATCCTTATTCTTCCAGCTCTTCTCACATCTGGGTAAGGTCTAATTCTTGTAATTAATTCCTTATTCTATAGTTCTCATGGTGCTTTTGCTTCCTTGATTGAACCCAGACTGATACATGTAAGGATTGAGAACATGGACTCTAGAGCCAGCCTCTTTGGACAGAAATCTCATCTAATTTTACTCTGTGTGACCTTTGGGCTATTACTTAACTTCTCTGTGTCCCAGTTGCCTTTATCTGGAAAATGGGATGATAATAGTACCTCCCCTCTGCTCCCTTGTAGAGTTGGATTAATTGAGCTACTACAAAGAGATTTAGTACATTCCTACACACAGATAACACTCAATAAATGTTGGTTAATATTGTGATTTTGATTATTATTTGCTGCCCACCCAAGAACTAAAAGACTGATTCACAAGTATCCCTTTCCCTGCCCTTACTCCTTATATGCATGTCTACCTTCCCTCCTAGACTGTAATGTCCTGAAGAAGGGTATCATAATTTAGCTTTGCTTTCCTCCTCCTGAAACTTCCATTCTCATGTAGGAAGAGGCCTATACTGTCTGGATGCTGGTCAAGTGAGAATTAGAGTTTCATTTGGTCTAAGGAAGGGTTAAGGTCTACAGAAGCCAGCTTCCAAGATGGCTCTTGTGAATCTTGCCTCCTGGTACTCACACTTTGTACAGCCCCCTCCCACATTAAGTGAGGCTGACCTGTGCAACCTATAGGACATTGGGAAAATGACGAATGTGACTTCCAAGGCTAGGTCATAAAAGAAAGGGAGGCTTCTGCCACACTCTCCTGGATCATTGTAGGGAAATCCAGCCACCATGTCATGAGGACACTCAGGCAGCCTTATGAAGAGGCCCATATGATGGGGAAGTGATCCCTCTTCCCAACAAGAGCCCTAACTTACCAGGCATGTGAGGCACCATCTTGGAAGCAATCCTCCAGCCCCAGTCAAGCCTTCAGAAGACCACAGTCATGGTGGAAATTCTGATTATAGTATCTCATGAGAGACCCCAACAGAGACTGTTCAGATAAGGCACGCCTAATTCCTAACCCAAAGAAATCATACGAGGTCATAAATATTTATCGCGATTTGTTATACAGAAATAGAAAAGTAATACACCACCTAGAAGAAAACTGGCCTCAAAATATACTTTATTTCATCAACTGCAATGGTAAGAATCACTGGTATCACATATCAAGCACTAATTATCTCTTAGGTGTTATGCTGAATACTCTGCAAGCATTACCTTGTTTAATCCTTAAAAACACCTTATTTGATGAATGATAGAATTAGGTTTGTACTATTATTGGTCTCATTTTTCAAATTGAAAAAAATGAGGCCTAAAAAGGCAACCAAAATTTGCTCAAAATCAACCAGCTAGTTGGCGATGCAGACTCACTGCACATGTCCAGACCCCCAGTGTTAGGTTCTCTTCACTGATACCCTATTACGTCTGTTTAGCAGAGCTCACCAAGATCTCATACAGGGTATTGGTTTCCTTAAAACTCAGGGGAATGAAATCCCTGGGCTGTGAACACCCCCTCCCCCTCCCTCAAGCACCTCCTACAGGGTATTGGTTTCCTTAAAACTCAGGGGAATGAAATCCCTGGGCTGTGAACACCCCCTCCCCCCTCCCTCAAGCACCTCCAGACCTGGATAACGAATGCAAGCTCTCCACTTCCTACAGTCCGGTGCAGTCGTCATTGGAGGTGGGAAGGCAACTAACTAGTGTTGTTAACGCAGTCTCTAACCCCATACACAAAAATAAACTCAAAATGGATTAAAGACCTAAATGTAAGACTGGATACTATAAAACTCTTAGAGGAAAATATAGGCAGAACACTCTTTGATATAAATCACAGCAATATCTTTTTAGATCCACCTCTTAGAGCAATGAAAATAAAAACAAAAATAAACAAATGGGACTTAATTAAACTTAAAAGCTTTTGCACAGCAAAGGAAACCATAAACAAAATGAAAAGATAACCCACAAAGAGGGAGAAAATATTTACAAACAAAGTGACCAACAAGGGATTAATCTCCAAAATATACAAACAGCTCATATAGCTTAATATAAAAAAAAAACCCAATCAAAAAATGGGCAGAAAACCTAAAGAGACACTTCTCCAAAGAAGGCACACAGATGGCCAACAGACATGTGAAAAAATGCTCAATACCGGTAATTATTAGAGAAATGCAAATCAAAACTACAATGAGGTATCACCTCCCACCAGTCAGAATGGTCATCATCAAAAAATATACAAACAATAAATGCTGGAGAGGGTGTGGAGAAAAGGGAACCCTCCTACACTGTCGGTAGGAATGTAAATTGGGACAGCCATTAAGGAGAACAGTATGGAGGTTCCTTAAAAAACTAAAAATAGAACTACCATATGATCCAGCAATCCCACTCTTGACAATATATCTGGAGAAAACCATAATTTGAAAAGATATGCACCCCAATGTTCACTGCAGCACTATTTACAATAGCCAAGACATGGAAACAACCTAAATGTCCGACAGAGGAATGGATAAAGAAGATGTGGCACATATATACAATGGAATCTCAGCCATAAAAAAGAATGAAATAGGGCTTCCCTGGTGGTGCAGTGGTTGAGAGTCCGCCTGCCGATGCAGCGGACACGGGTTCGTGCCCCGGTCCGGGAAGATCCCACATGCCACGGAGCAGCTGGGCCCGTGAGCCATGGCCGCTGAGCCTGCGTCCGGAGCCTGTGCTCCGCAATGGGAGAGGCCACAACAGTGAGAGGCCCATGTACCGCAAAAAAAAAAAAAAGAAAAAAAGAATGAAATAATGCCATGTGCAGCAACATGGATGGATCCAGAGATGATCATACTAAGTGGAACCTAAAAGAAGGATACAAATAAATTTATTTATGAAACAGAAAAAGACTTACAGACTTCGAAAACAAACTTATGGTTACCAAAGGGGAAAGGTGGGGAGAGGGATAAATTAGGAGGTTGGGATTGACATACACACTACTATATACAAAATAGATAACCAACAAGGACCTACTGTATAGCACAGGGAACTCTATTCAGTATTCTATAATAACCTATTTAGGAAAAGAATGTATAAAAAGAATGGATATATGTATTGATATATGTATAACTGAATAACTTTATACCCGAAACTAACACAACATTGTAAATCAACTATACTCTAATAAGAATTAGAAATTAAATTAAAAAAAAAACATGCCCCTAGGTAACTGCAATTGAACTGTCCACATTCCTTCCCTGCCACTGCACTCTGATTTCCCTCCTGGCTTACTCAGTTTTTTTTTCTGCTGGGGGAGGGGCTAGAGGATGCTTTAACAGCAATTTCACACTTCATTGTGAAAACCTGTCCTGCTCCTCAGTGAAGGATATAGCAAAGAAAATAATTAGCTCAAAAGATTATAGATCTTATTATGAGAACCAGTTGCTTTCAGTTTTTAGAGCAACTTATATTCTCTTTGGCCCTTTCTATGTGTAAGCACTTGGTCTGGCTTGGATTTCTTGCTGGTATAGTTTTTGCTTGCTTAAACAATTCCATTTTCCATGTACCATAAGCCAATGACTTCCTATTAGTAAACTTCCTCAACCACAAAGTGTCTACTTAATCAAGATGTGTTCTCACAGCATGGTGCTTAAGTCCTATAGTACATCATATAGGAGAGTGGAGACCTTTTTAGAATTCTATTTAATTTGCTAGGAGACCAACAAATCTTTGTTGTTTTCTCTCAAATTATAAATTCAATACAGAGTTGGTTGACATACAACTATTTCATAAGTCCTGCCAACTAAAAAATGTCACTCAACATCCAGTTCTGCAAGGATTGAGTCCTTAGCCACAGCAGACCCTGATCTACAACACACCCTGAGAGGAGTTCAGGACGGAGGTCACGACGAGGCACTCTGTGCGCTGGGAAAACTGGCAGAACAGGCCTTCAGATAGTCAGGTATTTTCAGGAGAAAATGTTATGAACCCCAATTCTTGCATCTTCCCATACTGAGAAAAGCACTGAGGGACTTCCCTGGTGGTGAAGTGGTTAAGAATCCGCCTACCAATGCAGGGGTCATGGGTTCAAGCCCTGGTCCAGGAAGATCCCACATGCCGTGGAGCAACTAAACCTGTGCGCCACAACTACTGAGCCCGCGCTCTAGAGCCCGCGTGCCACAACTACTGAAGCCCGTGCGCCTAGAGCCCATGCTCCACAACAAGAGAAGCCACCACAGTGAGAAGCCCACGCACTGCAACGAAAAGTAGCCCCCGCTCACCGCAACTAGAGAAAGCCCAAGCACAGCAATGAAGACCCAATTCAGCCAAAAATAATAAATAAATTTTACAAAAAGAAAGAAAGAAAAGCACTGAAACTACTAAGACATCTGTTCCTTGTGACCAGCAGCAACCCTCTACCAAGATGTGTGGTTGGTTGCACATACCCCTTCACCAAAATCACATATATACTGACACCTCCCCCCGACCCCACCCTCAGAACAGTTCCTCAGAGCTATCTGAGAGGCTGACTTCTGGACTATAGTCCTTAGTAAGACAATGAATAAACTTGACTCACAGCTTCTACACGGTGTTGTTGTTTTTTTTCAGTCAACAACACTTAATACATAAAATGGAACTTCCCCAATCTCCTGCCCTACAGATTATCACTGTAAACAAATCAGAGTATAGACATTCAACTTTGTTTTTCTACACATATGCTAGAATATTTTATTTTCATTTTCTTCTTTAAAAAACAAAAATTATACATACTGCTTTCCCATTTACTTTTTTTCTCGGCAGTATCTCTTGGAAATACTACATCTTAGAAAGACGTTTTTACATTAGTACTGATGGGGTTGGGGGCAGGCCACCCCAAGATGTGCTATTCTGACAAATGGATCATTTTGAGCTGAAAACAATCAAGGCTCAAAAGACTCAGGAAGAACCTTTGAACTTCCCCCTTACTGCCTAAAAGAATTTAAAATAGGAGGCTTGTCCCAGAAGTGGCTATCATCATAGTTAGCTACAGTGAAGTATTAAGTGTTGTAGAAAGGGAGGAACCTAGCAAAGCCCATTTGACCAAAGTCCTCTCTGTGTCCCGTTTTTTGGATGGGCCAGCAACATTTGTTTACCAAACATTAACTCTTTATCTTCCTGTGAATTATCTTACTTCCCTTTGAAGTCTCAGACCCCTATTTCTCCTCTTTAGTCCAGAATAATATATATACACCTCATCTTGCCTGGCTGTCTTTGCAATTTTTCATTCTTATGTGAATTCTAAGTGCACATAATAAATTTGATTTTTTTTTCCTGTTCATCTGCCTTATGTCATTTTCAATTGCCAGCCAAAAGTACTAAGACAGGAAGGAGGGGGATATTCCCCTCCCTGGAAGTATGCATAGATTCTCATTCTTTTGAACAGTTACTGACATACCATAATATGATTAATTAGTCTCATATTCAAGGACTTTTGGGTTGCTCTCTTCCTTTTTCCAATGGCAATCTATGTGGAAATGACCATTCTTATACATGTGTCTTATACATTCATAGGAGTGTTTCTAGAGGATAAATTCCTATAAAGAGAAATTTTGAGACAGGATTTGTGAGCGGTACCAGTTTACATTGCCACCAACAGCGTCTGAAGCTGCCTGTTCCTCTATACTTCATCAATATTGGACATTATCCTTTATTCTTTCCTCTTTGCATTATGCCTGACTTATTATAATCAACACTGGTGAGAATAACAATAGTTTCTTTTCCTCCTTTACAGGTGGATTGAAAAGGAAATTCCCTAAGTGGTAAATAGGAGATTAAGTTTGCCCAGAAGTAATTAGCATTTATACAGTGCTCATTCTCAGAACTAATTCCCATTTACTCACACAAACAGGAATTCACATTGGGGAGAATTTTGCATGCCCTTCCTCGGAACTTGTATTCTGCTGTTCTTGGCCTAACCTGGTGACCTAGAACCAAGAAGTTCCCCTGAAGATGGATTAAATTGGGGGTGTTTTAAGAATCACTTGAGAGGACTTCGAAAAAAATGGATATTTCTAGCCCTCCTATTTCCCATTTTGATTCAAGAGGCCCTGGGTGGGACATTTTTGTGTCTTTTGGAGTGGGAAAGGCTGAGGTAATCATCCTGCTAAGTTTGGCACACTAACATTACTACTCCACATAGGGCCACTTCCTTGTTTTATTCAGTGACTCTCTTTCATCCCCATCACCATCTCCAACTCCCCTACCCTCTACAAGCAACCATTCCAATGTACTGGATATATTTTCTAGAATTTTATAGTATCTTTGGGAAATATGTAGTGTGGTTTTATGTGAATGTATATATTAATTATATATAAATACATATTAGATAAAAATAATATTTTATATATGTATAATAAAAAAAGAATTAAGGGGCTTCCCTGGTGGCACAGTGGTTGAGAGTCCGCCTGCCGATGCAGGGGACACGGGTTCGTGCCCTGGTCCAGGAGGATCCCACATGCCGCGGAGCGGCTGGGCTCATGAGCCATGGCCACTGAGCCTGCGCGTCCGGAGCCCGTGCTCCGCAACGGGAGAGGCCACAACAGTGAGAGGCCCGTGTACCACTCTCACTCCTAACTGCAGATTAAGATACCCTCCTGCACCACCATCACCTTCTGCTTAGGCATTCCCCCAGCGATGGACAGGGAGGGTGTATCCAACTCCACCTGCTGCTACTGCAAACCAGGCTGCAGTGATCAACCATATATATAAGTCCTGAGTGGTTTTATGTCCAGGAATTTGATTGTTAGGATTAGGCAGTTGTTTTAACTTCTTATGAGAGTTTTCAAAAGTACAGAATATGATATAATGAGCCTCCATATGCCCATCTGCCTGAATTTTGAATTATCACTATTTCACTGTACTTTAACTCTCCTTTCTTTTACTGTAGTACTTTAGAGAAAATCTGTGACATTGTACCATTTTACTCTAAATATTTCCATATGCACTTCTAACACTTAACATATTTTACATAACCCCAATGTCAATATCACACCTAAAATATTAAAAATATTTCCTTGATATCATCTTCTTTAAAGTTTTTAAAGCTTTATTCAGGTATAACTGACAAATAAAATTGTATGTATTTAGAGTGTAAAACATGATGGTTTGCTATATATATATATATATATATGCACTGTGAAATAATTATCAAATTAAATTAATTATCACAACCATCACCATATAGCTAACTCTGTTGAAGAAGTTCTTCCTTACCTGAGGTTTATTTTTTTTAGCTTTATTGAAGTATAACTGATAAAGTTGTAATATATTTAAGTGTACAATGTGATGATCTGACACAAGTTTACACTTAAAAGAGTCCCACCACCAAGTTAATTAACACATCTGTTACCTCACATGTTTACTTTTTTTCTTTTTGGTGAGAATACTTAAGTTCTACTTTCTTTGCAAATTTCAACTATACACTACAGTGCTATGTCAACTATGGTCACCATGTTATACATTAGATCTTCAGAGCTTATTCATCTTATAACTGAAAGTTTGTAGTACAACTTACCAACTTTTCCCTATTTTCTATAACCTCCAGTCCCTAGAAACCACCATTCTACTCTGTTTCTGAGTTCGACTTTTTTTTTTTTAATATTTTGAGTCCACCTATGATACCAAGCAGGGCCCTGTGGGGCTCCTGGGCACAAAGACTTTCTGTGTTCCCCATTTCTTGGATTACAGGAAATAGCCTTCATTCAGCCTCCGTAACCTTCCCTGAGTTCCAATGGGCAGATTCAAGCAGTAGTTAATCAGGGAAGGGAGGGGATTCGAGACAAGGTAGAAACAAACAGTCAAGAGAAACAATAGCGCAGCCTTGGGGCAAGGTTCTGGTTCCCCGACAACGGATACACACAACAATATCTTTGAGCTGTTCTGCAGATACTGAAAGCCCCTCCAAATGGGAGAAGTCAAGGATTAAATGACATGCTACCCACAAGCACACAGACCCCAGACCAGCTGGAACCTGAAGGTTGATGATGCTGACTCCTACTTAGCTCACCACCAACCCATAAGAAGAATGTCCACGAGCCAATCACGCCCTCTTTGAACAATTACTATAAAACTTCTCACTATCCTTGCCAACTGGGGACACAGTTTTTTGAGGCACTAGCCCACTGTGTCCCCCTTTGTCTGGCAAAGCAATAAAGCTATCCTTCTCTACTTCACCCAAAACTCTGTCTCTGAGATTCGATTACGTACCAGTGTACAGAGAAGCTGAGCTTTCGGCATCAATTTTGGCACCCAACGTGGGGCCACATGGGACCATCCCAGGTAGGGGGGTCCCTTGGCTTGATCGGATGCTCCGAGGTTTTCTCCACACCAGCCTCTTTCAAGACAGCGGAGGGTTGGAGAACTCCTTTAGAGACCAGATCGCCTGGGACCCTTGCATGGAAAGGCCAAGCCCCAGTCATACCCTGTCCGCCATCCTGGCAGCTGGAACTCTGAGGCAGGAGTAGACGGCCGAAGAGGGACCACCCTAGCAGCTGCCAAGGCCATCTTTGCCTAGAGGACGTTCCTCTCTTCCTCCTGCCTGCACTGCCCTGGACTTCCTACTTCAAGGAATTATTTTGGGGAAGCAGAAAAGTAGTGTTCGGGATGCCACAAAACCTCTGCGGGCATTTTGGTGAGCACCCCGGTGTGCACACTGAGGTTGCTCAACTTGATCCATTTGGGGGAACCTCTGGTTCCCGCTCAGGGATTTTTCCATTAGGAAGATCCCATTTGTAAGGCACCGCTGGGACCAAGGCCACTGGCTTAGTGGGAGTTGGAAGCCAGTTTGAGCCTTGGGCTGTTTGTTTTTTTGTGTGTGTGTGGCTTCTGTTTGGCTGGCAAGGATTCTGGTTTTGCTTTCCATTTTGTGCGCATGGCTGTTTAATTCAGCATCACATATAAATGATACTATGCAGTATTTGCCTTTCTCTGTCTAGATTATTTCACTTAGCATAATGCCCTCAAGGTTCATCCATGTTGTCACAAAGGGCAGGATTTCCTTCTTTCTCATGGCTGAATAATACTGATTGACTATATCTACCACATTTTCTTTATTCAGTTCATCCAATGATAAACACGTTGGTTGTTTTCAACACCCTGGCTATTGTGCATAATGCTGCAATGAACATGGGAGTACAGATACTTCTTTGACCTCTGACATAGTGATTTCAATTCCTTTGGATATATACCTAGAAGTGGAATTGCTGGATCATATGGTAGTTCTATTTTTGATTTTTTGAGAGTCCTCCATACTGTTTTCCACAGTGGCTACACCAGTTTATATTCCCACCAACAGTGTACAAGGGTTCCCTTTTCTCCACATCCTTGCCAGCATTTATCTCTCATTTTTGATAATAGACATCTTAACAGCTATAAGGTGATAATGAGGAAATTGAACACCCAGGTCAGGGTATTATGTGGAAGAAAGAGGAGAAAAGACCAAAAAGACAAAGAGGTGCCCAGAGATATATTCTGCTGCTTCCCAAGTTTGCCTTGATCCAGTTTCGCTGGAATATATTTTGTACCATGAACAATTAAGGTTAAAGTATATTATTATATCCAAACTGAGTGTCTGGTCTCAAAGGAGCTTTGTATTATAAAAATAAAAATAAGATAAACAAGTACGTATTGGAAACTTTCCAGTACCAGCATAGATAAGAAAAACACAGCAACAAGGAATATTTTTCTAAATCACCTCTCACAACTTTTAATAATTTGTCTTCTTTAATTTTTGAGGCTTGAAGTAGCATAAGTACAAAGTTGAATGCTGTCTCTACTCTTTACTGTGTGATCTTGGATAAGTCACTTTAACTCTGATTCCCAGCTTCCTCATCTATAAAATCTGAGTGATAATACCTACTTCTCATGATTGTTGTTTAGGGATTCACTTATTCCTCTAAAAAACATTAATTCAGTGCTGAAGGGAATCAGAATATACCACTTCAAAATATGCCACTTTGGCATGTGGATCATTTTGAGCTCAAGACAATTGAGAACAGATGCAGAAAGAAACCTTCTCAGAGCTTCCCTTGTCTGACTAAAAGCAGAAACTTCTGAGAAATCAGAACTGCCATAAATTGCCTCTCCAGGGGAGTTGCATGGCCATAAAGAAGATGAGAAATTGAGCACCAAGATGAATCTGCTGTAACAAATGTTACTAAAATAAAACTTATCTTCCATTAGTTTCCCCATACATAAATACATTCCCATAATTTATCACTCCTAGAAGCCCAAATTTCCCCTTCCCCTTATCTTGTCACTTCTCCACAATTTATCACCTTTTGTTAAAATGGAATATAAGCTTCTAATCTAACCACTTCTTTGGCTTTTCACTTCTTTTTTGTGGAACCCTGTGCACATATTGTAAAACTGAATAAAATTTGTATGCTTTTTCTCCTGTTAAGCTGTCTTTTGTAAGTTTAATTTGCAAGCCTCAGTCACTTAACCTGAGAGAGCAGAGGAAAAGTTTTTTCCTCCTCTACAATAACTGTACTATAACTGAATGTCAGATACTGGTAGAGACTCAGGATACAGGATGAATCCGGTTATATTTCCTTCCTTTCAGGAACGGATCTGTTGAATACAGGATTGCTTGGACTGAGTCTTAAAAGATGATTCAAAATTCAGTGGACAGAAATCAGGGGCTGGGGTAGAGGGCCATCCCATGTGGAGAGCTCTGCTTAACCAAAGACTGACATAAGCAGCAGACATGAGCATTAAATGAGCTAATAGTACCTGAGTACTCAATAGGTGCTCAATAAATGTTCATTTTTGTCTTTTCTGCATTCTTCTCTGGCAATAACCCAACTGATGCCATAGGTATTCATTTTAAAAATTAAAGAAGTGCTATAAGTGCTTAGCTACTCCAAGTTCGGTCTGTGGACCAGAAGCCTTGGTATCACCTGGGAGCAGGTTAAGAATGTAGCATCTCAGGTCCCAGCCCAGATCTGCTGTATCACAATATACCTTTTAACTAGATCCCCAGATGATCTGTATGCGCATTAAGGTTTGAGAAGCACTGACAGGGGATAAGGAAGGGAATAATTGCACTGACAGATGAAAAGGAGTTTCCAGAAAGCAGAGAACTTCAAGAAAAGCTCCTCAAATGCAATGGCTGCAACAGCATCAGGTGAGGGTAGGGTCTGTAAGTGATCTGGGACGGTTGATACTTCCAGGCATCCTTCATCTTGAGCAATGTCCCCTTCCACTAAGTAGCCCATTCTCACCCTTTCAGTCCTATTCTCAACCTGTCTCCCTCTTCTGACAATGTCTTCTTGCAATTCAGGAAGCACAGCTTAGATGCAAATAACGAGAGGCTCAAATAATGCCAGGCCTTCTTTAAACAAGATCAGTCAGCCCTCGCCAGCAGCTGAGAAGTGTGGAATGAAATTCCCTAGTTTAGACAGCCAGATTCCTTTTGCCACTTCTAAGCACCATGGCAGCTTAGAACAAGCAGAGCTGAGCCCCAGTTTTCATGCAAGGAAACTGCTAGGACTTACAGCCTGAGAGGGTTTGAGTGAGGCAGAAGGAAACAGACAGAGGCAGACTTCACTTACCACAGGGCTAAGGCAATGCAAGGAATTGGTACCTACCCAGCCCTGGGCTTGGCAAATGTCCATTGGTTCTACACCAGATTTCTGTCTCTTTTTACTGTATTCCACTCTTCCCCACCCATCATTTGTACTAGTTAACAATTAGGTAAATAATTAGATAGATAAAGTTGGAGAGAAAAAAACTTCTTTTCTCACTTATGTTTAATAATTAGGGGCAAATTAAAACACAAAAGACACATTAACCCAAGAAAAGACAAAGATTATTCACATAAGTACATGGGAGCTTACAGAAAATGTGGCTCAAAGAAGAAGTTAGAATTTGGGGCTTATATACCATCTTACCAGGAGAAGAGGAGGGGGAGAAAGGGCACCTAGGAGAAAATGAATGACTTTGGGGAAAGAGAAACAGTACTCTAGGAGAGTAGATGGGGAGGTAATGGTTTCGTAACAATGTTTGCTTTTGTAATTTCTCATCCCAATGTCAGCTTCTCATTTTCCCCAGTATAGGAAACCTCCTTAGAAGGGGGATTTATGGCAATTGAATTCTTTTGGAAGAGTCTACTTTTAGACAAATAAAGGGGAGTGGGGTTCAGACAGACCCTCCTCTGCATCTGTTGATTGTCAAATGTCCGTCTTCAGCTCAAAATAATTTTATGCCACATTTGGCATAATTTCCTTCAGTAATTAGGAAAATAAAGGGATATAAAGAAAAACACACATGCTATCTCTGTATCGCGTGCAGGTGCGCACACACGTACCACCAACTGGAAATAACTGCTAACCTTTTATTATGATTTGTTTTTTAATCTCCTTTCTTTTCACTTTTTGGCACAGGGTTGGGATCACGCTATATACAGTATATAGTTTTGCTTGCTTTTTCTACTTCACATTTTCAGCTTAGTATTGGAGAAGTATATACAAGAAAAACTTTAAAATTTAATTTAAAAATTATGAAATCTTTCAAATATAAAGTTCAGAAAATAATATAACAACCATCCATGAATCTACCACCAAGATTTAAGAGACATGACTATTTTGCTATATTTGCTTTGGATTACTCTAGAAAAAATGTCACAAATGCACTCAATGTCTCCTGACAAACCCTACCACCCACACCTTTCCAGAGGTCACCACCATCCTGAGATTGGTATGTTCCATTCTCAGGCTTATTTTTAACTGTTGCCAATAAAATATATCAATGTTTCTTGGGGTTTTAAATTTCATGCAAATGGTATTATGTTGCGAAAAGTTATCCTTTTGCAGTTTGCTTTCTATCAGTCAATATTAGGTCACCTTGATGAAGATATCCTTTTTTCCATTTAATTATACTAATGGAAAACAGGCACCCATTGTTCTGTTAGAAAATGTTTCAGTTTTGCAAAGGCCCAGAGCTTAGAGCTGATGGCAGATGGAGCTAGATGGTACCTCCCTTCCATTCCTTTTTGAATCTATTCATTGTCGGGGGACTCAAGGAGCATTCTGGGAGAAATGAGAGCAAGCTCAAGGCCCCCTTCCTGTTAAGTGTCAAGGTGTATAGACACATTGAATGTGGCACTGGCAGAGATCAGGTGGCAGGAACAATCAACAGAGAATTCTGAAGTACTCATCATAACCATGGGGAATCTAAACTGAGACTCAGATTCCAAAGCAAGCCTATTTCTAGGCATAGACTAGAGAATATCTGGTTATGAACACTTTGTGTGAGGATGTGGGGCCCAAACTTCACCTGATCTAGCTGCCCTGGCTCATGGGCAGGAAAAGGAGGAGGGGCTGGGGCAGGTGGGGCTGTTTGTGTGTACACATGGCAAGAACCAGTCCTGTGAGCAAATTTGTTTGCTCGCCCTGTACAGTGGTGACTCTATATATAATGCGGAGACCTTGTCTCCTGTGGCCAGATGCACAGTGTGTGATGGGCTGCAGCAGACACCACCTCAAAGGGCAGCTGAGAGCAGTGTTAGAGGCAGATGTGCTAGAATTTCTGCTTTTCCTCTGCAAGGTGGTGGTGCTGAGCTTTTGCTGTCCTTGGACTTGCCTAGGGAATGTGATCTGAGATAGTGAAGGATGGACTTTTCTTAATCAGATCCCATTGGTTCTGTGCCAATAGATTTAACATTTAATGAAATGTGACCCATCTACACATTCTCCAGAAACCATGTGCAAGCATGGTCATAGCAGCACTGTTCCCATCACCCCCAACTGAAATCACTGCCACATCCTTCAACAGTAAATTGGTGAATAAATGGTAAACAATTTACATGATAAAATTTTCTACACCCATGGGAATGAGCAATCCACAGTAAAGACGAACCTCACAATACAATGCTGAATAAAGGAGACCACATACAAAGGAGCACAAATTGTAAGGTTCCGTTTATCTGAAGTTCAAAGACAGGCAAAATTAATCTGTGCTGTTATAAGTTGGATTGTGGTTGCTCTTGGCATGGGGTAATGAGTGAAAGCGAACCAAAGTGGACTTCTGGGGCCCTGGTGATGTTTTCTTTCTTGATTTGGGTACTAGTTAAAAGGGTACATTTCAGTTTGTGAAAATTCCTCAAGATTTACGCTTATGTCCAATTTTCTGTATGTATATCATAATTTCAAGGAAAGTTTTTAAAAAGTGATTTTATTTTTTTCTTCAAGCTGATGAAGTGAGGCTTACACATGGAAGATTATCAAAGCCTTAACTTTATCATTCACATCCCATGGCCACTGGTTGAAGGTCAAGACACACTTTCATCCCTCTACCTGAAACAGCCCAGTCTAATGATCTAGCCATCTTCCAAGTGTCCTCCCAAAGACAGCGTTGTGCCCTGACTTCTCCACACCCCTTCTCCAGCCTTCTCTGCACTTCTATGAGAAAATGCTAGAAATCTGTGAAAAGAGAAGAGGGAAGAGTTCTCAATCCCCAGGACAGGATGATGGGGATAAATTGATGATCGGAGGGCAGATGGTGCCCACCACGTAAACATTCGCAGGGGAGGGGAGGCCCAGCTCCGACCTTGCAGCATCTATATTTACCAACCTAAGATTTGCCTCATTCAAGTTTCAGTGAGCATTTTAAGCCCTCATGTTGTCACAAGAGTGAAGCATCAAACGAGGAATCCTCTCAGTCTTAAGGCTTTGCTTGCCACTGGACACTGTGAGCTCCAGGCAGGCTTTTAATTTTCTGCATTTTAACCCTGGTTCTTGCCTCTAATGTCTCTCCTTGTATGGTTTTTTTAGGCAGTGTCTTTATTTTTATTTTTTATTTTTTTTTCTTTTGCGGTACGCGGGCCTCTCACTGCTGTGGCCTCTCCCGTTGCGGAGCACAGGCTCCGGACGCGCAGGCTCAGAGGCCATGGCTCACGGGCCCAGCCGCTCAGTCTGAATTGTTCCCATGCAAAGAGTTTCTGAACCTGTAGTTATCACCACCATGAACTCCTGAGACTGCACCAAAGGCACTCTGATTAAACACCTGCTCGTGTGAAGGCAAGAACACATGACTCTATTGTACTACACATACTTTGCATTCTACACAGACTCTGAGCCTGAGTTGGAAGGAGGCGACTGAGTCTCAGGGGGTTCAGATAAAGCGACTGTAGGCAGTATGGCTGTAACAACCGGGTGAGAAATGGCACACTCTGGAGGTCATTACAAATGAGTCAAATGACTGAAAGACAGATGTATATGTGTCACCTAATCCTGGCATTCAGTTTCATTCTGTATGGTTAATTTCAGGCAGCAAAACAAAGCATTGATTACCTCTCCAAATTCAATTGCAGACAGCCATGCTTAACAAGGGGGAAGAAAGCAAGTGTCTATTGAGACCAAAGTTTGCAGATGTCAATCAGCCAATGATAAAAGCAATCTGATCCTGTCCTGTATGGAAAATAATGGAAAGTTGGTCTAGTTGTGGTATCTCTCATGCCAATAAGAGGGAGGTAGGATGTGACCTCTCATGCAGACATATTTTTTTTTTTTTTGTCACCAGATGGATACTCTACCAATAATTTCAGTGCGGGGATGCACTGACATCTAGTGGACAAACAGGTGGTTGACATTTTGGCCATAAATGGTACTACTGCAGGAATTAGTAAACTACATAGTAATGGTATTTGAGAAAATTTAGTTCAAATAAAATTTAAAGTAGGAATATAGATTTTCTTTTTTACCATGGTTGAAGCCAGTTAATTAAATTTGTATGTAAATTAATATTACATTTTTTTTGACTTGTGAATTTGTTTTTATTTTTATTGGGCTATAGGGGATGGGCTGGGAAATATCTCTGTAAGTTATGCCCTACTAGGGAAATGTCCGTTCTGATTTTCCTGGGACAGCTTTCGGAGCTTTTTTTCTTGGAGCTGCTGCTCTTGCTGGCAGCAGCCTCTTCAGGTCCACTGCTGAGAGGTTCCTCCTTGGAAGAGAATTTCCTCTTTTTCTTGGGGACCCTCTTGTTTTCTGACTCTTCAGGGTCACTATCTGGTTCCTCTCTGGGGAAAGATTTCTTCCTCTTGGTAAGACTTCCACTGTCAGCTGTCTCTTCAAGATCACTAACCAGCTCCTCCTTGGAAAAATATTTCTTTTTTTTGGGTTTGGAGGAGACAGATGGGGGTCTTCCATTCCATTCTCCTGAGGAGCCTCCTGGGGCTTTTGCTTTTGCTTCTTTTTGGGTCTTGCACTTGTCTCCTCACATTCCTCCGGGGTACTACTGCTGTTTTCTGAAGATGCCAGGGCAATTGCAGCCAGCCTTTTCTTTTCCTTCTTCAAGCATTTCTTCTCCTGTTTCTCCAGCTTCCTAGTAATCTCAGCAGCTGCTTCCTCTTCCTGAACCATTGCCTCCTTCATGACATCCAGATTCTTTCATGGAATCTCTCCAGTCTCATAGAAGGACAGCCACTCCTCAACTTGTTCTTGAAGCTTCTCCCCAAATACACTGGTAGGTACCTCAGAGAAGCAATCAATTTGTGAGGCAATACTGCATTTGTTTGCCAGGTATCGGGAGATGCGGCCTTTGTTCTTGGCAGCTGCTTGGCCAATGAAGGTACAGTGGAAAATGAGTCTGTATTTTGGGGTGTTACCCCTTGACTTCAGGGCTCTGGAAAGTTGGTCCCTGTGCTGGGCCCAGGGAATCACTCAGACACCAGGACTGAATATTACATTTTGAAGACTTTTTCTTATTAACAATACCATCCCTCTGTCTTGTGAAATACTGGTGGATGGTTGGATGACTACCAGAATTAACAAGTTTACACGTAGGTAAAGACAGATAACAGAACACCAGAGATACCCAAAAGAAGGCATGAAGTGCTGTCCCTTTTGTTTTTGGAAAAGAAGTATTTTATCTAATTATCAAACACAATTGAGTTAGTAGGTTCCAGCCACCTTCCAGTAAGGAATCTGAGAATTTTAGAAGTTTGGTCAAAAAACTGCAAAGCTGAAAACAATTATGCCAGATGCTACTCCGGTAGGGGGAAGAGGGCATTTCAAGTCCAAAGAAAAGGCCTGTGTGTCCAGTTTTCCTTGAATCACTGATCAAGAGAGTCTTTGAAATAAATCTTATTTAACTAGTTCACTGAATGATACATTGTGGGAAGTAATTAGTGTTAAGATGTGAGGAGAAAAATAGACAACATCTGTCTCTTTGACTCTTGGATTGTGAAACAACTGAGAAATGGACTCACGGCGTAAATCAAACCAAGATTTAAGAACATAAATCCAACAAAGATTTAAGAACATAAATCCTACTCTGGGTAAAGCAGATTGAAGAATGCTGCTCCAACTGTGCCCAACATAGGTTCTTCTAATATTGCCATTTCCTCTTGTATTAAATTTATACTGACACAATTACAGTGCTTCCGTCTACTTCCTGTCTAGTTTCTACTTTTTCCAAAACGGTATGGGTTACTCACAATTTCCTGTATCTGTTCTTCCTTAATATACAATGATAAGACAAGCATTATCCAAAATTTGGAAATAAGGTAAAGAGTATGACTTTTCAATGGGATGTCTTTTCAATGTCATATTATAATTTTGTTTATTAGGCCTACACAAGGGACTTTTTAATTTCCTAAGAGAATATACCTGTATTTGACTTACAACTTATTATTTGAATAGAGCTCAACTACTGTGAAGCTACATGTTAATTTGTATAGTTCTTTACTGAGAGGCTGAATATACAAATGGGCAGTAGCCAGACCGTGTATAAAAACAGAACTCTGACCCACAACTTACAGGAACCAGCCCAGGAAACCAATCCATCATCTCTAGTAACCAGCCCTGGAAGCCATATAGCTGTAGATTGGACCTGTAAGAAGTAAGACCTCTATCTCTAGTATTAATCCAGGAAGCCAAACAATAATCTCAGTAACAATCAGTCCAAAATGGCTAAGACTGGATCAATAATTGACAGCTTTCTAATTTTTATCCCTGCTTCCAACTTAAGAACAACCAGAGAAAGCCAAATATAAACCCAACCAATCACACAGGATGCCCTGCTTCTATTCAGCCCACCTGTGGCTTCCCCATGCCAACAGCCTTTGTCAGGGCACACCCAAAGCTTCCCCTTTTTTCCACTATAAAGCTTTTCTCCTCCTCTTCTGCCTGCCATTGAGTCTCTTCCAAAATGCAAGTGATAATGGCTGACTCCCTTGCTATAGCAAGATCTGAACAATAACCTTTGCTTGTCTGGTTGATCTTCATTCATTTCCACAGTCCAGTGTAAAACAAAACCTCAAAGGTTAATGTTTCCTTTCCCTGTAGAGCATTAACCAGTTTTGTATGTAGCCTAGCAACCTTCTTTTAACAATCTTTTGCTTAATGTACAGAAATAACTGTACCTTATATGCTCTTGGAACCAGTTTTCCTATCTTATTTGTTCCTTCATTAATCAATTGACTAAACTGTTGACATGTGTTCATTCTATATTTGTATGGGAATGATGTTTTTACGTTTGTGAAAATTACACATTGACCAGAGAAAAGAAACAGAATGCCTATAAACATCTAAGGAGAAATTCAAATCTGTATTTTATTAAAGCTGTATTAAAAGAGGAAGCAGCATACTTACTAGGTCTACAGGATGTCTTCAATTTATTTTAATATTGTGAAATAGCTGTCCTAGATATTCGTTGAAGAGATTTGCCAAAGTTACTCAGCTCATGGACTACTTGGAATTACATAGCTCTGAGTGACCCAACTTGAAACTTAAATTAGTCAGTTTTTGCTGTGTAACAACCCTCCAAATCCTACTTTCAGAAACATTTATTTTTCTCAGTCAAAGGTGTGCAAGTTGGCTACAGTGCCTCTGCCTCAGACGTGAGTAGGTTCAGATCTGCTCCACCTTTGGACTGAAGGCTATTTGGGACAAATTCTTCCTATAGTGATGACAAAAGAGCAAAAGAACAAGCTCAACCATGCAAGCAACCTCATCTCATGTCATCCAAGTCACCTAGCAGAGCCCAAGTTAAGGGTGGGGGCAAGGCATATACTCCTCCCACAGTAGTAAGCACTGCCAAGTCTCAGGTCAAAGATCGAGGATGTATTCACCCCTGACAGGGAGGCAGTAATCTCATCTAATCTGTGGCAAAAGCAAAGCAAAACTACAGAGGAAGCAAGAGCTCAGCTGACCAGTTTTCAGAAGGACTGGCAGTCCTTCATCCGGTCGCAGACCAGATGTGGAAGATGGCAAGTGAGGAACAGTACTCACTTCCCTGAGTGACACACCCTGAGCTGGTGTAATCAGTTCGTGGAGATCTTCGGAACGCTTTGGCAGAGTGAAAGTCACAATTCTAGAAGCGACCTGCAGATAAGTATGAATCAAGCTTTTAAGCCTGTGTCAGCTCTGTGATGTGATTCTCAGGAATGATCAGGCGTTCGCCCAGTTGTGCTCCAGTTCCCAGAGGCATCGACTGAACTGGAAGTAAACCATGCCCTGCAAGCAGAGCCTGAGGCTTTGGGAATAGAGGACAAATATAGTCTGAATACACAAAATAAATATTATATACTAAATAAAATTTCTGAAAATCTTACTGGGCAGTCAAATTCTGAGTAATGCTCATAAAACTGATGAAATTAAAGCTAAAGTCTAACATCATTGATATGCCTATTTGTATACATCCCAGGTTTGTCAAGAATTATTCTCTCTTAAAATATCAATAGCTCACTGATTGTGATAGATGGCTTATTAGGCATAAGTTTTATTTTTATATGAATAAATTTGATGAAATGTTGAAAATGCTCTTACATAAATAATAAAATCTGTATTTCAACTATCAAATAAACTACGATCACTACCTTTTTCCCTTGTAGCTTACCCAAATGTCAGTGTCCAGTTATAGGGCCAACTGCTAAAAAAGTTTAGATGCCTAAGAGAAAAATGCTTCACTTTGCCACCGAAGTTGCTTTTTTCACTCAATGTTATTTTTGTTAGATTGTCTCATACATGTAGTTTTAGTTCACTCATTTTCAGTGCTACATTGCATTTCATTGTCTGTGTATTCTGCCTTTTAAATTCATTCTTTTATTAATAGTTATTTAAAGTTATTACTTCAGTTTGCCATACCAAAATATTCTTTTTCCTTACCTTATCATTTATCCTTACACATATCCTCACGTCACTCCCTCAGGGACACATATCATGGTTGGAGTTTAGCACCAAACAGTTGCACGTAATGTTAAGAAGGGCCTGCTGGGGTGATGTGCTGCCTCTCCAAGATTATTCAGGTAAGAGAAATATTTAAGATGCTCTAGACTGGACCAGGCTTGGTGGATTTTGACTAGCTTGTTCATGCATCTGTGGCCAGTTAATGGGAGGCTGACTGGTTCAAGATGGTCTCACATTTCTGGAGGTTAGGGTTGCTGTTGGCCTGTTGGCTGGGGCAAAGGGCAGCTGGGCACATGTCCCTTATCCTCCAACTGGCTCCAAAAGCAGGATACCAAGATGGAACCAAAGCTCCCAAGGCCTTTTACGTCCAGGTATAGGCTATACATCACCTCTTCCACATTTTATTGGCCAGCCAGCTCCCATTCAAGGGCAATATTCCAGCTATCTATATTTCTATATAACAAACCACCTCAAAAGTTACTAGTTTAAAACAACAATCATTTATTTTGCTCACCATTCTGTCATTTGGTCAAGGCCCAGTGGGGACAATTCATCTCTGCTCCACCAGATGTCAGCTGGACTAAGGCTGGAGGATCCACTTCCAAGATGGCTCTGTCACATGGCTGGCAAACTCCTCTCCAGGTGAGACTCTCAGGGGGCAGGTTACATTTCTTACATCATGGGAGATGGATCCTTAGAGACAGGAAATGGAAGCTGCTAGTTTCTTTTTTTTTTGCCACACCCAAGGAGTATTTAATAAAGAAAAATATATAAAAAGGATTATACACCATGAGGAGGTGTGATTTATATCACATTTAAGAAAACACTGGCTAACCCCAAATCATGAAGATTTACTCATGTTTTCATCTAAAAGTTTTATAATTTTAGCTCTTACATTTAGGTTTTTATGAGCATTTTGAGCTAATTTTTATGTGTGGTATCCTTATGCCACAAAATTTGTGTAATTTTGTAGCTTTAAAATCTGGAAGTATGAGTCTTCCAACTTCGGGTTTTGGGTTTTTTTTTTTCAAAATTGTTTTGGCAATTCTGAATCCTTGAATTGTCATATAAGTTTTAGGATCAGTTTGTTGAATTATGAAAAAAAATAGCTGGAATTTTGTTGACTCTGTAGATCTGGGGAGTACTGCCATCTTAACAATATTAAGTCTTCTGATCCATGAACACTGAATGTCTTTCTGTTTATTTAGATATTCTTTAAGCTCTTTCTAGAAGGCTTTATGGTTTTCAGTGTACAAAGCTTCCACTTCTATTTAAGTATTTTATTCTTTTCGATGCTACTGTAAATGGAATTGTTTTATTAATTTCGTTTCAATTGTTCAGTACTTATTTTCAAATCTGGATACTTTGTATTTCTTTTCTTCTCTAATTTCCTTGGCTCCAGCAAAATGCTGAATAGAAGTGGTGAGAGCAGACATCTTTGTTGAAGCTGCTAGTTTCTTAAGGCTTAGCCCAGAAACTGATATAGCATCACTTCTGCCATATCCCTTTTGTCAAACCCTTACCACCCAGACTCAAGGAAAAGGGAGAATAGTGGGGCTATATATTAAAACTGCCATAAGTGGGCTCTAGATTCCAACCTTGATGGGAGAAGTGATAACGTCACCTTGTAAAGGGCATGAACACTGGAAGAGGGAAAAAGTTGCAGCCATTTGCACAATCAGTGTGAGCAGGAAGAGGGAGAGATTTCTGGTTCAAAATTTCTTCTCCTTTTAACAAAGCTACCACTTACTTGTCTTAGCCTTATGTTAACTATAACTTATCAAAAGGTAAATTTAGAAATGCTACTTTTATTATTTAAATGGCTTAAAGGATTTTATACAGAAAGGCTTTGTAAGTGCCTCCCTTTTATTTCGAAATAAATTTTAGTACTTTAGCTCCCCTTGAAAGATGTGAAACCATGTTGTGTTGATGGGATAACTATTATGCAACAAGAGTGAGGGTAATCATCTTATTGCACTCGACAGGATGAACATAGCCATTTTTGCACAGAAAAGATGGTGAAATATTCAATTACAGCTGTGTGGTCAATGTAAAATCTCTCATTTATATGAACGCAGAGTCATTAATTAGACATGGAGCAGGAAATTTTGTAAGCCGTAGCCACCCTGAATTTTCTTTAGGCTGTCTTCTCTGTGTCTTATGGACCATAATGAAATGACCTAGGGGCCAGCCAAACAGAATCATTCATTGACTCTCCCCAGTCTCGTTTATACTCTTCATACATGACTCCGTGGGATACAGCCACTCCTTCAGGGAGGAAATTCTAAACTTCATGCATAAAGTACATTCCCAAACACCTGCTTTCCTTTCCTAGGCAGCAACCTGCTTTCAGGAAAAAGATCTGACCTCCTGAAAGTCCTAAAAATAAAATATCTACAGCATCCACCTCATATGGTTTGATTAAACCTGTTCCAAAAGCTCCAAGCCAATTCCACCTCCTGGGGAGCACTGAGGTGGTGACAGCTCTATCCACTGAGTACAGATTGAGACAATTTGAGTCAGTCTTGGATTATGTGCTTTTCAACTGCTTTCAGTTAGGACTGTGTTTGGCAACAAGTAATGGAAAACTTTACATATAGTAGCTTTTAAAAACTGAGTTGTTTCTTTTTATTTTAATGTTTATTTATTGAAGTATAATTGATTTACAATGTTGTGTTAGTTTCAGATGTACAGCAAAGTGATTCAGTTATATACATATTCTTTTTCAGATTCTTTTCCATTATAGGTTATTATAAGATATCGAATACAGTTCCCTGTGCTATACAGTAGGTCCTTATTGTTTATATATTTTTACATGGTAGGTTTCAGGAATCATTTCTATAGTTTGTTTTTGTTTCTTTTTATGCACCAAGAAGCACAAGTCTCTGGCAGCCTTGTGATGCAGTCAGGTACTTAGGCTGCTTTCTGTTTGGATTTTCTTATTTTGTGGTTTTCATCCTCATGTTTGTACCCAAGATGCTACCAATCAGCTCTTTAATTTCTGGATTGAAGTTACTATAATGATCTTCCTAGGGAAAGTGCGTTTAAAGTTGTAGATAGCAAAGAAGAACCACAGCCAAGAAACATAAAGAGCCCAGAGCCTTCATTAAGCCAATCCTGAAAACACTCTTAAAATACCCATATCTCTGGTTTTTTAAATTACCTTTTTATTAAATAGATTGGTCTTGAGTTTCTTGTCTTTTTGGAACTGAAAGAACCTTAAGAGATACAAACCACATTCTGAAGATCTCCCAATCTGTCTTTTAAAAATATTGAATATATTTGCTTTTTGCATTCACATAACAAGAATTCACATGGCAAGAGTTTGGAACATGAGGAATTCCTGAACTGAATTTGTGGAAAACTGGAAATGTATTTAGAGGGAATAGACAGCCATGAATGCTTACAATAGAAATAGAGACTGAAATTTATTGAGCTAATCATCATTGTGAGAACTTAGAAAGGAAATACAGAAAAACTCCAAAAAAAGGGAGACGAAGATGAAGAAAAGAGCTTAAGTTTATGAAACAAATCAAAGATAAAATATAGAGGATTAAAAGCTCATACTGGAAATGTAAAAATTCTAATAAATTACAACGAAAACTGTATCTATCAAAACTTGTAGGTTGCAAAACTCACTGGGGGGACGAGGGGAAGATGGCGGAAGAGTAAGACACGGAGATCACCTTCCTCCCCACAGATACACCAGAAATACATCTACACGTGGAACAACTCCTACAGAACACCTACTGAACGCTGGCAGAAGACTTCAGACCTCCCAAATGGCAAGAAACTCCCCACGTACCTGGGTAGGGCAAAAGAAAAAAAGAAAAAACAGAGACAAAAGAATAGGGACGGGACCTGCACCAGTGGGAGGGAGCTGTGAAGGAGGAAAGGTTTCCACACACTAGGAAGCCCCTTCGCGGGCGGACACTGTGGGTGGCGGAGAGGGGGAACTTCCGTGGCACGGAGGAGAGCACAGCAACAGGGGTGCGGAGGGCAATGCGGGGAGATTCCCGCATAGAGGATTGGTGCCGACCAGCACTGACCAGCCCAAGAGGCTTGTCTGCTCACCCGCTGGGGCGGGCGGGGCTGCGAGCTGAGGCTCGGGCTTTCGTTGGAGCGCAGGGAGAGGACTGGGGTAGGCGGCGTGAACACAGCCTGAACGGATTAGTGCGCCATGGCTAGCCGGGAAGGAGTCCAGGAAAAGGTCTGGAGCTGCCGAAGAGGCAAGAGACTTTACCTTCCCTCTTTGTTTCCTGCTGCGCGAGGAAAGGGGATTAAGAGCGCTGCTTAAAGGAGCTCCAGAGACGGGCGCGAGCCGCGGCTAAAAGCGCGGACCGCAGAGACGGGCAGGAGACGCTAAGGCTGCTGCTGCCGCCACCAAGAAGCCTGTGTGCGAGCACAGGTCACTATACACACCTCCTTTCTGGGAAGCCTGTGCAGCCCGCCACTGCCAGGTTCCCGGGATCCAGGGACAACTTTCCCGGGAGAACACATGGCGTGCCTCAGACTGGTGCAATGTCACTCAGGCCTCTGCCGCCGCAGGCTCACCCGGCACTCCATACCCCTCCCTCCCCCCGGGCTGAGTGAGCCAGAGCCCCCTGAATCAGCGGCTCCTTTAACCCCGTCCTGTCTGAGCGAAAAACAGATGCTCTCCGGCGACCTACACGCAGAGGTGGGGCCAAATCCAAAGCTGAGGCCCTGGGAGCTGTGAGAACAAAGAAGAGAAAGGGAAATCTCTCCCAGCAGGCTCAGAAGCAGCGGACTAAAGCTCCACAATCAACTTGATGTACCCTGCATCTATGGAACACATGAATAGACAACGAATCATCCCAAATTGAGGAGGTGGACTTTTAGAGCAAGATCTATGATTTTTTTCCCTTATCCTCTTTTTGTAAGTGTGTATGTATACGCTTCTGTGTGAGACTTTGACTTTATGGCTTTGCTTGCACCATTTGTCCTAGGGTTCTATCCGTCCACTTTTTTTTTTTTCCATAATATTTTTTATTTTAATAACTTTATTTTATTTTACTTTATCTTTCTTTCCTTCCTTCCCTCCTTTAGACAACGAATCATCCCAAATTGAGGAGGTGGACTTTGAGAGCAAGATTTATGATTTTTTCCCCTTTTCCTCTTTTTATCAGTGTGTATGTGTATGCTTCTGTATGAGATTTTGTCTGTATAGCTTTGCTTCCACCATTTGCCCTAAGGTTCTATCTGTACATTTTTTTAAACTTTTTTCTTAATAATTATTTTTCAATTTAATAACATTATTATATTTTACTTTATTTTATTTCACTTTATCTTCTTTCTTTTCTCCTTCCTTCCATCCTACCTTCTTTCCTTCCTCCCTCCCTCCCTTTCTTCCTCCCTCCCTCCCTTTCTTCCTTTCTTCCCTTCTTTCCTTTTCTTCTTCCTTCCTTTCTTTCTTTTTCTTTCTTTCTTCCTACTTCTACTAATTCTTTCTACTTTTTCTCCCTTTTATTCGAAGCCGTGTGGATGAAAGGCTCTTGGTGCTGCAGCTAGGAGTCAGTGCTCTGCCTCTGAGGGGGGAGACACAACTTCAGGACACTGGTCAACAAGAGATCTCCCAGCTCCACATAATATCAGACAGCGAAAATCTCTGAGAGATTTCCATCTTAACACCAGCACCCAGCTTCAATCAATGACCAGCAAGCTACAGTGCTGGACACCCTATGCCAAACAACTAGCAAAACAGGAACACAACACCACCCATTAGCAGAGAGGCTGCCTAAAATCATAATAAGTCCACAGACACCCCAAAACACACCACCAGACGTGGACCTGCCCACCAGAGAGACAAGATCCAGCCTCATCCACCAGAACACAGGCACTAGTCCCCTCAACCAGGAAGCCTACACAACCCACTGAACCAACCATAGCCACTGGGGACAGACACCAAAAACAACGGGAACTACAAACCTGCAGCCTACAAAAAGGAGACCCCGAACACAGTAAGATAAGCAAAATGAGAAGACAGAAAAACACACAGCAGATGAAGGAGCACGATAAAAACCCACCAGACCTAACAAATGAAGAGAAAATAGGCAGTCTACCTGAAAAAGAATTCAGAATAATGATAATAAAGATGATCCAAAATCTTGGAAACAGAATAGACAAAATGCAAGAAACATTTACCAAGGACCTAGGAGAACTAAAGATGAAGCAAACAACGATGAACAACACAAAATATTGAAATGAAAAATACTCTACATGGGATCAATAGCAGAATAACTGAGGCAGAAGGACGGATAACTGACCTGGAAGATAAAATAGTGGAAATGACTGCTGCAGAGCAGAATAAAGAAAAAAGAATGAAAAGAACTGAGGACAGTCTCAGAGACCTCTGGGAAAACATTAAACGCACCAACATTCAAATTATAGGGGTTCCAGAAGAAGAAGAGGAAAAGAAAGGGACTGAGAAAATATTTGAAGAGATTATAGTTGAAAACTTCCCTAATATGGGAAAGGAAATAGTTAATCAAGTCCAGGAAGCACAGAGAGTCCCATACAGGATAAATCCAAGGAGAAATACACCAAGACACATATTAATCAAACGATCAAAAATTAAATACAAAGAAAGCATATCAAAAGCAGCAAGGGAAAAACAACAAATAACACACAAGGGAATCCCCATAAGGTTAACAGCTGATCTCTCAGCAGAAACCCTACAAGCCAGAAGGGAGTGGCAGGACATCTTTAAAGTGATGAAAGGGAATAAACTACAACCAAGATTACTCTACCCAGCAAAGATCTCATTCAGATTTGATGGAGAAATTAAAACCTTTACAGACAAGCAAAAGCTAAGAGAGTGCAGCACCACCAAACCAGCTTTAAAACAAATGCTAAAGGAACTTCTCTAGGCAAGAAACACAAGAGAAGGAAAAGACCTACAATAATGAACCCAAAACAATTTAGAAAATGGGAATACGAACATACATGTCGATGATTACCTTAAATGTAAATGGACTAAAGGCTCCCATCAAAAGACACAGATTGGCTGAATGGATACAAAAACAAGACCCATATATATGCTGTCTACAAGAGACCCACTTCAGACCTAGAGACACATACAGACTGAAAGTAAGGGGATGGAAAAAGATATTTCATGCACATGGAAACCAAAAGAAAGCTGGAGTAGCAATTCTCATATCAGAAAAAATAGACTTTAAAATAAAGACTATTAGAAGAGACAAAGAAGGACACTACATAATGATCAAGGGATCGATCCAAGAAGAAGATATAACAATTGTAAATATTTATGCACCCAACATAGGAGCACCTCAATACATAAGGCAAATACTAACAGCCATAAAAGGGGAAATCGACAGTAACACATTCATAATAGGGGACATTAACACCCCACTTTCACCAATGGACAGATTATCCAAAATGAAAATAAATAAGGAAACACAAGCTTTAAATGATACATTAAACAAGATGGACTTAATTGATATTTATAGGACACTCCATCCAAAAACAACAGAATACACATTTTTCTCAAGTGCTCATGGAACATTCTCCAGGATAGATCATATCTTGGGTCACAAATCAGGCCTTGGTAAATTTAAGAAAATTGAAATTTTATCAAGTATCTTTTCTGACCACAATGCTATGAGACTAGATATCAATTACAGGAAAAGATCTGTAAAAAATACAACCACATGGAGGCTAAACAATACACTACTTAATAACAAGTGATCACTGAAGAAATCAAAGAGGAAATTAAAAAAATACCTAGAAACAAATGACAATGGATACACGACGACTCCAAACCTATGGGATGCAGCAAAAGCAGTTCTAAGAGGGAAGTTTATAGCAATACAAGCCCACCTTAAAAAACAGGAAACATCTCGAATAAACAACCTAATCACACACCTAAAGCAATTAGAGAAAGAAGAATATAAAAACCCCAAAGTTAGCAGAAGGAAAAGAAATCATAAAAATCAGATCAGAAATAAATGAAAAAGAAACGAAGGGAAATGATAACAAAGATAAATAAAACTAAAAGCTGGTTCTTTGAGAAGATAAACAAAATTGATAAACCATTAGCCAGACGCATAAAGAAAAACACAGAGAACATTCAAATCAATAGAATTAGAAATGAAAAAGGAGAAGTAACAACTGACACTGCAGAAATACCAAAGATCATGAGAGATTACCACAAGCAACTCTATGCCAATAAAATGGACAACCTGGAAGAAATGGACAAATTCTTAGAAATGCACAACCTGCCAAGACGGAATCAGGAAGAAATAGAAAATAGGAACAGACCAGTCACAAGCACTGAAATTGAAACTGTGATTAAAAATCTTCCGACAGGGCTTCCCTGGTGGCACAGTGGTTGAGAGTCCGCCTGCCAATGCATGGGACACGGGTTCGTGCCCCGGTCCGGGAGGATCCCACATGCCACAGAGCGGTTGGGCCCGTGAGCCATGGCCGCTGAGCCTGGGCGTCCGGAGCCTGTGCTCTGCAACAGGAGTGGCCACAACAGTGAGAGGCCCGTGTACCGCAAAAAAAAAAAATCTTCCGACAAACAAAAGCCCAGGACCAGATGGCTTCACAGGCAAACAGAATCCAACAGCACATTAAAAGGATCATACACCATGATCAAGTGGGGTTTATTCCAGGAATGCAAGGATTCTTCAATACACGCAAATCAATCAATGGGATAAACCATATTAACAAATTGAAGGAGAAAAACCATATGATCATCTCAACAGACACAGAGAAAGCTTTTGACAAAATTCAACACCGATTTATGATAAAAACCCTGCAGAAAGTAGGCATAGAGGGAACTTTCCTCAACATAATAAAGGCCATATATGACAAACCCACAGCCAACATCATCCTCAATGGTGAAAAACTGAAAGCATTTCCACTAAGATCAGGAACAAGACAAGGTTGCCCACTCTCACCACTCTTATTCAACATACTTTTGGAAGTTTTTGCCACAGCAATCAGAGAAGAAAAGGAAATAAAAGGAATCCAAATTGGAAAAGAAAAAGTAAAGCTGTCACTGTTTGCAGATGACATGATACTATACATAGAGAATCCTAAAGATGCTACCAGAAAACTACTAGAGCTAATCAATGAATTTGGTAAAATTGCAGGATACAAAATTAATG
Organism: Phocoena sinus; assembly: GCF_008692025.1. NCBI lineage: Eukaryota > Metazoa > Chordata > Mammalia > Artiodactyla > Phocoenidae > Phocoena > Phocoena sinus. The sequence goes on along the minus strand of NC_045773.1, from coordinate 53,394,143 downwards.
CACAGAAATTTCTGGCATTCCTATACACTAATGATGAAAAATCTGAAAGTGAAATCAAGAAAACACTCCCATTACCATTGCAACAAAAAGAATAAAATATCTAGGTATAAACCTACCTAAGGAGACAAAAGACCTGTATGCAGATAATTATAAGACACTGATGAAAGAAATTAAAGATGATACAAATAGATGGAGCGATATACCATGTTCTTGGATTGGAAGAATCAACATTGTGAAAATGACTCTACTACCCAAAGCGATCTACAGATTCAATGCAATCCCTATCAAACTACCACTGGCAATTTTCACAGAACTAGAACAAAAAATTTCACAATTTGTATGGAAACACAAAAGACCCCGAATAGCCAAAGCAATCTTGAGAACGAAAAACGGAGCTGGAGGAATCAGGCTCCCTGACTTCAGACTATACTACAAAGCTACAGTAATCAATACAGTATGGTACTGGTACAAAAACAGAAAGATAGATCAATGGAACAGGATAGAAACCCACGCACATATGGTCACCTTATCTTTGATAAAGGAGGCAGGAATGTACAGTGGAGAAAGGACAGCCTCTTCAATAAGTGGTGTTGGGAAAACTGGACAGGTACATGTAAAAGTATGAGATTAGATCACTCCCTAACACCATACACAAAAATAAGCTCAAAATGGATTAAAGACCTAAATGTAAGGCCAGAAACTATCAAACTCTTAGAGGAAAACATAGGCAGAACACTCTATGACATAAATCACAGCAGGATCCTTTTTGACCCACCTCCTGGAGTAATGGAAACAAAAATAAACAAATGGGACCTAATGAAACTTCAAAGCTTTTGCACAGCAAAGCAAACCATAAATAAGACCAAAAGACAACCCTCAGAATGGGAGAAAATATTTGCAAATGAAGCAACTGACAAAGGATTAATTTCCAAAATTTACAAGCAGCTCATGCAACTCAATAACAAAAAACAAACAACCCAATCCAAAAATGGGCAGAAGACCTAAATAGACATTTCTCCAAAGAAGATATACAGACTGCCAACAAACACATGAAAGAATGCTCAACATCATTAATCATTAGAGAAATGCAAATCAAAACTACAATGAGATATCGTCTCACACCAGTCAGAATGGCCATCATCAAAATATCTAGAAACAATAAATGCTGGAGAGGGTGTGGGGAAAAGGGAACACTCTTGCACTGCTGGTGGGAATGTGAATTGGTACAGCCACTATGGAGAAGAGTATGGAGGTTCCTTAAAAAACCACAAATAGAACTACCATATGACCCAGCAATCCCACTACTGGGCATACACCCTGAGAAAACCATAATTCAAAAAGAGTCATGTACCAAAATGTTCATTGCAGCTCTATTTACAATAGTCCAGAGATGGAAATAACCTAAGTGTCCATCATCGGATGAATGGACAAAGAAGATGTGGCACATATATACAATGGAATATTCCTCAGCCATAAAAAGAAACGAAATTGAGCTATTTGTAAATGAGGTGGATAGACCTAGAGTCTGTCATACAGAGTGAAGTAAGTCAGAAAGAGAAAGACAAATACCGTATGCTAACACATATATATGGAATTTAAGAAAAGAAAAATGTCATGAAGAACCTAGGGGTAAGACAGGAATAAAGACACAGACCTACTAGAGAACGGGCTTGAGGATATGGGGAGGGGGAAAGGTGAGCTGTGACAAAGCGAGAGAAAGGCATGGACATATGTACACTACCAAACGTAAGGTAGATAGCTAGTGGGAAGCAGCCGCATAGCACAGGGAGATGAGGTTGGTGCTTTGTGACCGCCTGGAGGGGTGGGATAGGGAGGGTGGGTGGGAGGGAGGGAGATGTAAGAGGGAAGAGATTTGGGAACATATGTATAACTGATTCACTTTGTTATAAAGCAGAAACTAACGCACCATTGTAAAGCAATTATACCACAATAAAGATGTTAAAAAAAAAAAAAAACTTGTAGGTTGAAACAAACTGTTACTTGGAAGGAAACAGTTCTAAATGCTTGTACTGGAGGGGAAAGGCCAGAAGTTAATTTGCTAGATAAGACTTACGAATTTAGAAAAAACAACAAAATAAATCCAAAAAGTAAAAGAAAGAAGATAAAACAAGAGCGGATCAAAGAACAGGATCAAAATGCCAAAAATTGGTTCTTTGAACAGACTACAGCGACAGACATAGTAATATTCAGCAAGGGAAAAAGCAGGCGAGGGGACCAAAAGTAAATACAGTAATATTATGAATCAAAAGGTGGCCATGGGCTTCCCTGGTAGCGCAGTGGTTGAGAGTCTGCCTGCCGATGCAGGGGACACGGGTTCTTGCCCCGGTCCGGGAAGATCCCACATGCCGTGGAGTGACTAGGCCCGTGAGCCATGGCCGCTGAGCCTGTGTGTCCGGAGCCTGGGCTCCGCAACGGAAGAGGCCACAACAGTGAGAGGCCCGCGTACTGCAAAAAGAAAAAATAGGTGGCCATATAGACAGATTCAGCAGATTAAAGCAAGAATAAAATAGAATTATTGACAATTTTTATGCTAATGATTTGACAACTGCTAAAATGGACAACTTCCTAGAAAAATATAATTTAATAAGATTGATTCAAGAAGAAACAGAGCCTAAGCAGTGCTAGAAACATTAAAAAAAATATAGTCGGTAATTTAAAATCTTCCCAGTGGCAAGATTTTTTTTCAGGAGGATTCTATCAAATTTTCAAAGACTATATTATTCTAAAATGCACGAACTCTTCCAGAGAATAAAATATAAAATATTACTCCCAGCACATTCCAAGAAGGCAGAATAACTCTGATCCGGAAGTAGAAAAGAACATGAAAATGACCAGCTTTTTTTAATGACAGAATATCTTTATGACCCAAAGGTAGGGAAGAATTTCTTAAACAAATGACAAAAATCACTGAACATAATAGAAAGAATTGATAAATTCTACATTAAAATTAATATATATTCATTGAGAAACACTATCCAGTGCATAGACATCATAAAATAGGAAAAAAATTTCAAAATAGAGAAAGGATTAATATCTAGAATATAGAAAGAATTCTTTTAATAAATCAATTGGAAAAACAAACCAAAAAAATGGACAAAGACATGAACTGGTATTTTACATGGAAAATATTTACAAACAGCAAATAAACACAAGAAAAGATGATCAATTGCATTATCAATGAAGGAAATGCAAATTAAGATCGTAAGAATATATCATTTTAAATAGATTACATTGGCAAAAATTAAGAAATTTGATAATGCTATGCCCCAAGGAATGTAAGTCAGTGAAAACTCTTATGCAATTCTGACTGGAAGGTAAATTGTTAGAACTGTAGCAAACAATTTGGCTCTTTCTTATAAATTCGAGCATTCACATATCTTAAGACAGTTACCTTGATTGAGTAACACCTTAGAGAAACTCTTGCACATATGTACCATTACTAGAATGATCATAACAGGAGAGTCGCAAATAAGTGAACAGTTTAAAATGTCCATCAGTAGAAGATGGGCTAAATAAATTATGGAATATTCACACTAGTGAGTATTTTATAGCATTACCAATTAAAATGAACTACAGCTATAAATTGACTAGAGAAATGAATCTTAGAAAAAAGCAAGAACTGGAAAACTAAACACAGTATGCTATCTTTATAGACATTTAAAAGCAAGCAAAAACATACACAATGATGCCATTTAGATAAGCCCAAAAACAAACAGCAAGGTCACATCCAACTGTGATAACAGCATTTTATAAACAAAATTCATTAGCGATACTGGTTACCACTGGTGTGGGCAATGTGGCAAAGTGAGGGGATATGGAAGGACACACAGGCAGAATCAATAGCGTTCATAATATTCTAATTTTTTAAATAAATTTATTTATTTATTTATTTTTGGCTGTGTTGGGTCTTCGTTGCTGCGCGCGGGCTTTTTCTCTAGTTGCGGCGAGTGGGGGCTACTCTTCGTTGCAGTGTGCAGGCTTCTCATTGCAGTGGCTTCTCTTATTGCAGTGCATGGGCTCTAGGCACGTGGGCTTCAGCAGTTGTGGCTCATGGGCTCTAGAGGGCTGGCTCAGTAGTTGTGGCGCACGGGCTTTAGTTGCGCTGTGGCATGTGGGATATTCCTGGACCAGGGCTCGAACCCGCGTCCCCTGCATTGGCAGGCGGATTCTTAGCCACTGCGCCACCAGGAAAGCCCCATGATATTCTAATTCTTAGGTTAGAATTGCGGGTACAATGCAGGTGCTTAATTCACTTTGCACTGTAACTTACATATATAATAGAAATTTATTATTTAATGTATATCAAATATTAGATAATACTTTTTATTCAAAATGAGAGATTAAAATTATCTGGAAGCTACCTATTAACCCAGGAAGCTCTGCAAAAGCTGGCTCCAGGACCATGCAATCTCCCCTATAACCCACACCAGAAAAACGAATGCTTCATTCCATGCACCCTCCTCAGTTAAACCCACCCAGATGAGGCTGGAAAAGATGTTTAGCAAGCTAATCCACAGCAACCACTATACATGCTATCATCACCATTTTTCAACATAGTATTAGAGGTGCTATAAGACTGGGAAAGAAGAGAATAAGTAGTCATTACTTGGAAATCATATGATCAATTACATAGAAAAGAGAAGGAATGTGTCAACTTGACTGGGCCATGGATGCCCAGTTAAACATTATTTCTGGGTGTGTCTGTGAGAATATTTCTGGAAGAGATTAGCATGTGAGTTGGTGGACTAAAGCAGATCACCCTCCCCAGGGTGGGTGGACATCACCCAACTCACTGAGGACCTGAATAGAACAAAAGGTGGAGGAAGGTTAAATTCTCTCTCTCTCTCTGCCTGACTGCTTCAGCTGTGACTTTGGTCTTTTCCTGCCTTTGGATGGAGACTGACACATTGACACTCCTGTTCCAAGGCTTTCAGACTTGGACTGGAACACACCACTGGCTTTCCTGTGTCTCCACCTTGCAGACAGCAGATGGTAGGACTTCTCAGCCTCCAAACTCATCTGAGCCAATTCCTTATAATAAATCTCATTATATATATATACATATGCGTATATATATATCTATGTGTGTGTTTATATATATATCTCCCAATCTCCTATTGATTCTATTTCTCTAGAGAACCCTAATACAATGAACAAATGATTCAAACAGCCAAATTGAAAGAGTTTTATAGCAAACACCCATATACCTGCCACCTAGATTCTACCATTAATATTTGACTAGACTTGCTTTATCCCATATCTATCCATCTGTCTCTATCCATCAACTCGTCTTAAGTTTTGGGATGCATTTCAATAATTCCCCACTTAATATGTTAATATGCATATCATTAACTAAAATTCAATATTTCTTTTTTTTTTCTTTTGTGGTAACACACATGAATTCATTTTATGCATGAAATTAAATGCACAAATCTTAAATGCACGGGCATTGAGTTTGAAAAATGCATACATATTTGTAATGCAGACCGTTATCAAGATATGGAACACCATCCTTTTTAGTCAATACTGTTCTTTTTTTCCCACCACAGAAAACTTTTGCCTGTTCTAGAACTTTATATAAACAGAACCATGCAATATATGTTCCTTTGGGTAAGGTTTC